>NC_136482.1:177350564-177705564 GCF_053919585.1 Euprymna scolopes
TTACTACCGGTCGGGAGATTCGAACCTGGCGACAAAGCCATCTCTGACTCCATTAGCAAGGAACAAAACCTCACGTCCAATCTCAACCGTGAGAAATATTGTTGAAATTTTAACATTTATTTTTTAAATGTCGTAACATCCGGCTATAGTGATGATAACACCGTAATGATTATAACATCATGAGCTACGCATGCGAGCTTAGATGACCGACTTTCTATTTCAACTTTAAAGTGCTTACCAATAAGAACCGAGTTTCTTAAAAGGGGCTGACATAATTATTATCGTTGAGCACTTTCAGTTGAATTAAAAGTCGGTCAATTTCGCTCTTATGCGTAGATCATCGTATAACGATTTGATCACTGTCTGTCTGACGTAATGAACATTTAAATTAAAATGTTTAAAATTCAACGCTATTTCACACGGTTAATGGTAGCCGAATGGATACGGCCTCCGCTAATCGAGCCAGAGATGTCTCGTGTCGCGGGGTTTGAATCGTTCGACTGGTAGTAATCGTGACACCCTGCACTGAAGAATCCCGAAAGGATGAAACACTAGTGTCTGTAGGTATTTAATTATTATAGTAAAAAAATAATTATGACAGCCCCTTTAAGAAATTCGTTTCTTATCGTTGAGCACTTTCAGTTGAATTAAAAGTCGGTCAATTTAGCTCTTATGCGTAGATCATCGTATAACGATTTGATCACTGTCTGTCTGACGTAATGAACATTTAAATTAAAATGTTTAAAATTCAACGCTATTTCACACGGTTAATGGTAGCCGAATGGATACGGCCTCCGCTAATCGAGCCAGAGATGTCTCGTGTCGTGGGGTTCGAATCGTTCGACTGGTAGTAATCGTGACACCCTGCACTGAAGAATCCCGAAAGGATGAAACACTAGTGTCTGTAGGTATTTAATTATTATAGTAAATATATATATATATATATATATATATATATATATATATATATATAGAGAGAGAGAGAGAGATAATTGAACAAGTGTGGATAAAATGAACTCCAAGCACATATTTTTAAAAAGTGCTCAAGATAAAGTAGATGTTTACAAAAAAATTTTTATAAACATTTCAAAAGGTCTATACAAATCAATTCATACGTTGGTACTACCGTGTATCTAGACGGCACCACAATCAAGTTATGCCGGGGATCAACCCTTTGATTATATGCCTCAAAGACTCAAATATAAGTCCTAGTACTCACTGAAAAATATTATGAGAAAGAGAGATAGAGATAGTTCGAATAAGATTAGAAACTCCTTCCTCCGTTTGGATGTCCGGAAGGGGAGGTAACCATCCTGTTGGCCACCCATCCCACTTCTACACATCGTGTATATGTTTATATATTTTGTCTGTAACATCCCACTAATTAAACCATAGAGAGAAAATCCCATAAATTCTCTTTGAAAGCTGATAATCAGGGTGTAATGCTGGTACCTATTCTATTTGAATTTAACTTATAACTATCACGGAGACCCGACGTTGCCCGGGATTGAATGAGGATCAACAGTTGTTTCACATTTCCAATACTTTTATTGTCATCGAAATCGGTGAAATTTTTCGATCAAATCGATTGATTAACTTCTCTTGTTGGAGGACCCATCATGATGCACCGGGAGGAAGATTCACCTGCCTCTCCGCAGTGACTTAGCCCACAATAAATTGTTGATTTTATTAAATTATTTTTATATAATGGCTTGAATTAAAGTTTAAAATACAAAAGTTAAGTATCAGGGTTTAATTGTGGTGCAAACAGAAACATTAATTTAGAATGCATACCTGTCTTATCAAAGAACTTACTATTGATTTTATAGGCTGGGCCTTTCTGCTTGTGCGATCATGAAACTTCTCAAATGCACTTGTGATGTTAGGCTGTATGCAGTGTTAACTTTGTTCAAAATTGGATTTCCTTCTTTAATCAGATTTTTTTCGATTATCGATTTCTAATACTTATCAGAGACATTTTTATACAAAACCTATGTAAAAATACTCACGGGCACATTATGTACATTTCTATGAAATTTAAAATAAATCGGCCTAGCCGTTTCAGAGTCCATTTGAAACAAACGCACACATACGTGCGCGTGCGTACACACACACACACACACACACCTCCCTACCTGCACACAAAAAAAGTGTCATTTATATACAAGTGAAGATTTTCCAATCATATTGAAACAATGATTAAAACTGGAGCAAAAAGTGTCTTATTTTATTTTAATGAAAGATTAAAGAAAATTCTGAGAGTTTAAGGTTTTCAAAATATCATTTTAAAGAAATCTTTTGAAAAAGTGAAAAAAAATTAGGAAACTAATTTGAGTTCCCTTTCTATCGTAAAATAAACTCGCCAGAATTGAAAACATGGAATTATTTGTATTATTTATTTTTTAGTAATGTTATCATCTTGAGTTTGCACAATGTTTTGGTCAATGTAACCTCCGATTTTCAGGTGTATAAGTCGCCATGTTTGGTAAAAGGAAACGGAGTAAAATAAATTTTAAAAAATATAAAGTCAATAAAATTTATGCTTGATATTTAAAAAAATTTTTTCTTTCAACTCGAAAATACGAAACTTTGAATGTGTTCAATTATACCCTTTCCCTTTATCAAAGACAGCAATTTATGCACCTAAAGAGGGTTCGAGGTTACATTGACCAAATCGTTGATTACTTTGATTAATCGGACTAATCTTCATCTTGAGTGTTATTTGCACAACGTTTCGGCCGGTGTAACCTCCGACTTTTATCAAGTGTTAAAGCATGGCACCCAGAGTAAGAAGGTGGTTAAAGTCGCCATGTTTGATATTAGGAAAGAGTTAACTCTATACTTTCGTATTTAGGTGTTTGATTTAACCTTTAACATTTATGGTTTACCGATGGTTTCTTATTTTCATAAATTATGTTTTTTAAGAACTTATGATTGGTTAATGGATCTAATTAAACTTTAACCCTTCCCATTTTTTTTTTGTCATAAATAATTTAGAAATAATACCTCAAAGTATTTTGCTTGATGATATTCATTATTATTTTTTTAATTTTATTTTACTTTCAACTAGAACCTAAATACGAAACATAGGAAGTATAGAGTTACCCCCCTTTCCCAATATTATACATGGCGATTTATACACCTGAAGAAGGTCGGAGGTTACATTGATCAAAACTTTCTGCAAATAACACTCAAGATTAGATCATTAATTAATCCAATTAATCCAAATAATCATCCGTCATCTACAAAAGTTCAAAACTGTAATGGAAATATTTGTGTGACAGTGCTGCTGCTGCTGCTATCGATTCTTTTATGAATGAAGAATAAACAATGTTTCACAAATTAACGTTTCTGAATTTTTTAGATGAGGATTGGTTATTCGGATTATTTGGATTCTGTGGACTATTGCTCTCATCTTGAATGTTATTTTCACAATGTTTCAATCGATGTAATCTCAAACATTTTTTAGATGTATCTTGTCGAACTCGGGAATGTTTCTGTCGAACTCACGAATTTGGACAGAATTTCGAACAGAACTCACAAGGGCCCTTAGCACAGTGGTTATAGCACTTGGAAAAAACAATTGTAAAAGTGATATTCTCCTGAAGGTTGAAGGTCCAATTGCGAATTGCTTAGAACCTCTATCCAGTTATGGTTGACAAAGAAAGAACATACTACCCCGTGAAATAAATACAGTAGAACACCGAGATATGGTGCCCCCGGGATAGCCCCCCCCCCAGGTTACAATGTGGAATACAATGTTTTTCTGGCTCCTGGTTACGGTATTTGCACCATTTTATCGTCCTATTTATAATGTTACTTAATTATATACATGTGTATTATATACTGTACTGTATTTTGTTACTAATTTTTAATATGTACTGTATAAAATTTTACTTAAGCCCCGCCATAGGGCGATTTCACCTTACGATCCCAACCCCCAGAATGGATTAATGTCGTATCCAGTGGTTCTATTATAAAGTCTTCTGTCCAAAAATTTCATGCAGATTCCTTGAGTTTGACAGAAACATTCCCGAGTTCGACAAATTACACCTAAAGAGGGTTGAAAGTTACATCAACTAAAACGTTGTGAAAATGACACTCAAAATGAGGACAATAGTTTGCAGAATCTAAATAATACAGACAACAAATTAAAATGCGTTGATTTAGAGTTTATGGCATATCAACCCTTTTGGGTTATTTAAATGCTGAATCCAGACATTTTGTTCAATGAGTTTATCCAAGTTTTTAATGTCTTCAAACCTTCATTTATGTTGTAAATTTTTGTTTAATTTACATTATGACATTAGGTTATTATCTTCCATGATACTTCCACCATTTTTGTGTTATTTTATGACTAAAGTCATTTTAAAAGTCTGTATGTTTTGAGTTCTTATTATCTTCACTTACTTAGAGTTTCTTTTGTAATCAGATATTTTTTAAAAATTAATAGTTTACAAATGATTAACCAGTACTACCAGTAAGGGGGGTCAGAATGAGCCTAGGAATAATGACCGCTAAGGGGCGACCCGACACTATCCTGGCCTTCCAAATTGTGACCTCACAAATTGATGCAGTTTCATATACCAAGAATTTTTGATGATAAAGATAGCAAGCATAAACATTTTCGATTTTCTTTAAGAATATGTATTACATTTCTCTTAGTCTTATTTGTCCGTTTCACTTTTCTCAGAAACTACTGAGCCGATCTGCCTGAAATTTTGCATGAACCTTTGTTATAATAAGGTGTAGTGAACTGTATTATGGTATCCGTTTGCTGCACAGACTAAAAAGTCTAGTACATTCATATTTCATTTATATGTCAAATCTTAAATGCTTCTATTTGCTATCTTTATATCATTGAAATCCTTACTTGGTATATGAAATTACGTCCAGTTATGAGGTTTCAATTTAGGATCCCATTATTGCCTTTACTCACAAGTTCATATTCCGTATATATACGTGAGTAGAGTTACATTGTAAGTTATGAAAATATATTTAGAGCAATAAGCTATACAGGCGTTTTAGCCTGACGATTCACTACAGGGATGAAGCAAGAAAGCCTCTCTGTAGCTTAATTGAGATTATATAATATATATATATATATATAAACATCATTAAATTCATTACTCACACAGCAGCCGTATAGCGTAATGGTGAGAACCCTTGACTGTCATTTGGGCGGTCAGGTTTCAATCCTAGCTTGAGGCAGTTGCCTGTCTAGCTGCACTGATGAGCTGTGAAACAGCAAAACAGTACTGTATGTGGATGACTATATATATATATATATATATATATATATATATATATATATATTTATTGTTATTATTATATGTATTTATATAAACATTTTATGTATCTATTTTCAGTATTTACTTCGACAGTGCTCGATATGTAAGTAGAGATAGGTAGTAAGTATGAGATAGGTAGTAAGTATGTCATGTGTACGGTGAACACCATGATGACTGGTAACTATAGTTGAAAGTGGGTAGAATTTGATTATTCAAGATGACGGTTCAACAAGAATTTGCTTGCATTAGACTTGAAAACGACAATGTTGCAGTCAGCTGGGAATCAGCCTTCAGTATATTATAAATAAAAAATAAACACAGTATCTAACAAAATGAAAATGTTCATGTTGCTTATAAAGATAGCATTTCATATTTTCATGTAGAAATATGTGTGTGTGTGTTTTTATTATTTACATACTATACACCTAAGCTCTATTTGAGATACTCAGTTTTCACTTCTTGAATCAACTGCTCTTGTGTTTTACACTCGAGCACTTTTGTTGTTTTTTGTTGCTGAAACGACATGTACATGTGTGCGTGTGTGTGTACATGTGTGTTGGTGGTTAATATTCAAATTTATTTCTGACAGTATATTATGCATCACTCATCATTTTGTTGACGCTCGTGTTTTAGTGTGCGTGTCCATTTCCAGTTTCATGGACTAAAAACATCGCAAAGTGAATTGCACTTTTCACTTTGTCATTTTCTGTATTTATTCCCAGCCCCGTAGACTAAATTAACTACTTATTTAATTATATTATATATGCGAACATGAATATCAAGAAAAAAAAGGAGCAGTATTATGCCTAATATATGTGTGTATGTTACAGAAGATCAGAACAACATTGGTATTGCCGGTTTCAAATGTAAACAAAAGGGACCTATAATTGGTCGGCTATGTCAGCCTCTGTTTATATCTGTCTCCATTAGGCAATTATTTTTGAATTTTTTTCTTACTAATTGAGCAGTTTGCCGAGGTTCTCTCCTATTCACCTTACATACATATATATATATATATATATATATATATATATATATATATATATATATATATATGTATATGGTTGTAGGTTCAGTCCTCGGCTAGGGAAAGTTACTAATCTAGCTGCACTGATGAGTTGTGATACAACGAAACAGTACTGTATGTGGATGACTATATATTTAAGCTCCGCTCTTTGGGTAGAACACTGTCGTAAATGTATCTCACTCGCTTCTTAAATGGCTATAAAGCGACGTTCGCTGTTTGTTTGTCTGTAAATAAACAAGCAGCTCGAGCACTGTAAGCGGTGGACAAGTGTTTATTTAAATGGACATTTGTTGAGGTCATTTGCGAGCACTGCACCCATGGACCAGTAGAACTGCCGACTATCAATGCGATGGTTGTAGGTTCAATCCTCGACTAGGGAAATGTACTAATCTAGCCACACTGATGAGTTGTGATACAACGAAACAGTACTGTATGTGGATATGTACATATATATATATATATATATATATATATATATAGTCACTCACTGCTTTTACAGTGCTCGAGCTGCTTGTTTATTTACAAACAAGCAAACAGCGAGCTAGCCATTTAAGTAGCAGGTGAGATATATTTACGACAGTGCTCTACACACAGTGCTGTTTCGTTGATTCACAACTCATCAGTGTGGCTAGACTAACAAGCAACTTTCTCTAGACAGAGATTGAACCTACAACCATATATATATATATATATATATATATATATATATATATATACACACACATATATATATATATATATATATATATATATGTGTGTGTGTGTGTGTGTGTGTGTGTGTGTGTGTGTGTGTAAGGTTAATGGGAGTGAACCCCAGCAAACTGCTCAATTATTAAGAAAAATTCAAAAAAATATAGTTAATTGATTTGACTTAACTGGAAAGTATATAGCTTGAACTATTTATTATTGTTATAAAGCTCTATATAAAACAATATTAAGCACTTTATGTGCATAAACGTTTCTAAATTATTGTCCAAACAAACGTTTTTGACAAGTTCATTTAATGTTATTATATTTCTTTGCAATCATTTTGGGCTTATTTTGTGTAAATTATGTGATGCAGTATTGTGGCTATTATATGAAACTAACCAAATATCTTATAAAATAATAAAGTTAATAGACAGTAGTGATGGGACAATTTCAGTATTTTTACCGATTCCGATACAATTACCGATTCCGATTCTGTAACTATAAAATAGTTATTTTGACCTGATTACCGTAAAAACACATCTTAAATATGCTTATATTTTCTCAAATGTAAAAACACACTTGCGAGGGTGTCATCTATAGATTATAGTTTTACTGGAAGTTTTAATCAATAAATATTTATTTTTTTATTATTGCTATCAGCAGTGGTAGATTTTTCTTAAACGAAAATCAAATAAAAAAAATGATGATTAAAAGAAACGTTTTTGGCATTGAATTTTTCCGATCCGATACCGATTCCAATACCCCAAAAGTTCTGATTTTTCCGATTCCAATTCTGACTAATCGTCCCAACACTAGTAAGCAGAAAAAAAAAGAAAAAGAAAAAATTGCAGATTTTACTTTATATATTACATTTTGGGAGTTAATCGATAAGATGATAGACGTGTTGTAACCAGTTTATAGTGAACGATGAAGGAGCTTGACTATCAGATGAGTGAGGAACCATTTCAGAAGAGAAACAGAGACATATATAAAAGAGTTTTTTTTTAAATAAAGATATATATATATATATATATATATATATATATATATATATATATATATATAGAGAGAGAGAGAGAGAGAGAGAGAGAGAGAGAGAAAGAAAATGTTTACCTTTAGAAATAAGTGGACACTCCTGATTACAGACATGGAATTCATTCAGTGATATGCACTCATCTGAATCGTGATCAGACGGACCCACATCGGTGTACATCTCCAGTTCTGGCCATGCTATTTATCGAAGAGGAAACTCGCCTCTCTTGTTTTGCTTGGTTTAGACAAATAAGAAAAATGTGCTTCTGTCTTTATAAGAACATACATGCATATATATATATATATATATATATATATATATATATATATATATATATATATATATATATAATGTGTGTATGTCAATATGTACAAAAGATGTATTTAGATTTCTTAGCACTATTTTACGTTAAGCCTGGAGTGTGATTCTTGGTTGAGGGGTGTCTTTGTTAAGGTCTGTTATTATCGCTTGTATTCCGATCTTCTGCTTTTTTACAATTTCAAATTTGTTATGAAAGAGCGCGGGGGGGGGGCGGCAAACAGTAGATTTTAGTTTAAATATAGAATATAGATTAAAAAAAAATGGTGGATTTGATTGTTCCCTTTATGTCAGATGAGATACTTTACAAAATGCTCGAATGACAAGACTCAAAAGCATTAAATTTAGATTCTTATAGTCCTTATTAATAAAAATGGTTACTTTAAATATTTATGAAATGCTTTAAGAGTATCAATATTTGTTTTGGCAATAACAGTATATGTTAGGTTAGAGCTAGGAATTCAAAAATACATCTATTTATGTAAACAGTTCGATTTGGATTATAAGGTCTTTGTTTTTAAAGGTATTATAATTTCTTTTTCTTTTTTTTTTTTTTTGAGTTTTAAAATCCATCCAATTTATGGGGGGGTTTCGTTTTGTTTTGTTTTTGTCTATAACTGCATAATATTATGTGGTATAATTTCAGAATGCAACATATCAGTTGATTCACCAGATCAATATATTGTGGAGCAGCGGTAGTAAGAGCAGACTATTTGTGTGGTTCATTCCTCTACTTCCATAAGAGTTACAGCAAAAACGAAGGGGGGGGGGAAGGAGAAGAGGAGAAAGAGAGAGAGAGATGGGAGAAAGAGAATGAGAGTTGTAAAAAGAGTGGTGAAGAAAGAGAGAGAGAGGAGAAGGAGGAGGAGAAAGTGTGATAAAGAGAAAGTAGTAAAGAGAGTGATACAAAGCGAAAGAGAGTGATATATATCTATAGGGTCGAGAAGAGAGAGAAAGTAATAAAGAGAGGGAAGAGAGAGAGAGAGAGAGAAAGAGAGAGAGATAAATAAAGAAATGTAGGGAGAGAGAAAGAAAGGGTCGAGAAAAAGAGAGAGAAAGTAATAAAGAGAGGGAAGATTGAGAAAACGAGAGAGAGAGAGAGAGAGAGAGAGAGAGAGAGAGAGAGAGAGAACGAGTGATGGAGAGAGTAAAAGAGGGAGAGAGAAGGGGGTTAGATTGGAGACTGCCAATCATGCATTATATGTAGAAGCGCACACAAAGCTTGATGTAAATAACCAAAGTACGACGTGAAAGAAAATGCTAATGCCACATTTCCCAATTACAAATGATAGCATTATGACAAGCAGCAGTAGCAGCAGAAGTAGACGGCCTTTTAGAAAGACATCAAGAAAATAAGGACAAAACTTGAACAAAACTTGAACATCCTACACTTTTCAAATGCACAATGTAATTTATTAACATCGTAAAACAGACTAAAAAAAAAAAATTGAAAAAAAAGGAGAAGCCTTTCATTAAAGTCTAATTGTATCGAAATGCCAGAAGAGAATGTCTTTCTTAGTAGTCTAAGTTAACTATTGGTGTCCCATCGTTTTGAGAATTTCCAAAAACTTCGTTCAAATTATGCTGCCTAAAAAAAAAAACCCTTCATTTTAGGGTTTTGTTTTACGACACATCAGCCTTTTTGTGGCTATTAAATGCTGAATTCAGTTAATTTAATAAAAGTTTTTATGCTTCAAGTTCTTAATATTTTCAAATATATCTTCTTATAAAACTTTGTGGACCGTCCGGACGTCCTTGCTTGAATCTTGTGTGTGTGTGTGTGTGTGTGTAGTCGGATTCAATGCCATAACTATTGCATGTGTTCAAATACAGTACTTACCTGATAGCTGCATGTTTTGGTTTCAATTCTAGCTGATGGCACCCAACTCATATTTCTTTTAAAAACTTTTGAAATCACGACCATATATTGGGTAAAATATAGTAATTAATAGAGAATTGGCTCTATAATAATAAATATGAAATCTGCATAAATTAAAATATCATATTTAAGCATATTTTATGACCGGGCAACACCGGCAGCGTGCTAGTATATATATATATATATATATATATATATATATATATATATATATATATATATATATATATATATATATATATATACTAGCACGCTGCCAGTTTGTGTAAACAGATTGAGCGGAGGCATTTGGACGATGTCAAAACATTGTTTATTCATTACCCACACAGCAGCAGCCATATAGCGTAATGGTGAGAAGCCTTGACTGTCATTTGGCTGATTGGGTTTCGATCCTGGCTTGAGGCAGTTGCTTGTCTAGCCGCACTGATGAGCTGTGAAACAGCAAAGCAGTGCTCCATGTGGATGACTATATTATATATTTCTTCCTTTCTCTCCACCCATTTTTTGTTTCACTATTTTACTTACTCTTTTATATTCTCTTTTCTATTTTCTCATTATCCACTTTCTCCCCTGCCAACTCTCCTCGTTTTTCATCCCCATCACCTTTAATAGTCCCGATTAATTTCGCCCTATATATATTTTTTTTTGCTTTTTCATTCCTAATTTAAATGTTTTCAAGACGTTTTTATTTTTGTATACCCATATAGTGCTATTATGCCAGTTTTCCTCCTCTTTTGATGAGAAGCATTTAGCTTGGAAATGCCATGACCTAAAGAAGTCCTTTTCCATTTTCACTTCATTTTCTTCCTAATTGATCTGATGATTTAATAAAGTTCTATGTAACTTGTTAACTTTATTTTTTAAAATCTAATTTACGAATTGCTCCTCTAAACAGAATAGAGCTTCTATCTTGATAAGTTTGCTTCATGGAGAAAATATTCTTTTTTAACTCATTTATTTTATAGTACATATATATATATATATATATATACTAGCAAAAGTACCTGTCGTTGACTGGGTTCAAAAACAGCCTACAGAAAATGGACTCTGATTTATGAAAGTATGATACGTTATGAAAAGGAAGGCTTGTAAAGAGATAGCTTCGAATTTGGGGGTATCAAAACCAAAGCAAAATATGATGAAAGTAAAAATAAAATAGATAAACCCCATAATTTATTATACCATATCTGTTCACACTAAAACACTTATCACAATATTCTGTGGATCTATATTAAAAAACCTTGTTAAACTTTGTGACACATTTCCATTCTATGGAGGTCAGGCGCGACTGAACATCCCATAATTTTGTTTACCATATTTCTTCAAACTGAAACATAATTATCAAAGTATACTTATGCAGATAGATATGAAAAGTCTTTAAAGTTTGTGCCTATTTCCATTTTATGAAGGCCAGGCGCGAACGCAGACCCCACAATTTTATTATACCGATCCTATTTAAGTTAAAACATACTTATCCAAGTATTCTTATGTACATCTATGTCAAAAACTCTTGTAAACATTTTTTTTCATCATTATGCCAGATCAAACATACCCATTCCTGTGTCTTGATACATCTATCATTATATGTGATCAGTTTTCTATAATAGTCAACCACATAGGAGCCTATTCGTGACCAGACACACACACAGACGTTCAGCTTTATATTATAGACATATATGTGTGTGTGTGTGTGGGGGGGTATTCTTTTTATTGCGGACTGTTATCCTCATCTTCATAGTTGTTGTTGTTGTTGTTGTTTCATCACGTTTCGGCCAACTCATCCTCTAGCCTTCTTCAGGTGGTTAACTGTGACGGGATAGGAGTGTTGTAACTGCATCCCCAGTAATTACTGCTTTGGACCTTGAAGTAGTACAGGGTGACCCCCCCCCAAAAAAAAACGGGCCCCAAATCTAATTAGGCCTCGTTTCTTAGTGTTTTGTCTGAATGAAATGAAACTTTGGTCATAACTAGTTTATTGTATTCAAAACATCATATCAAAACACTAGGGTCTTTGGCCTTTTTTTCTCCGTTCTACAGCATATGTTCTAGATGGCCTCCATTTAGCTCCGTGCATTGAGGCGCAGCACGAAGTTGTCCATGACGTTCTTAAAAACCGAATTGGTAATGGCTCTCATCTCCTCCCTGATGGCTTCCTTGAGTTCCGTGATGGTTCTGGGTTTCCCTATGTAGACTCTGTCCTTAAGATAGCCCCAAAGAAAAAAATCTGGGGGGCTTAGGTCCGGGCTATGGGGTGCCCACTCAAAATCAGTCTTGAGACTGATCACTCGGCCTCCGAAGTTCTCTTTCAGTCAATCTCGGGACAGGTTTGAGGTGTGAGAACTTGCTCTGTCCTGCTGGAACCAGAACTTGCTCATGAGCGATGGGTAGATGGTCTGGAGCTCACTCTTGAAGGTTTTGAGGACCTCCACATACCGCTCCTTGGTGACTGTCACTGCTGCGCCAGATTCTTCGATAAAGATTGGTCCGATGATGCCTCTGGTCGAGATTGCAGCCCACACCGTGCACTTAGGAGAGTGCAGGGGTTTGGTGGCTACTTCATTGGGTCTGGAGGATCCCCAGAAGACATTTGTCTTGGAGTTCGCCTTTCCATCAAGATGGAAGTTGGCTTTATCTGAGGTCCAAAGGAGGTTAAGGAAACTTGGTGTCTCCTCGATTTTCTCGAGCATCTTGACTGCCATAGCTCTCCTCTGATTCTTGTCTGAGGCTGTAAGGGTCTCCAGCGTCTGTATTCTGTATGGGTAAGCCCTGATATCGTTCACCAGCACTCTCCTGCAAGTCTCATAGGACATACCGAGGGACTGACTTCACTTACGCACAGAGCGTTTCGGACTCTGCTGGAGAGACTTTCTCACTCTTTCGACCAGCTCGGCTGTTCGCTTCTTGGGACGTCCCAAGTGGCTTGGATGGTTCTCTCTGGCAGCGTTGAGGTTCTCCAAGGTCCCATACTTCTCGAAGTGGTCCACCCAGTTCTGAATTCTGCTTTTGGATGGAGCCTTTTCACATTCGAACTGACACATGAAACTGTCCTGGGTTTTCTTAAAAGAGCCTGTCTTGTAGTAAAATTTAACACAATGTATTCTTTGTCCCAACTCCCACTGGGGTCTTGGTGTACTCACAATCGTTGATTCTGTCATGTCCTTTAAAATAAGGGCAATCGGTGAATAAATAATGGAGATATCACATAAAATGTACACGGGGCCTGTTTTTCTGGGGGAGGGGGGTCCCCCTGTATTTTCTAGTTCGTTACATCAAATGGCTTCATGGCTTGTTTGGAGAACCCCCCTCCCCCTCCCAAAAAGCAAAAACCAAAACAAATGTACATTAAAATGATGATGATGATGATGATAAACAAAAACTTTATTATTTTTCTGTTGCAATTAGTAAATGCATGATGCAATGCAGTTTATTTGATACTCTCTTTAAGATATGATGTCAGATAATTAGTTTTCTGTAATTCAATATGATTCATACAGGAAGTAGGAATTCTATCCAGGGATGAACTAACTCAACTACTGATGAGAATCGGAAGTAAAACAAAAATCGGTTCTTATTTAAAATTCAACCTAATGAAAAACAAAAACAAAAAACTAAACTACAGAAAAAACTTTATGATGTATGTACCCGTCACGGAACGGAAATGTCATATTCCGAAAATCACGTAAACTGATCAAGTAGTTTTACAAAGAAAATAATTTTTAAACGATTTAAAACGATTAATGTGAAATCGGAAGCATTACAAGGCTGGTCGCAAGTTTGAATCATTGTGGACTTATCTGCCCTCGTTTTTTGTTTCAAGATGGTGACGGGAGACAGCCCCTTTTTGGTTACTCATTTGATTTTCTTAGTTAAAAATAAAACTACCTCATCAATTTATGTGATTTTTGGAAGCATTACAAGGCTGGTCGCAAATTTGAATCGTTGTGGACTTATCCGCCCTCATCAATTATGTGATTTTTGGAGTATGACATTTTTATTCCGAATATACATAAAGATTTCTCTGGTTTTTTAAAAATTAGGTTGAATTCTAAATATGAACTAAAAAACCTAACGAAAAATGAATCTTCATTAAATGAATCCATTTAATCTCCACGTTCATCAATGAAAATGTTTTATCAATCGTGTGACAGACAGACAAAAATCCAGCGAAGCCTGATCTAGATATATGTGAATGTATTCTCCCACCATCCACAAAAAAATGATAGTTTTAATTTTTTTTATTATTAAAAACTAAATACACCTATCCGCATTACTCGGGATGTATTAATGCCCTTTTAGTTTGTAAATTTCGTTTGTTTGCACAAAAGAAATAAAATTTTACTTCATAGAAAATTTTTATTTCAATAAATATTAGATAAATAGTAATTTAAAAAAGTAACATCTAAGTTACATAGAGGTGAGATATACACACACATACACACACTCACAAACATGGGAAGTGGTCTTGTAATATTATTATATTAATATAAAGATGGAAAAAAGAAATGGCTTCTATCATCATGTTCAAGTTAAAATATGAGTTAGCTTTAAAATGATGACACCGTTTATTAATGACTAGCAAGGCTATCCGGCGTTGCAAAAGTTTTATCTATTTACCTCTCTTCATTAATCTCTCTTTTTCCTTCTTCACCTTCTCCACTCAACCCATTCCTCTTTTTGGACATGCACTGACACATTACTCATCTTTATATAGATTCCTTGAGAAATGAGCCGGCATAAGAGAAGCAAGTCCTTGATATAAAATCAGAGTTACTTCGAAAGATAGATCCCCTCTCACCGAAATCTGTACCAGTTAGGATTTAACTTTTAGATATTATTTATCCAGAGCAATCAAAAAGATACCAACTTTGTGTTTGTAGTTTTATCAGCCTTTTCTGTTTCTTTTTTTTTTACAAATAGCTTCAAGTTGTTCATATACATAAAGTAGTTTATTCTTTGTTATGAGTCTGTAAACTTGTATACAGCATCAGAACAACAACAATAATAATAATCTATATATTAATACGATAGCGTGCATGTTATTTTCTGCATCGCGCTTACATCCGGGTCGTTTAATTGTTATGTATTTCCATTTCTAAGTGAAAGAAAACAATATACAAATAACACAAACTAGCTGAAATACCCATCTCTGGTCAGGTTTCTAATAATCTTGATCATCTATATATTAATACGATAGCATGTGTGTTATTTTCTGTGTCACGCTTACATCCGGGTCGTTTAATTGTTATGTACTTCCATTTCTTGTCATAAATAATTTTACCAAGAATTCTTGATAAGTTTTGGTTTCGGTTTCGATTATAACTGATGGCACTCTAGTAATCTATTTTTTTTATAAATAATTTTATGAAAAATTCTTCAAAAGTTTTGGTTTCGGTTTCGATTATGGCTGAAGGAATTCAAGTTATGTATATATATATTTTTTTTTTTTTTCAGAAGATTTTATTTCAGTTCCGATTTTAGCTAATGCATCCAAATCATATGGATATATATTTTTTTATTTTTAAAATCGCTACTTTATAATATATAAAAATCGATAGAACATTAATTTTATAATAATATATACAAAATCTGAAAGAATTAAAATATCATATTTAAGCATAATTTACACCGGGCTTTGCCAGGCATTTGTGCTAGCTTAGATAAATACTTTTGCAGTTTTAACAAAAGAGCTACAATAATATCAGAGCATCTCTATTTACACTGAACATCTACAGAATGCCAACATCAATATATAACATATGAGTCCCCTATGGAATTACGCTAATTCGCTTCGACCGTTATCATCCTGAACATCCCTTAAAATAAAAATGCAGAACATAATATTCATAAGTTATTTATCGCCAGCCAGTGTATGGTAGGTGCAGGTCACAATACTAATACGTTAGTTATTGCCAGAAGTGTATGGTGGGTGCAGATCACAATACTAATAAGTTAGTTATCACCAGCATGTCTGATCGGTGCAGATCAAAATACTAATGTTATTTATCGCCAGCCAGTTCTATTTCTTGTAATAATATATCTCAAGCAGTTATCCATATTTGTCTACAAAAATATTTATTTTTTTAATTCATGGTCTGATCGGAACCAACATTACACTTATTATTCTATTGAAGGACGTTCTATTGTTTGCTTATGTGACGATGTTTTCAACTACCATGGAATTTCCAATGGTTCTGCTAGTAATTATTATTATTATTGTTTACTCACTAGGAGTTCTCATACAGATAGTCATATGTGATTACTCACTGATAATAACCTAAAGTCTAGGTGACAACAAGTTTCCTCAGATTTCCAATTCCTTCCACCTCATTCAATAACATTTGTAAATGAATTTACATTATCGCAACAGTCGTTTGCCATTGATTTCTTACTGGCAATCGCCATTGGTCATTACTGAAATTTAGGTGGCAATAAGCCTTTCCAAGGTCCCAGTTCTCTTCATCTAGTTGAGGTCTGGTTAGTGCTTTCTGTACTCGATCTTTCTATCCTCTTTGACCCTCCACAACTATTTGGTGTAGCACCAGTCTATGCCGACACTACTATTTTTCTTTTTTAATGCAGTTAATTTACAGTTTTGTAGTTTCAGTTTTCTTGGTTCCATGTGGGATTCCAATATATTTTTGTTTTACTTCGATTGCAGTTTCCATATAATGATTAATGTTTGTATCTCATGTGGGTTGATTTCCACATTCAAGTGTTTTCCTTAAGATTTCAGCTGTTTTCAGTATTACCGTCTATTATATAGTGTCAGTCTTCCCTTTGATTCCAATTTCTTCTAGTCTATAAACCACATTCTTTGAAATTGTTTCTCGTGCTCTTACAATTATTGGTATTATATTGATTTTCTTCAGGTTCCATATTCCTTTCAATTCTCTTGCAAGCTCTGCATATTTGTTTCGTTTTTCTATCTATTTGATCTGCACTCTGTGGCCTGTAGGGACAGTAAAATCTACAATTTTCTTTCCTTTTTAATTATTATGATGTCCAGTCTCCTTGCTTGGATGAATTTATCTGTTTGTACCTTCATGTCGCAAAGGATTTTATAATTTCGTTTTCCAGTACTGTCTCCGGGTTATGCTTATACCATTTGTCCGCATGTTTAAAGTGAAGTCATTTGCAGAGTTCTTAGTGTTTTATTTCCATTGGTTTGACTTTT
The DNA here is from genome assembly GCF_053919585.1 of Euprymna scolopes. NCBI lineage: Eukaryota > Metazoa > Mollusca > Cephalopoda > Sepiida > Sepiolidae > Euprymna > Euprymna scolopes. The sequence goes on from NC_136482.1 coordinate 177,367,977, forward strand.
TTTTTTTTAATAAATAGTTCTCCTCTTTCATGAGAAGTAACTTTAGTCTTTGTCAAGTTATCCACAACTTGAACGCTGACCGAAAGTCCACTACACAATCCAACAATCAGACTGTGGCCCAATGTGCTTCACAATATGGCATTTGTTGATACAACATGATACAACATGATACATTGAACATTGTACAACATGATACATTGAACATTGTAGAACAATTAAGATCTGTGTCTTTTTTAATGTGGTGTCCTGCTTAAAATTCTGGCCAATAATGCCTCTACATTTCAATGTCAAAAATTTCAAAAATTTGCAGTTTTGAAGATTTATTTTGTTCAAATTCTATTGTCTAATATCCATGTTAATAGTTTAGACTCAAGTTTTCTTGGATCTTCCCACTTTATTCTGACCTCCCACCTCAAGGTTTTTTGCATTTTTTTTGTCTAAGAATCTCTCCTCTCACCATCACTAAATCAACATACCGTTCTGTACCATAATGAAGTTGCCCTCACGCTTGGCAGGTTGATCTCTACTGAAAGAGGAAGTTTGATGGAAACATAAAATTCACAAGTGGTCCTCAGTCTCGTGTATATCTTTGTTAGGGAAGATGACAACATTAGGTTTTTGCAACTCTTGTTGACATCCTCCTACATACAGCACCTAGTGTTCCCAAATGGTCACCCATCTGGTACTGACCAGGCTCAATGTTGCTTAACTAATAATCTAACGATAAAATGAGAGCCGATGTGTCAACTTGATTATGCAGTATATTAAATCAACATAGCTAACTAATCGTCAGGATTTCATCAACTATGGTATATTCAGTTTTGCTAATAAAGTATCATAGTTGATATACTGGATCTAATCTGACCTGATATTTCATATACATCTGATTGTTATGCTGAATACGAACAAGTGAGGATTGGATCATGGTCCAGCATTCACCTCTATGCAGCATTACACTCCTAACACAACTGTTATATATCCTCTACTTGATGTTGAGAAAGATAGCTTACGATACCAATACGATTGGAAATAGTCTGTGGAATCAAGCCGATTTTACTTTAATGATAGAGTAGAACCAAGCTTTTAAAATATTTAACAGAAAATAATTCTCCCTGGAGTTCATATCTTCCAAGGACTTGAAAAGCTGTTGAATAGTTTTGAGCATAATTGATGGACTCACAATAAAAAAAGTTCAATTTTAATATAAATTTCAGGTCATTAGAAAAGTGCTATTGGTGTAATTCAGTATTATATTTTTCTTATCAAGCTTCTCGAGGATAAAAGTTAATGACTTATGAGGTCGGTTTATGCAAGTGTTTATAACTATTAGAATTAAATGTTAAAGAGAGTCATGTTTTATTCCTCAGGGAAACAATCTTATGGCAACGTATTCTACCGTGTAGATGGATAATCACTGACTGACTTGGTGTCCTTATTAGGTTTGCTTAGCGAGGAGAATTCCTTGACACCCCACAGAATAAAGGTATGAATAAACTCGGTTATAGAGTAAGAAAAATGCATAGTTCATACAATATCAGGAAAACATTCAGAAGCAGCTCAACTTGAAAAGGATAACTTGCTTTTCTAGTTGAATTTCACATGAAAAAAAAATGACTAGAAACTGCATTATTCGATACTGTCCAGATATGGAGAGGAAATAACATGATTTCATAAATTTCTTAATTTATTTCTATTTAAATGCTAATTCCTGCTGGCTAAGAGTTGGCTTTGTTGACTGTGTTTAAGCTCCAGGACCAGCAATAATTATCACTTCCTATACTAAAGATTGCATAAGCAGGAAGTACTAGTGCCTATATAATTAATGCATACACACACACACACACACACACATATATATATAAATATATATATATATATATATATATATATATATATATATATATATATATATATAAGTTATGAATAAATTGTATTACAGATATAATCAAAAATAAGGAATTTAAGTTTAAAATCCTTTAGTGATTTTTTGGGGCATCCTGTATATATATATATATATATATATATATATATAACTTTTCATCGTTTGTGCATATATATATATATAAGTATTTACTTCAACAGTGCTCAATACGTAGGTAGAGCTAGGTAGTAAGCTATAAAATATATATAAGCCTGATAAATCCTAGTGTGGATGAACCGTGGAATATTCTGTGTAGCTTAATTGCCATATATATTTTATAACTTACTACTATATATATATATATATATATATATATATATATATATATGTGTGTGTGTGTGTGTGTGCAAACGATGAAATGTTATATTCAATCACACTCATATCATTGTCCACCTTTTTTCATATATATATATATATATATATATATTAAATAGAACACATTCATAAAATATGTTTTGAAGCCACCCAGCACAAAAAATAAACAATTTAAAAATAATGTTGTTTATTGATATATTTTGGCAAAGAAACTTGCCCTTGTCAAGATATATATATATATTTTCTTCTTACATCGTATATGGTACATTTAGACGAGGCACATGTTCTCATAATTAATCCAACTCAATGAGATGTCCTTGAATTAGGGGCATGCAGATGAAACGACTTTCACCACTCTCTTTTTTTGCAATAATAATTAGCTATGTCTTTTAGGTAAAAAGTCTACAAATTTCTGTCATACTAAAGGTTTCCGTAACTAGCAACATACAGACCTACCAAATCTTACACTTGACCATTAAAAGTTTATAAATAAAAATGACTTTTCAATATAGGTTTGTTTTTATAATTCAATCTAAGTTATTCAGAACGTTAAAGAAGCAGCCTATACCTTTGGACCTAGGTGGTTTGTGTTGCCTTGTAAGTTACTAACTTTGACTAAGATGTAAATAAAAACAAGGCAGCATAGCTACTTCCGCACATGGACTTCAATGCGGTACACACACGAACTCTCTTTCTCCTGCAGGACTCTCTAATCTTTTGTCCCCGTCCAAACCTAGAAGGACGTTCCTACTAATTTCGACACGTATTCATGAACTCTCTCTTTTTCAAGAGGTCTGTTTAATCTTTCATCAACGTCCATACATATCAACTCTTTCCTCTTCTCTTTTTCTTACTCTCATAATAATGGCAATCTTCTGTCTCTTGAAACAATAACATGCTGCACCTAGTTTGGTTTATTACAACCTCTCCTGTGGTAAACCAGGTGTAGGCCTGGGTAGGTAATAAGAGAATCTCAGTTTGCCCATTTATCAGGGTTCCCCTCTCGGCGTTGCAATGGAAAGGCAAGTCAATACAGTCGGTGCCAGCGCAGCTGCAGGAGCTGCCAGAAAGATGTTGCAGACCAGATTTTTTGTCGGAGTTTACTCCCTAACCCTTTGCCTTTCCCAAGGCATCCACAAGGCATAATAATGGCAACCTTCTGTCTCTTGGGACAATGGCATTCTGCACCTAGTTTGGTTTACTACAGCGTCTGCTGTGGCTAACCAGGTGCAGGCCTGGGCAGATAAGAGAACCTTTGCTCTCATGCTAATGAAGATAATTAATAAAGTCGTTATTAAATGTTAGAACGAGACTCTTGTCTTTCATTCTACAAGTTCAATGGATTTAAGTATGTATGAAATATCAATGATTAACACCAATCATATTTATAAAGCTTTTTTGTAGGAGAGCTCCGCCTCCTGAAGAAAATACTCTTCCTCCAATCCTAAAATAGCTAAGATGCCTAATGTAAAAAAAAAAAATGGTATTCAGCATAAAGTATAGAGACGTTTTGTCAAACTGCTATCTAGGCTAGTTCATATGCAGTACTTACATAAACACAATGCACAACATCCTCAGTTGGAGATATATCGCCATTTATTTCCAGCAGTTGCTGGTTTCAGCTCATAGGTGGTGATATTGACCTCCTTTCGCCCTTTCTTTCGTTCTCCTACATCTGGAACGCCAAGCTGAATGGACGTGTTAAAAAAACTGTCCTCCTGACTTTCTTGTAAACATGTCTTTTTATTTTTTATTATTTTTTTTATTACATTTTCACCCCAAACAAGGCACATTGCCACTTTGGTGTAGGGGGCTACTATCAGGGGCAACAACTACTGGGGTACTATGTGGGGATTTGGGCAGCAAGATGTCAGTTCACATTGCACTTGAACTTCTGCACATCAGTACAGTTGGGGAAGCAGGGACCTGGAATGGAATTCCAAAGTCTAGCGGTTCTGGGGAAGAAACTACTGGAGTAGAAAGATCTTTTACATCTAGGGATCTCTACAGTGTGGGGGTGGAATTTAACAGTCGGGTTTGTCGAGGGTGTTTACGCCGTGGGGGCACAAGTGATTGCAGTTCGTCAGAGCATTCACCATTATAATACTTGTAGAACAGGCAGAGAGATGCAACGTTTCGTCGATGGGACAGAGGCTGAAGCTTAGATGCCAGTTCAGGGCCTATCAGATTTGCGACTCTTTTGAACCTTATCAAGGAGCGAGAGACTAGTAGCAGATTCACCAGCCCAAATATGACAGCAATACTCCATACATGGGCGAATGGTGGCCTTATAGAGGTACAAGATACTTTCAGGTGTTAGTAGTTTTCTAGCACGGTAGAGAGAGCCCACCTTCCTTGCAGCGGCCCTGGCGATGCCTTCAATGTAATTGTTCCAACTCATGTTTCCTGTGAACATTAGGCCAAGGAGTTTGAAAGATGTATTCTCAAATAAAGAGTCGTTGGCTATTGCTATAGGTGGTAGAGAAGGTTTCTTTAATTATTGAATGAAATTAGTTTAATCTTGGCGGCATTGAACATGACCATCCATTTTTGTCCCCATTCCACTACAGATTGGAGGTCTTCCTCTAGTGTTTCTGCCATTTCTTTAGATATGTGTTCATTTGTTTTCCTGTCCTGCCTGTTATAGAGTTGGTGTCATCAGCATATATACCCATCTCAGAGGAAATTTTGTCGAGGAGGTCATTTATGAATATCAGGAACAGTAGAGGTCCAAGGATAGACCCCTGAGGCACTCCCGCATTTATATCATGTTGTTTCGATGTACGACCGTCGAGGACAACCTGGATTTTTCTCTCATCTAAGAAGGATTTAATTATGTTAAGTATTCTACCAGTGATACCCTATGATCTAATTTTTCTGAGGAGACCCTCATGCCATACCCTGTTAAAAGCCTTAGATATATCTAGAGCTACCGCTCTGCCCTCCCCCGATTTGTCGAGTGAATGGTATATACGTTCAGAGATTACAGTTAGGATGTCTGCCGTGGGACAGGCTTGTCTAAATCCATATTGTTGGTCAGTCAGAAGTTTAGCATCTGTAAGGTGATTGACTAGAGCATGGTTAATTATGGTCTCAAATATTTTGGCAAAAAGTGGGAGGAGGCTAATGGGGCGATAATTTGATGGGTCAGTTCTTTCATCAGAATTCTTGAATACTGGTACCATAGAAGCAGTTTTCCAACAGCCCGGAAAGCAAGATTCATTAAGGCATTTGTTGTAGAGTTTGGAGAGAACTGAAGCTACTTCGGTTGAGCATTTTTTTAATAGCACTACTGGGATGAGATCGGGGTCCACATGCTTTTGAAGTGTCAAGGTTTTTTATGATAGCATGCACCTGAGCAGGGGTGATTTTCAGATCCTCTAGCGTGGCGTCTGTCCGCATAGGAAAGTCAGGTAGGGGGTGGTTGGAAGGGTCCAGTGTGGATTTTGAGGCAAACCGACTGGCAAGCATGTTAGCCTTCTCGGTTGCTGAGCAAACAACCTCATGATTTTTAGTTAGTGGGGAAACTGTTGATTTCCCATTATTTACTACACTGTTGTAGATTTTCCAGAAGTCACGAGTTCCTAGTTTTTGTGCTTCAATGCGTTTTTTTAGTGGTTTCAGTAAATTCTCTCTTAGCTGTCGCTATTTCTTTCTTAACATTACTTCTAGCTTCTATGTACTTCTGTCCGTTTGAACTGGACTTATGTCGGTTAAATCTGTGGTATGCATGCTGCCTTTGAGCAATGGCAGTAGTGCAAGTCGAAGTAAACCATTGGGGAGAGTGGGGCTTGCTATAAAATTTCCGCATAGGAACATGTGCTTCGATTGCAGTTTTGAACCATTCGGTTGTCTCGTTTGCGCACTGTTCAGCAGGAAGAGAAAAAATATTTTCCCATGGGGCATCTCTGATCAGTCAGCCTTTTTATAATATCTCGTTATTTTGAGCACTGGCTCTTCAGTTTTGGCTCTAGAGTTTAGGGCGATTTCAACCATTATCACTGCATGATCAGCATTCCCAAGTGGGCTGTCGGCATTTGTTATACAATCCTCGGGAACTGTAGTCAAAAACAGATCTAGAAGTGATGCATGTTGTTCTTCCTGGTCAGGGAAACGGGTTGGAAACGTAACAATTTGTGATAGGGAATGAGATATAGAGAAGCTATGAATTGTGCTGCCCGCTGCATCTGTCTTGTACTCGTTGACTGTAAGAAATTCACAATTAATTGTTCGTTACGCGGTTCTCGAGTGTTGTTTTCTTATTTGTTGTTTATGTATAAATATTACGTTTTTGACGTGATAGACAACATTCAACAATGGCATATTTACATATTTACAAATGACACAATAATCATCGGATTATGTCAAGCCTTGTATATCGGCTCTAATATCCTGTTAGCAAAGTTGATGAAATTTTGATATGTACGTTGGTTTAACGATGTTGAAAGAAATAATTTACCACTACTGTTCATCATGCTGCTCAACAAACACTCAGGAAATGTAATACCAGTTTACAGATGCAGAAAAAGAATAAACCACCTCATGTATATGGACGACCTGAAGCTATTTGCAAAAAAAAAAAACAGAAAAGAAAATTAAAAAGGAACTGAAAATACTGATAAACACAACCAGAATCTTTGGTCTCGACATTCAAATAGAATTTGGAATGGAAAAGTGTATGCTGCTAAAGATGAAAAGAAGGAAATTAGAAACAATGAAGAGCATAAGACTGCCCAACCAATAGAAGATGAAGGCAGTAGACATACATGATACTTTTAAATATTTAAGAGTTTTGGAAGCAGACACCATCAAATCTATAGAAATTAAAGAGAAAATTGGAAAAGAATATTCAAGACGAACAAAAAAATTCTTGGAAAAAAAAATTGGTGTCAGACGTTGACTAGCAATATTAGGTTAATTAAAATTAACTTAAACTATTCATATTATTTGGATTCTTTCGACTACTGTCCTCATCTTGAGTGTTATTTGCGCAACGTTTTGGTCCATGTAACCTGTGACCTTCTTCAGATGTATTGCACGGACCAGTGGCGTAGTGGATAAAATACTTGGTAAAATTCAGTTGGAAGTAGAAAGTTCAACTCTTAGTGCGGAGGACACTCAAATTACAATTGCGAATTACTTCAGACTTCAACCTAATCATGGCTGATGGAATGAGAGCATACTACCTCCATAAATCTGTGAGGTGATCTGTGCAGATTCCTGAGTTCAATAGAAAGCTTCTCAAGTTTCACAAGATACACCTGAAGAAAGTCGGAGGTTACACCAACTGAAACATTGTGAAAATAACACTAATGATGAGAACAGTAGTATGAAGAATACAATATGAATATTCAATCCTCATCTAAAAAATTATGAAAAATGATAAATGTTAATAAAGATTGGCAAAACATATTGTAGTCAATTTTATAATTTGAAAGTGATGATTTGTGAAGTTCCAAGTTTGTTTAAAACACTTTGAACAGCCATGTCACACCAGGTATAAGTTGTTTCTTTAACGTTCTGAATAACTTGGGTTGAATTATAAAAATAAACCTATATTGAAAAGTCGTTTTTATTTATAAACTTTTAATGGTCAAGTGTAAGATTTGGTAGTTCTCTACGTTGCTAGTTGCAGAAACCTTTGGTATGACAGAAATTTGAAGACTTTTTACGTAAAAGACATGGTTGATTATTATTGAAAAAACAAAGAGGTGGTGAAAGTCGTTTCATCTGCATGCCCCTAATTCAAAGACATCTGAATGGGTTGGATTAATTATGAGAATTAAAAGTGCTTTTACAGCAAGGACTCGTGCTTCTAACAAAACAATAAAAAATTCCTTTTTTCTTCCATGTGTCTAGCATTAGATGAATAGAGCTTCTGCATAAGGTCTTCACATTTGTGGAACACATTACTGTGGTATTGTTTCTCTTCAGATTATAACATAGTCGTATTCAAATCCATGAATTGTTGTGATAGATTAGAAATTGATGTGCGAGACGAACAGGCATAATAATCTACCCCCATTTTCTTTCTTTGTTCATTCGACTCTTTTTTCTTTTTTCCTATTCATTTCTTTCATTGTCGGATTTTTATATGCAATTTGGACGAATGCTAAAAGGTAACTGACTTTAATTGCTACCCTTTTTCTTTCTCTGCTTTGGTTGAGATTTGTTTTCTTCATCATTTCAAAAGCAATCCAGTTTTCACTGGAATGTGTGAACTGAAAATATACTCTAACCAATAAAAATCGTTTCAAATTCCAAAAACTAACAATCCTATAAAACAATGGTTTGTGAACAGAATTCATCCTTGCACCGTCCTTGACTCTCAACATCAGCCACGCCCATTCTAGAAGACTGGAATGTGTCATGTTGAAATTCCTTTAAGCCTGAATGTTATAGATGAACTAGTTACGTTTGGATGTTTTGATCCCTTATCTTATCTTATATATATATATTATTATAATTTTTGATCCCTTATCTTATAATAATCCCAAACAAGGCACTGAGACTTAGGGGGCTCCAGTAAATACAGCCACCCAAGAGGCACACACACACACACACACACACACACACACACACACACAACAGAACTTTGAAACAAGCTGATGCTTTTGTCTGCTTCTTATTCAAGAACTTTAAAACTTCTCATAAAACTGAACTGTTGTAGTAGATTAGAAATTAATGTGCGAGATAAATGAGAATAAGCTACCCCCGTTTTCTTTATTCATTCACCTTACTCTTTACCCTGCATTGATAATTCATTTCTTTATGGTAGTCTGGCCTTGAATCTTTACATCCAGATGCAATTCGGATGAATGCTAAAAAGCAAATGGCTTTAATTGCTACCCTATTTCTTTCTCCGTTTTGTTGAGATTCATTCTCTTCATCAAGTTAGCTTTCACAGAAACGTGTGAACTCAAAAATATTTTCCAACTAATAAAAATCCTTTCAAACCCGAAAATTAACAATTCTGTGTGAAATTAAACAAGCCCAAGCTTGATCAACTGAAATCAAAGTTCTCAGAAACACCTTCGACATGATGCATCTCGACTCTAAACATCAACGATGTCTATCCTAGAAGACTGGAGTGTCTCATGCCTAAATTTCTTTAAACCTGCTGCTATATTGCCAGTGAACACAGCTACCCAGAAGGTAAACTCTCACCCACACATGCATACCCACAATTGGACTTTGGTCATTTTAAGTAAATTTTACATTTTTGTAAAATTGCTGACATGAATATATTTTGTTTTTTAATTCATATTTACTTGCTTTCAGTTCAAAATTCCCATTGTTGAGTTTGCACTTGCTAACTGGTGACCCATTCATAACATTCATGTTTTTATCTATCTTTTTTATTCGCCAATTTGAGTTTTGCAAAGGTAAAAAGAGAAAAAAACAATATCATTACTAAGAGGTTAAAGTAGTTTGCTTGCAGCATTGTTTAATGTAAAAGACATTTAAGTTTGTAGAAGGCAGAACAATGCAGAGATGTAACGGATGCAATCAAATATGGCATCACGGATATGCTACTTGATCACCTGACACAAGTAAGAACATATTACATGTAAAATATTTTATATATATATATATATATATTTGTAGTCATGTCCTGTTTCGTTGTATCACAACTCATCAGTGCCGCTAGACTAGCATCTCTCCCAAGCCAAGGATTGAACCTAGAACCGTTGTGTTGACAGACGGCAGTTCTCCCACTCGACCATGGAATCGACGCCCGTAAATAACTCGTCGGAATGTCTATTTAAATAGACACCCACCACCACTTTTATAGTGCTCAAATCGCCTGTTCGTAAACAAACAAACAAACAACGAGCTTCGCATTTTCAGCCAATTAAGTAGCGGGTGAGATTATTTATGGCAGTGCTATATATATATATATATATATATATATATATAAGAACAAGTAGTTAATAAAACATGTTAAAAAACACTTTGAAAAAGAATTAAAAACATATTTAATTGTAAAAAGGGAGCACAAAATAAGTGGATAGTCCTTAATCCGTGGAGTTTCGAAGAAATACTTTCCTTCTCCTCAGAGGGTAGGATTTTGCTTGCAAAAATATTTGATGAAACTAGAAGTAAGTCATAGATCTTACTTGATAACAAATAGTAAAGCAGAGGGAATATGGTGAAGAAAAAGGTGATTTCATGTGAATATATATATATATATATATATATATATATATATATAATTATTACTATAATGATTTTTAAATACTTACAGACACTAGTGTTTCATCCTTTCAGGAATCATCAATGCAGGGAGTTACAATTACAGCCGGTCGGGAGATTCGAACCCAGTCATGAAGTCACCATTAACCATGAGAAATTAAGTTGAAATTTAAACATTTATTATAAAATGTCGAGACGTCCATCCAGAGTGATCTAATGATTTTAACATCGTGATCTGTGCACGCGGGCTTAAGTGACCGACTTACATTTCAACTTTAAAGTGCTCAACAATAAGAATCGAGTTCTTAAAGGAGCTGACATAATTATTATTTTAATAATTTTTAAATACCTATAGTCACTAGTGTTTCATCCTTTTGAGAATTATCAATGCAGGGTGACTTGAACCCGGCCATGAAGCCATCTCTGACTCCATTAGCAAGGAACAAACCACACGGCCATATATATATATATATATATATATATATATATATATATATATATATATATACACACACACACACAAATTTCTTGCGTTTGGCAGCAGTATTTGTTGTCTATTTTTTTATAGCCAATTTTTCTTGTTAACTATACTGCAAAATCGACCAATTTTTATACCATTTTTTTTTTAAGATAAAATTACAAGATGTTTCCTTTAATTTCCATTGTTTTTTTCACATCAACTTGTAAAGATTCAAATCTCTTTCTTTTATAAATTTAAGTTTATCTTAGAAAATGTTCAAGTTATAAGGTTGAACTTTTACAATTAATGTAGGATGTTGAATATGAGGAGAATTAAGCGTAAAAGGTATTTGTTCAATAAAACAAAAATACTTTCCATATCAATGGGCAATGTTCTGCCTTCTATAAATCTAAATTTCTTTTATAATAACACTAGCAGGCCACCCGGTGTTGCCCGGTCGTAAAATACGCATAAATATTATATTTTAATTAATGCAGATTTCTTATTATAAACAGAAATGCCATAGGCATTAAACGTAACGCTAAATTCCTTAAAAAATAAAAAATAAAGTAAAAACCCGGAAAGAAACTGAGACATGTGAATGCGTATATTATCTTTTTTTTTAAACAGTTCACTTCTTGTAAATAATAAAACAAAAAATACTCGAGCTGAGATCGAAACCATAACCTAAAGACAGTGCATCAAGTACGATAACCACTAGGCCAACTTGACAGGATCCTTAAGAAGTGTTTTCAAGCCTACTTATTCTTAACATAAGTAATCTGTCATGTGAACCATTCACACATGTGCATTCGTGAAACAGTTGACAAACAGATAAAAATCCGATGAGCCCCCAACATACCAATTTTTCAATTTTGACCCCAGCAGCCTTTTTTGCGGATGAAAACTGATGAAAAAGTTTTCCACATGTCTGAATACCCTATATACTAAATTTCAAGCCTGTAGATCAAAAACTCGTTGAGTATATAGGTTGAAAAGTGTCCTCTCTCACCGACACACACACACACACACACACACACACACATTCTCACTTTTCTAGATATATAGATAGATAGATTAATGTTTGGTGCACTTTAGGTTAAAAAGCCAGTATCTTCAGACACCCTGATCTGTTAACACCAGTGATGATTTGAATGAAAATTTATCTTTGAGATCACTACTAAAAGTTTTCAGAACCGTATTTGAACGAAATTAAAAATTACCACACAAAACTCTTTAATGGCATCGACAAAAGCTATTTACCGAAAACAAATAAAAAGAACGGTTTGAAGAATAGCGGAATATTACCTACTTAGTCGTTGATGTATTTTCTGCAGATCTTGATCTTGATATTCCTCCGCGAAAGAATCAGGCATTTGTTTAGTGACATTCTCCTCCGACAATATTTTGCTATCTCTCCTGCAATTAACTGGAGTTTCTTCAATGACAAACACAGGATTATCGAACCCTTTGGTACACTGTTGCGTTTTTGTTTCTTTCTCTTGATCCTCGCTGGTTAACAAAGGTTCATCGGTGTAACCGGGCAGGGAAAAAGTATCAGCGTGAGTCCGTATCAAGTTATGAGCGTCTAACGTTTGTTCACCAGACATGTTCCTTATTCATTCACTGCAAAAAAAAAAAAAAAAAAAAAAAATCTATAACATAACGTGTCTTTGATTGGTCGCTTATAATGAAATACTGAAATGCAGATACGATGACACTGAAACTTGATTCCGTTTACCGGAGATAAGGTTGGAGTTAAGGGGGGGTATCACTAACCTTGACATAGTTGGAAGACGGCAATATGATATAATATTAAAATTCTTACTCAGCATTTTAACAAAATGCATTGAAGTATCGTGTCTCTAACAGGCATCAACAACTATACAAATACGAGAGACGTCTGTCTGTCTGTCTGATAACTACTTTCAAAACCTAAGAACATGAAATTTTATATTTATTGTTTCCTAATGCGTTTTGCAGGAGCATGAAATACTGTCTTCCCCTTCCCACACCTTTAAATTTTAAAAAACTAATTTTGATAAAATTTGAAACGTGGATTTTTTTCACTTTTTCACTCCCAAACAAGGATTATTGCAACTTGGAACGTAATGAACTACTATTTGGGATCGTGTCTAACAGGGGACTGTGGAGAGTCGAGCAGCGAGATGTTTGTTTACATTACATTTAAACTTCTGCACACATCAGAGTAGCAAGAAACAGGGATAAAATTCCAAAGTCTAGCAGTACGAGGGAAGAAACTATTAAAGTAGAAGGGTTTCCAGCATCTAGGGGACCTCTACAGTGAAGGGGTGGGATGTTGCTGCTAGACAGGTTTGTCTGGTGCGTGCATGTCAAGGGGGTACAAGTGCAACGAGTTCATCAGAGCAGATTCCATTAAAGTACTTGTAAAACAGACACAGGGATGCAACATTTTTGATGATGGGACAGGGGTTGAAGCTTGGTTGATAGTGTGGGACCTATTAGATTGGAGACTTTTTGGGGTTTTGTTTAGTAGGGAGAGATTAGTGGTTAATACATTGGCCCATATGTAACAACAATATTCTATACATGGATAAATGGTGGCTTTGTAGAGATACAGGATACTCTCAGGTGGGAGTAATTTTCTAGCACAGAAGAGGGAGCACACCTTCTTTGCAGCAGTCGTGACAATGTCCTCAGTGTATTTGTTTCAATTCATGTTGCCTGTGAATGTTAAGCCTGGGAGTTTTAATGATGAGCTCTCAAGTAGGATGTTATTAGTCATGGCTATCAGTGGTTGAGAAGGTTTCCGTATGCGTTTTGTGGAAGCATGAAATACTGCCTCTTCTCTCTCTCTCACACACACACAAACAGACACACACACCTATGAATTTTAAAAACTGATTTTAATAAGATTTCAACCAAAGATAAATGGGTCTAATTGAAATGGGGAGTAGGGCTAACTGAACCACCCTCAAATGAGTAGTGGATCTAACTGAATAACCCTCAAATGGAGGAGTGGGTCTAACTGAACAACCCTCAAATGGAGGAGTGGGTCTAACTGAACAACCCTCAAATGGGGGGTGGGGCGGGTCTAATTGAACAACCTTTAAAAAGGGGAATGGGTCTAACTGAACAACCTTCAAATGGAGAGTGGCTATAATTGAACAAATGGGGAGCAGGTATAATTGAACAAATCTTCAAATGAGGAATGAGTCTAACAACATGTTTCAAATTGGGAGCAGATCTAATTGAACAACCCTCAAATGGGGAGTTGGTCTAACTGAAAAATCTTCAAATGGGGAGTAGGTCTAACTGAACGACCCTCAATTATCTGATGAGGTGGAATATGAAAAGGGGTTTAACTGAACAATCTTTTAATGATGTCTTACAAAACAATCCACTGATGGGATCTAACAAAACAGTCCTTTGTTGGAGTGTAAAATGGAGAGGGGGTCTAATTGATAAAAAAAACTTTATCAGAGTCTAGCAGGACAACTGACTCATGGAGGTCTAACAAAACAAACTTCTAGTGGAGTCTAACTTAACAATTCTCAAATGGAGGGGTCTAATTGAACCACACTTTAATGGGTCTAAGAACAAAATGCTCTGATAGAGTGTAACGAAACAATTCTGAAATAGCGGGTTCTAACTAAACCTTCTAATAAGGTCAAACAGATAGTCTTCTGATGGGATCTAACTAGACAATTCTGAAATAGAGAATCTAGCTAAACAACACTAATGGGGTCTAACAGAACAATATTCAGTGTAAATGAATAATTCTCTGAGGAGTAATAACCCTGTGCAACAATAAAATAAAAGTACAGAACATTTGTGGCCATTTTAATATGCACGATAGGAAATCTATTTCTGGCTTGTATTTGTCAAATTAGGTACAGTCTTTTGCAAAATTGTAATTTTCAAGAATTTTGTAGAGAATCTTAGTGATGTGAATGATGAACATGGTGAGAGATTCCATCAGAATATTTAAGTGATGGAGAAACGTTTTAAAGTAAAATATAACCCTCGCATATTAGCAGACGACTTCTGAAATATAAAAAAGGGAGGATGACACTCAACACAAGAGGACAAATGACACTCAACACAAGAGGACAAATGTTGTTTAAACTGAGAATTCTGTGTTTTTCATTCATAACCAATAATAATAAAATATGATCAATAGTGCATGAAAAGAATGCCCAATCCAAAGAAAAGTCTTATGTAGTATGTACCTTTTTTAAACTGAAATTTTTTGCACCGTATCATGGGTTGATATGGAGGCTGTAAATCAGCATAGAGTGAAATAAATTAAAATTTCCAATGAAAGATTAATCATAAGACATTTTTCTTCGTAAATGAAAACTTGAATGCCTACTAGAAACTATCCTCGAATGTTTAAGTTTTCTTTGTACAGGAGTTTGTCAGGTCAATCTGGCACAAGTGTACTTCCCTCTTCAAGTAAACTCTAACTAAATATTCGAAATCACATAGCATTTGCAACCCAGATAGGATCTCCTTAGTATAGCTCACGCACACTGGCCTTTTACAAGGAATGGTGCACTTTCTTTAAGTGATGTTACCTCAAGTAACAGCACAAAGCTGGATACTCCACCAGACTAGATGAATTCTTGTCTTGGGATCCAGTAAGATCAAGAGATCATAGGAAAGACATACTATAACACATTTAAATGGTCAATTGAGGGAGAGGAAGATTATGTTCTCATCTTCTTTACTAACTCAGTGTTTTGAGATGTAAAGAATAACTTTAATAGAATAATTAAGTATCTATGTATGTTATGTATAAAGTTTAAGAAAGGGGGCCCTTCATTTCTGTAAACATCAACTGAAGTAAAATGAAACAAAAAGTTAAATCTTTAGAAAGTAACATAGAAAAATAGATATATCAATAGTTCAAGCTTTCTTGCATCACTTCGACGAATCAGAAAAAAAAAACCTTAGAAGACTAAAAATAAGTTGAAATTGGGGGACGCAAATCAGGATAGGGTGGGGTGGAGAAGAGTAATCAAAATTTCCATTCCATCATAAGACATTTGTTTTCTTTTTAATAAAGAATGCTGTTTATGAAACAAGTAACAAATAATGAGAAACAAAAATTTGGGAAAGAAACAGCTACATAAACAATTTATAAAAATAACAAGAGAATCAAAACACTTAGACATGATTAAGAAAAGGACGCTGAAACAGATAAAAGATAATCATTACTTACAGCTACATAGAACAATGAAATATTCCGACTTCTGGTCGTTTAATACTCTCTGAATGTTTACTATATATGTCTGCTGAATTAGCATTTATAGACACTTAATTTTTTTGTTAATTTTTTTTTTATCAAATTACATTTTCACCCCAAACAAGGCACATTACCACTTTGATGTAGGGGGCTACTATCAGGGGCAACAGCTACTGGGGTACTATGTAGGGAGTTGGGCAGCAAGATGTCGGTTCACATTACACTTGAACTTCTGCATGTCAGTACAGTTGGGGAAGCAGGAACCTGGAATGGAATTCCAAAGTCTAGCAGTTCTGGGGAAGAAACTACTGGAGTAGAAAGATCTTTTACATCTAGAGATCTCTACTGTGTGGGGTGGGGGTGGGATTTAGTGAATTTAAAAATAATAAAAGCATGTAATGTCGGCTGAGAATGGAAGGGAGCAGTCGGTTACCCTTTTTTCTGTGGCATAGTTAACAGGAGAGAGGGAGAAAAAAATCAGTCAGCCTCTCCCCTTTCTGAACTCTTGTTTATACCTTGTATATCTTTTTCTAGTTAAATTGAAATTACCTCCCCTGAAAATAATTCAGCAAATACTTTAAGAACAGTTTAATAATTTATCCTTTATTTAGTAAACTAACTTAATAAACTTAATAAAGTACTCTAATATCAACAAAACTATTGCAGATATATAGAAAAAAAGGAAATATAATTACAAATGAATAATATCAAACATTAATCTATTAAATACTGTTTAAAAAGTAGTTATGCAAATTGGAGAGATATATGAATATTTATTAGTCTTTCATATGGACTATATATACCATACTTTATAGCATTGTGCCGTATTATTGATTATAATTACAGTTATAGGAGGAATGAATGAATGCACTATAAACATGCCCACAAATCCCAAATAATACATTTAATATATTTGGAAGAAGAAATTTCCAGTATTTATTTCAATAATGCTCATAATATTAGAAGACATTATTAATGGTCGTTATACATACATATATATATATATATATATATTTATTATTTTTAAAAACAGTAATCTACGGACACGCGTGTTTCGAAGCCCTACTCCTCTTCAGCGTAGCTTGACTGTTATGTTTAAAGTTCTAGAAGGGTGCCCTTAATTTCTGAAAACATCAACTGAAGTAAATCCTGATGCTTTTGAATCGTTTAAAACTAACCAGAATATATTAGTAAAGGAAACCCAAAACTTTATCAGTAATGTAAAAAATGTATTTATTAAAAAAAAATGTATATATGTATAAATATTTTTAACCTTTATATATATATTTTCAATAAATAAGAATGTTAATATACAAAATACTAATCATAGTGGAGGGTGATAAGTAGTCAAATGGATTAATCCTACTCTTAAAAATACAAGGTAAATTAAAAAATATATCCATTTTGAATTTGGAAACAGATGAATCTCACAGGTAATAAATTCATTTTTATAACATGAATAGGTTAGATAAAGTAATTAAGAATAGGAAACTAGATCTAATATTTGTAATATGTTTTTTTTTTCCTAAGATTAAGGGAGGTGGTGTTTGATCAACACTGCTGGGGAGCCATGATGTAATATACTGTTTTGTTTTTAAATCCCCAAAACAGTGTTTAATGGTAAACAACTGATGATCCCTTAAAAATAAATTAATACTGGTACTATAGTGAATTTGAGAAAGCAAGTTTATGCAGTGATTGCAGGTGATTAAATGACTTACAGACTAAATGGTTTTCTAACAGATGATAATTTCTTTTTTGTATAGTTTTACAGGTTAAAAACTTCCAAGACTATACACACACACATATATATATATATATATATATATATATATATATTATTGGAAATCGCTCCAGACAATGCATGAAGCCACTTACTGTAAAAGGCTAAAAAATACTTCTTCAATGACAAAAACTAGTCAACAATAAGTGTTAGATACAACCCAGAAAACTGCAATTCTTCCTCCTTTGTCAGAAACATTACTTATGGAATGTGAGGACTAAAGGTTAAAATAAAGGAAGCTAGAGTTACGAGGCTGCCGAACGTAAACCAAAGGTTCATTTTCTACTCTTCTCAAATATATAAATGTAATCGTTTTGATTATAGGTCTTTCGAAAAATGATTGCACTTATACTATTAAGTATTAATATATATATGTGTGTGTGTGTGTGTGTGTTCTTTTCAGTCTATTTCTCTTCCCATATATATATATATATATATATATATATATATATATATATATATATATATATATATAAGCACCCCGCCTTCTTGGGTAGAGCACTGTCGTAAATGATCTTACGTGCTGCTTACTTAGTGTTATGAGTATCTCTTCATAAACAAGCAAATCGAGAACTGTAAAAGTAGCTGTCCAATGTTTAGATAAATAGACATTTTAAAGATATCGTTTGCGAATGCTGGTCTCATGAACTGTAGGTTCTAACCTGCAGACTAACATCTAGATGGTTGTAGGTTCAAACCCTGCCTTGGGATGGGTGCTTGTTTAGCTGCAGTGAAGAGCTGTGATACAGCAAAACAGTCTGTCTGTGGATGACATTATATATATATATAGGCGGCAAAAAGAAAGTCCGCACTTGTAATTTAAAAAAAACCCTGCAAATTTAAGCTAATTTTAATGTAACTATTTAAACAAACTATACCTCATTTGATTGGCCTTTTATTCTTCTATAATTTTACCTGTTCATATTTGACTTTTAATTGAAATATTCTAGTGTTCACGTCAATTTAAAACTATAATTTCAATTTGAGGAGACAAAAAGAAAGTCCGCACAATGGAAAATTGTTATTTAAATGTCACTTTAAATGCAACACAAATACAACAGAAACACAATGAACTAATCAAAATTTAGTAGCATAGCCCTTCTGCAATTTGATAGCCTGTAATCTTTTTGGAATTCCTTGAATTAGACTGCAGCGATACTCTGGGGAAAGGGCATTCCACTTTTCTTAAATTTTTGTCCAAAGTTCTTCCAAATTTGAAATTTTATCATTGCGTAGCTGTTGCATGATGTAATGCCATACGTTTTCGATATGATTGAGGTCTGGAGATTGTGCAGGCCAATCCAAACACGGAATATCATGCTCTTTAAGGAACCTCTTGACATTGCCATCTGTGTGAATGGGAGCATTATCCCACATGAAGATGGGATTATCATCCGAATTCCGACCAAAGTAGGGTAGAAAATGCTCAGTTAACATATTAATGTACTTATTTGAATTAATCCGACCCTGCAAACGAACTATAGGCCCTGGACGACTGGTACTAATAATGCCCCACACCAAAACTGAACCTCGACCACCTTGCAGCATTGAAACTGAGCACCTAGGATTAAATTCTTCGTCTTTCCTCTGATGGACGTACTACCTATCATCACTGCCTAGCCTATTGAACTTGCTTTCATCACTAAAAAGCACTTTTGAACAATATGAAGAGTCATGATCTTCATTGCATCTGATGAAGTCCAGACAGCACTTTCTGTTCTTTACAGAAATCATTGGCTTGCGTCTTGTAACATATCCTCGCAAATTAAATTCCTTTAATTTGTTCTTGACAGTAGAAAGAGAGCACTTTTTAACAAGATTGCACTGTTGTTGGATTTGGGGAGCTGTTTCAAATCTTTTCTTAGGCTGCGGATCTTGATAGCATTGTCTTCCCTGTTAAAAGTAAGTCTAGTATGACTAGATTTAGGAGCATTACGAACACTGCCGGTGTTTTGGTGCTTTTGCACAGTCTTTTTTTTTTATTTTATTTATTTTTTTTTTTTTATTACATTTTCACCCCAAACAAGGCACATTGCCACTTTGGTGTAGGGGGCTACTATCAGGGGCAACAACTACTGGGGTACTATGTAGGGATTTGGGCAGCAAGATGTCGGTTCACGTTACACTTGAACTTCTGCACGTCAGTACTGTTGGGGAAGCAGGGACCTGGAATGGAATTCCAGAGTCTAGCGGTTCTGGGGAAGAAACTATTGGAGTAAAAAGATCTTTTACATCTAGGGATCTCTACAGTGTGGGGGTGGGATTTAGCAGCCTGTCGGGTTTGTCGAGGATGCTCACATCGTGGGGGCACAAGTGATTGCAGTTCGACAGAGCATTAACCATTAAAATACTTGTAGAAAAGGCAGAGGGATGCAACATTTCGTCGATGGGACAGAGGCTGAAGCTTAGATGCCAGTTCAGGGCCTATCAGGTTTGCGACTCTCTTTTGAACACTGTCAAGGAGCGAGAGACTAGTAGCAGATGCACCAACCCAGATGTGGCAGCAATACTCCATACATGGGCGAATGGTGGCCTTATAGAGGTACAGGATACTTTCAGGTGTTAGTAGTTTTCTAGCACGGTAGAGAGAGCCCACCTTTCTTGCAGCGGCCCTGGCAATGCCTTCAATGTAATTGTTCCAACTCATGTTTCCTGTGAACGTTAGGCCAAGGAGTTTGAAAGATGTACTCTCAGATAAAGAGTCGTTGGCCATTGCTATAGGTGGTAGAGAGGGTTTCTTGTAATTATTGAATGAAACTAGTTTAGTATTGGCAGCATTGAACGCGACCAACCACTTTTGTCCCCATTCCACCACAGATTGGAAGTCTTCCTCTAGTGTTTCTGCCATTTCTTTAGAAATGTGTTCATTCGTTTTCCTGTCATGCCTGCCATAGAGTGTAGTGTCATCAGCATATATACCCATCTCAGAGGCAATTTTGTCGGGGAGGTCATTTATGAATATCAGGAACAATAGAGGTCAAAGGATAGAACCCTGGGGCACCCCCGCATTTATATCATATTGTTTAGATGTACGACCGTCGAGGACAACCTGGATTTTTCTGTTATCTAAGAAGGATTTAATTATGTTAAGTATTCTACCAGTGATACCCTATGATCTGATTTTCCTGAGGAGACCCTCATGCCATACCCTGTCAAAAGCCTTAAATATATCTAGAGCTACCGCTCTGCCCTCCCCCGCTTTCTCCAGTGAATGGTATATACGTTCAGAGATCACAGTTAGGATGTCTGCTGTGGAACGGGCTTATCTAAATCCATATTGTTTGTCAGTCAGTAGTTTAGCATCTGTAAGATGATGGACTAGAGCATGGTTAATTATGGTCTCAAATATTTTGGCAAAAAGTGGGAGGAGGCTAATGGGGTGATAATTTGAGGGGTCTGTCCTTTCGCCAGAATTCTTGAATACTGGTACAACAGAAGCAGTTTTCCAACAGCCTGGAAAGCAAGCTTCATTAAGGCATTTGTTGTAGAGTTTGGAGAGAACTGGAGCTACTTCGGCTGAGCACTTTTTTAATAGCACAGCTGGGATAAGATCGGGTCCACATGCTTTTGAAGTGTCAAGGTTTCTTATGATAGCATGCACCTGAGCAGGGGTGGTTTTCAGATCGTCTAGCGTGGCGTCTGTCCGCATAGGAAAGTCAGGTAGGGGGTGGTTGGAAGGGTCCAGTGTGGAGTTTGAGGCAAACCGACTGGCAAGCATGTTAGCCTTGTCGGTTGCTGAGGAGACAACCTCGTAATTGTTGGTTAGTGGGGGAATTATTGATTTCCCATTATTTACTACACTGTTGTAGATTTTCCAGAAGTCTCGAGTTCCTAGTTTTTGTGCTTCGATGCGCTTTTTAGTGGTTTCCGTAAATTCTCTCTTAGCTGTCGCTATTTCTTTCTTAACGTTATTTCTAGCTTCTATATACTTCAGTCTGTTTGAACTGGACTTATGTCGGTTAAACCTACGGTATGCATGCTGCTTTTAAGCAATGGCAGTTGCACAAGTCGACGTAAGCGATTGGGGAGAGTGGGGCTTACTATAAAATTTCCACATGGGAACATGCGCTTCGATTGCAGTTTTGAACCAGTCAATGGTCTCGTTTGCACATTGTTCAGCAGGGAGAGAGAAAATATTTCTCCATGGGGCATCTCTAATTAGTTCCCTGATGGCTTCCCAGTCAGCCTTTTTATAATATCTCATTGTCCACACGTCGGTGGGCCATGGACTCACATCTCT
This sequence comes from Euprymna scolopes, assembly GCF_053919585.1. NCBI lineage: Eukaryota > Metazoa > Mollusca > Cephalopoda > Sepiida > Sepiolidae > Euprymna > Euprymna scolopes. The sequence continues at coordinate 177,390,125 of NC_136482.1, forward strand.
GGGGCCCCCTGCTGCTCCGAGGTCCCTTGCTGTTCAGCCTGGAGCCGCGAGGCAACCAGTTACCGTGTGTGGCCACGAGGAGGCACAGCAGAGGTCTTGGTGTTAGAGAGGCTGTGTACTGGCAGGGGAAGACTTACGCACTCGGCTTCCCTATTCGCATGGGGCTAGCCAGCGGTAGCACTGAAAGCGAGAAAGCACAAGCAAAGCATGCAACTTATACTAAGGAGCATGCAGAGCATGCGACCTATTGCCCAATAACCACACTAGACGCTTCATAACACCCTGTGTATATACATACACTCACACATAGAAGCATTTCATACCAACTGCTTACAGCGTATGCTAGGTTTAAAATGGTGGCACAGGGTGCCACACAATGAGATACGCAGGCGCACTCAAATGGACCCACTTGAAATAATTCTAACTAATAGACAACTTAGGTGGCTTGGTCACACCATCCGGATGCCAGCAGAAAGGCTCCCACGCAAGGTCCTCTACGGGGAACTTGCAGAGGGCAGACGCAACCCTGGGGGTCCACGTAAACGTTTCAAGGACCAACTAAAAACATCATTGAAAAAGTGTGGCATAGAATCCAACGCCATCGAACATGCTGCTGCTGATCGGAGAAAATGGCGAAACATCTGCCAAGAGGGCTTGGAAACTTTCACCTCCACCTATAACGACCGAGCAGAGCGAAGAAGACACCAAAGGCACGCGGCGCAGCGGGCAGACGGCATCTTCCCTTGTGCTGCCTGCGGCCGTGTATGCAATTCACGAATTGGACTCCACAGTCACCAGCGAGTCCATCAGGCATAATCTATCTGGGACTGTTAGGCATGGTGCAACGTCATCGTCGTCAGCGACGGACTACTGAAGAGAGAGAAGAGAAGAGAATATCTCATTGTTTTGAGCACTGACTCTTCAGTTTTGGGTCTAGAGTTTAGGGCGATTTCAACCATTATCACTGCATGATCAGCGTTCCCGAGTGGGCTGTAGGCCTTCGTTATGCAGTCATCGGGAACTGTGGTCAAAAACAGATCTAGAAGTGATGTGTGTTGTTCTTCCTGGTCAGGGAAACGGGTTGGAAACGTAACAATTTGTGATAGGGAGTGAGATATAGTGAAGCTATGAGTTGTGCTGCCCGCTGCATCTGTGTAAGTAGAGAATCCAAGCCAGTTTTTGTGGTGGATATTAAAGTCACCAAATACATGTATTTGTGCGCTAGTGTCGAGGGACAGTGCCGTGTCTATGCTGTCAGATACTTTGTTTATTATGGTGCAGTCTTGAGTCGAGGGAGAGCGGTAGAGAACATAATAGTAGCTAATATTGTGTTGCATGTTTAGTCTAAAGCACATAAAGGCTTGATCATCTGTTTCTAGGTTTGTTTCTCTAGTCAAGGGAAGGGTATTACAAATGTAAACTCCAAATCCGTGCATATGTCTGTCAGAGTCCTTACGGCAGATTGAGAGATATCCAGGCATGTTAAAGTGGTTAGAGGGAATGGAGGAGTGTAGGTTAGTCTCACTTAGTGCTAAGATATCCGGGGTATTTGTTAAGAGAAATGCTTCAACATCAGCTAAATTAGTTCTAAGCCCACGGATATTTGTGAATGAGAGCCTCAAGAGAGGAGGCAAGTTGAATTTGTTTGTCCCTAAACCTGGTTTAAGCTTATTTTTAGATTGTACTGTCGTCATATTTTTTTTTTTTAAGAGTTTCGGTTTAGGTAAGGGGGAGCTAAACAAGAGGTTATGCAGAGCTTCAGACATGCATCACAAGTAGACCATCAGCTGACCTTTCTCCAATTAGGATTGTGGCCTCAGGAAAGCCCACCGGGGATGAGTGCAGGGTCCCTTTCCATGCACGTCATGGCACTACAAACAACCCAATATTATTCAACTGTTGATGGAGCAGCCGCTCTAAGCGCTACCAAAGAGTTAGGGCTCCTGTACTACCAGTCGGGAACAGCAGCCAGGAACTGTCAATCCGGTACCCTCAACCCATTAGAAGAAGGTCAACCCAATCTAATTGCTCAGGCATATCTCATACTCAAGCACTCCCAAATGTTCAGTTTTAGGGGTGGGGCGTGCTGGGAATGGGGAAAAACGGTGTTCGTTGCCCTAGCCAGGAAACAAGATCTACCGCTGGGTGTTTCTGTCGAATCACTGAGATAGTGTCTCTGTGCTAGGCAAAGAAGGAGTATGGAAGCCGGGTGATAGACAGAGCCTATCTACTCCTTAAGCAATTTAGGTTTGCAAACCGGTGAATTTGAGTCACCAGCTCTAGGAAGGTTGTCATCCAAGACTGAAGAGGCCTCTCTCCCCTTTGGTTTAGTTTCAGAGTTTTCCTTCTCCTAGACGGATGATCTGGGAAGACCTACTGGGTCCGTCAGCACTGAGAGGGTTTTCTCCGTGCCTAGGTTCTAATCCAGGTATTTCTGCGACCCTGCGTGGTTAGTGTTACTGGGTTAGTTTGTGGGGGTTATATCTCTGCAGATTAGTTACACTCCTCAAAGTGATTTAGGGACATGCTATTTAATTGTTAATGGATAAAGGGGGTGAGTGAAGTTCATGCAGTGTAAGCGTCTATGATTGTAAGAGGGCTTGTTAGGGAGGAGATAATGTGGTTTTAGTCTTACCGTTTTTATTTATTTTATTTATTTTATTTATGTTAGCTTAGGTCTAGGATAATGTTACAGTATGAGTAGGTATTAAGAATTGAGCTACGAGTTGTGCCCGAGCTATTTTAGATGATAGGAGGGTTAAGATGTAAGTGCAATATGGTATGGATAAGACAGCAAGTTTTGAGTCATGCGTAATTAGGTGAATAGATATATGGGCAGGTTTTGAGTCATGCGTAAATTAGGTGAATACATATATGGGCAGGTTTTCAGTAGGTGCGAATAGAGTTGAAGTTGTAGGTATTTTCAAGTAAGAGTCATGGGACATTTTGCATAACAAGGAGTGTCATTTCAATAACGTATTTATCGTTGCAAAACTCTCGAGGAGACACTTATGTAGTGCAGATCGCTTTGTTTCTGAGTACTTTGGCTGTTAAGTACCTGCCTCTGTGTGCTTAGGCTGTTAAATCCCTTACTGAATAGAAATGAGCTGTAATGCATGCCTTAGAGGTAGAAATGTATAGATGTTTAGTGATGGCTATTAAAACAGTTTGCATGTGAGGGATTAAGGGCTGGAAGTTAGCGATTCCACTACAGATGCGGGGCAATATGGGAGTTTAGTGGCGGATAGGTTGGAAGGAGTAGATTGTTAGCGTTCAAGAGAAAAGGGGTTATTTATTTACAGATAGATTTCCATTAGGATTTTTGAGTTACAGGTAAGGTTTAGTTTGAAGAAAGGGGGGGGGACAATTTTTTTTGCATGCAGGTAAGACAAACGCAATCGTCTTGGAGGTAAAATGTATAAGATTTCGTAGCTAGCTATTAGGTTTTTCCCTCCCAGTTATAGGAACAGCTAGTTCGTTGGGATTCGGAATTGTAGTCATTAAGGTCAACACAGTGTTGCATCTACTCAGAAAATTATCCCTAGTATCACAGCTAAGATTATGTATATTGCAGTTACAAATATAGTGACAGTTAAATTATGAGCCACGTACAGTGGTTTGGTATGGGTATCATGGAGGACACTTTAATACAAGCAAGCGTACGGTGATTGTAGATATTAAGTATACTACTTAAATAAAGTTCTTCTGTCTTCTATAGTAGAAAGAAAGATAGTCCTAGCTCTGTTCTGTATTCTTCATAGACTATTCATTTTGTACCGTTTTCTCATCACATTTCAATCTGCGGCCGATTTCTCGATTGGATAAACCAGAAAGATGGAGATTAATGAGCTCCTGACGATCACTAAGAGAAAGTCGTGGCATGTGGACTAAATGTTACGTTGTATAATCTGGAACAACAACAATTACGATTAGAGATGTTTTGTTGCCTGTTGGTGGATATTTTAAACTGATTTAGGGGCGATATTTAAGCTGGTTTAAGCTAAATTGTTGCTGCAGACATTCTTTTTGCCTCCTCAATTTGAAGTTATTTTTTTAAATTGACGTAAACACTAGAATATTTCAATTAAAAGTCAAATATGAACAGGTAAAATTATAGAGGAATAAAAAAGGCGAATCAAATGAGGTATAGGTTGTTTAAACAGTTACATCAAATTTAGTTTAAATTTGCTGTTTTTGAAAACAATTTCAAGTGCGGACTTTCTTTTTGCCGGCACTGTATATTTCAACTATCTTTAGAGCGGTTGGCAGTGGCCTAGGGGTAACTTTTCTTGCAAATGGAGTCAGGCATGGCTTCGTGGTGGGGTTCAAATCCTTCAACCAGTGACAATCGTAACTTCCTGTACTGATGATTGCGAAAGCATGAAATACTAGTGTCTATAGGTATAAAAAAAATGATTATTTATAATTATATATATGTATATATATATATATATATATATATAGAGAGAGAGAGAGAGAGAGAGAGGGATAATCAAATACAAAAACTATAATAGAAAAACAACAAAAAAAAAAAAACCAAAAACAAATATTATTTCCCAAATCACAGCAATCAACAGGACGACATCATTCTATTAAACATTATTTACAATTCACCAAGGAAGACGGAAAAAGAAATAAACACTACAACTTTGAGTAAATAAACAAGAACTGACACATGTAATTCACAAATAAATAATCTGGACATTTTCTTTTGAAAAGAATGTATGAAAATATAGATATGATGAATCAGATTAGAAATTTCGATGAATCTTTTACAAAAAAAAAAAAAAATGAATAAATAAAAATAAAAATAAAATAAGACATATTTCTTAACTTTGTTCTTGTAAAAAAGGAAAGTTATTTATCTTACCAGAATTATTATTTTTTTTATATATATATGGATATAATTCTTCAAATGATTTAAAAGTTTGGTTGTTTCAATTTTTTCCCAGTTGCAATCTTCTCCGTAGTAAAATGAAGGAGAAAGAAAGAGTTAAGTGAAAATGCATCTCTCCTAAGGAAGTTCATTTTTGAATCAATAGCTTTTAATTGCCATGGCAACATATCAACAAATGTTTGTAGCCACCAGAAAAGATGCTTAAGGACAGACATGGCAGCCATTGATGAGGCAAGCTCTAAAATAGAAGATAGAGAGGAGGAGGAGTAAAAATTTGCCCCTCTCCCTCCGTCTTTGAGTAAATATCGTTTGTGGCTGTGTTTATCATCAATTGCTTGGAGAGAGAAAGTAATTATGGTTAATATATATATATATATATATATATATATATATATATATATATAATAAAATTGAGGTTTCTTTTCGTTTTGAATGCATTTAAGGAAATGAATATCTTTGTGGTCAGGCTATGATTCGCTTTTTATAGCAGGGATTGTTTTTTAATTTGCTTTTTAAATGAGAAATGATTTTAGCTGAAGAAGAAAATAAAAGTGTTAGAAAGAGAGGGAGAAAATGGAAGGAAAAGATAAATTGATAAAAAGGAAAGGAGAAAAGGAAAATAAGGAAAATGTGAAAAAAGGGGTGGAAAAGAGAAAAAGAAAAGGAAAAAGAAAAGGAAAAAGAAAAAGGAGAAAAAAAAATGAAAAGAAAAAACTCGAATAAGAAAATGAAAAAGAAAATGAAACAAAAGGAAAAAAGAAAAGAAAAACAAAAAGGTATAAAGGAAAACAGGAAATAGAAAGGAAAAGAAAGAAAAAAGACGGGAAAATAAGAAGAAGAGAGAAAAGGGATAAAAGATAATGGAAAGGAGAAAAAAATGAAGAAAAAAGAAAAGGAAAAAGAAGATGGAAAACTAAAAGAACAAAAAGAGAACGGGAAAGAGTAAAAAAAAAAGAAAAACCGAAAAAGAAAAGGAGAAAAAAGAAAAAGAAAAGGAAAAAAGGAAAGGAAAGGAGAAAAGAGAAGAAAAAAGAAAATGATAAAAAGGGAAAAAAGAAAAAGAAAAGGAAAAGAAAGAAAAGGTAAAAAGGAAAAGAAAGAAAATGAAAAAAGAAAAGAAAGAAAATGAAAAAGGAAAAAAGAAAGGAAAAAATAAAAAATAAAAAAGAAAAAGAAAAGAAATAAAAGTTACCATTGTTCTTATGGTTTTCTGTTTTAATTGTCTCCTGTCACATGCACACCTATTGTTCGAAGAAAAAAATTTTAAAATAAAAGAAAAAGCAATAATATTATAAAAAGGCAAATTGAAAATATCGATTCTATGCAAAAAAAAAAAAAAAAGTTTTCAACGAAAATTTTTATAATAATTAAAAAGAAATGGGGAAAACTATTGAATAAGAGTGATAAACTCGTGAAAATATCAGCACAAAAACATTTATACATTAACATATTTTCAATCGTTTATCAAAGAAAGATTCCATACATGGTCATTAAATAAATCAGAACAGCAACCACAAAATAATAATAATAATAATAATAATAATAATATCACAAGCGCAGTTGATAAAATGTTTTAAATTTATTCTTGATAGAAGATTACATTAGACGTGAAACATACATAAATACCATAACATTTTTAAAAAATACATTTTATTTATTTTGTTATTTATTTTGTCATTTTGTTATTTTAGTTTCATTAAACAAAATCGATAAATTTTATTCTAATTTTTAAAAATCCGCTCATAATCCTCATAATATTCGGTTTAAAATCTGCTTTACATGCTGGCATGTGTTGGACGCCTTGTAGAAACCACTATCAATAATTTCTCCACTCTTTATCTGTGCCTAAACCTAAACATAGATTCCATGAACAAACCTTTCCTTAAAACTGCACATCTGTGGAACTCTCTTCTGTTTCTCTGCTTTCCAGCTGACTACAATATGGTTGTCTTTAAGTCCAATGTAAACAAATTCTTGATGAGCCGTTCCACTTAAGTAATCCAATTTACCAAATTTCCACTACTAACGATTACTACAATATTGTCCCATTGACTACTGTACACTCATTAACTCTGATCCTCGAGTGGCCTCCAGGTCTTGATAGGTGGTGACACCTTTGTAAAAAAAAAAAAAAAAAAAAAAAAAAAAAAATTGATTTACAAACTAACCTATCTTTTGCCAGGTCCTCATTTATCCCTCTTTTTCTCAAGTCTATTCTTATCAACTACCTCAACCATTCTATATATAACAACTCTCGTCAATTCTTTCAATGTGCCCATATTGAAATCTTCTGTTCTGCACACATTTCCCTATATTTGTAAAAGAGTGCATATGAATGCAGATGAAAATGCCAGAAAAATATCTAATGTTACATGGCGTTACACTTTACTTTAGTAATTCATAAAATAAAACTGGAATTAATTAAATAAATAAATAAATCTGGGTCGGCATTTTTTTTTTTTAAGAAAAGCATTTCTTACCGTTACTCTCCCATCTTGACACAACTTAAAATGTCTCTCACTGCCACACATCCATTTTCATCTGACACGCGTTTCTCTTTCATCTGACCACACGCTGGTCACAGCCAGCTCATTCTCACCTTCACTTCCTAATTTCTGTCTCCTTCAGCATCAAATTTTTTTTTCTGACCACATGGTGTCCTTTTTTCTTTTTCTTTTTGTGACAGCGCACGCACACTTTCTAATTTACATACGTGCTAATACAATCGCTTGCCATCCATTCCTTGGCTGCAGCTGATATTTTCATCCACGCTCATATGCACTCTGTTACATACTTAGATTTAATCTTCCTGCAAGAACATCAGATCTGATGCTGTCTTTAAGAATCACATTACAAATCTATTGTATCATTCTTATATCATTTCTCTTCATACAACATGTCCGTCACTAGTGAAGTTTCACTTCCATGCATCATCACACTGCATACACATATTTGATAGACTCGTCCCTTAGTTGACAACAGCAACTCTTTGCTACTTTAATTGTTCTACACCTACTAATCCAAGAACTCTCATCCATTCCTTCAATGTGGCCATACTAACAAAGTCTCCTGTTTTGCACACATTTCTCCATACTGCTCAGATTTAATCTTTCTCCAAGTTCATCTGAGCTGTTTATAAGACAGACATTACATATCCATCATTTCTCTCCATGCAACACATGACTTCAACCTTCACTGGCCAGGTTTCACTTCCATGCATCAAACATATTTAATAGACTCTTTGCTTCATCAAGAGTGACAGTGCTCTGCTGCTTAGTGATGGCATAAGTTCCCTGAACTTACTCCATCCATTCCTCTTACAATCACACTAGCACCTGCTTCACCTTGTGTTCAAATGTTATTAAGGTAACAAAACTTCTAAACAACCTCAATAGCTTAGCTATCCAAAGATATTTTCTACGCACAAGTTCAGGGCTCATAATAGATTTTTGAGGCATGGCAGCATTGATGATAATGTACTTTGGACTTTCAGCGATTAACAATTACTTTTATAAACTTATTGAAAAAAGAAGAGCTTGATTGTTGAGAAAATTTTGCTAGATATGCCATAGCAAGTTTGTGAAGCAACCCTTTGTGCCAAACCCTCTCAAAGGTCTTTGATAAGTGTCAACAGCTATTGCCCCAGAAACAAAACTCAGATTACTAGATTTACTGATCTGCTTGCGATATATTAGCCAGCAGTCGATCTTGTAAGACAAAATCCATATTGCTCGGTAATCACATTTCGTTCCATCTTGAGATCCATGCATGGGCAAATGGTGGCTTTGTAGAAATATAGAATACTGTCAGATGTGAGTAGTTTTCTAGCATGGTAGAAGGAGCCCACCTTCTTTGCAGCAACCTTGGCAATGCCCTCATTATATTTATTCCAATTCATGTTTCCTGTGAATGTTAAGCCAAAGAGTTTGAACAAAGAGCTCTCCGGTAGAGTATTATTATTCTATATATATTTTATTATTCTAAATGAGAAATGATTTTAGCTGAAGAAGAAAATAAAAGGGCTAGAAAGAAAAAGAAAAGAAATGGAAGGAAAAGATAAACTGATAAAAAGGAAAGGAGAAAAAGAAAATAAGGAAGATGTGAAAAAAAGGAAGAAAAAAAGAGAAAAAGAAAAGGAATAAGAAAAGGAAAAAGAAAAGCTTTTCCTCCTTTTTTTTTTAGCATATAATTAGTCATGGCAATCAGAGGTTGAGAAGGTTTCTTATAATTGTTAAAGATTAGTCTTAGCAGCATTAGAGATTACCATCCATTGACACATTACAGACTGGAGGTCATTCTTTAAGGTTTCTGCCACTGCCTTGGATTTATGTACTTCCGTTTTCCTCTCATGTCTATCATAAAGCATGGCGTCATCTACAAATACACTTTGAATTGCAAATCCACTTAAAATTACAAAGAAATTTTCAATACATTATCATTTATCTAAGTCTTGTGTGCCTTCAGTACTAGCCTGGATGCCCGGATGTTTTGAAGTGTGTGTTAAGCAAAAAAAATAAATAAATGAATAAAGGGAGTAGTAGGTAGGCAGGCTCGAGCCCATACCGCGAAGGAGGAAAAGAATGTGAAAAAAAAATTTTTTTACGCCTTTGCCATTGCGTCCATCACCAAACTGGAAGTGGCGAAGGTTTAAATAAAGGCTAGTCAATCGAAAAGAGAGGATGACTTTTTTTTTTTTTTTTTACATGGAGGTCACCACTTATCAAAGCCTGGAAGCCACTCGGGGATAAGGGTTATTGCATGTACAGAAATCAATGGGATAGTACCGTAGTAATTGTTAGTATTGGAGATTTGATAAAGTGTCTTACTTAAGGGAGGGGGCGATTCATCAGGAATTTGTTTATGTTGGACTTGAAGACATCCAAGTTGTAGTCAGGTGGGAAGCAGGCAGACGGAACAGAGTTCCACAGTTGTACACTTCTAAGAAAGAAGCTTTGTTCATGGAATCTACGTTTTGATTTTGGCACAGATAAAGAGTTGGGAAAATTACTGACAGTGGTTTCAGCTAGACAGGTGTTTTTCGTGAAAGATTGGCGAGGGGGGACCAGGGATTGGAGCTCGAATGAGCACAAGCCATGGAAATAACGATAAAACAAAAACAGGCTCGCAACGTCTCTTCTGTGGGAGAGAAGTTGCAGGGAAGAGAAAAGGGCATCCCCCACTAAGCCACGAAGTCTATTTTGTACCCTGTCAAGGGAGGATAGGCTGTTTTTAGCAGCTCCAGCCCAGATGTAGCAGCAGTACTCCATCCTTGGACGTTCTTGACTTTCATACAGATAGAGAATTGCATCAGTAGTGAAATATCTTCTGGAGCGGTAGAAGGATCCCACCATTTTCTCAGCGACTTTCGAAAATATTGGCAAAAAAGCGCCCCCTGAAAATCTGTTGCCTCTGTCGAAAGTTTTAGGCAGACATACATACATACATACATACATACATACATTTAAACAGAGAGAGATTTATATTATAGATAACTTTTATGAGAACATTAGAACAAATGCAGGCAATTTATTCCTAAAGTTCTGAGGTAAGCATTTCTTCTTGTATCGTGGCATGTCCACGCCATAGACAAAATCATGTTAGTGTTTCTCTATAGGCTTCGGTCCATTGTTGGCTCGATTTCTCTGAAGACATCACATAATTTAAAACTTTGCAGAATGCATGGGGTAAATTGCCATTACCTTCCCCAGCGCAGTGGCATCTGACTCACTTGTTTGCACTTATCCGTTGTCCTTAGATCATCCGCATAGCTGCAGTCGAATAACGTAACTCTTAATACCATAGAACCGTTGATTTGCTAGAGATTCATCCTCTTCCATGGCCATCCCATGTTCTGCTGCTGACGTCATCAGAGTTATCTTTTCCTAGATGCATATCTTAACTAAGACTAGGGGTGCATACCTCTCCCAGTGAATTAATGCGTCTTCAGATATCAACCTGGAAATTTCTTATGATTTAGCACGGCATATACAGCACCTAGCCTTCCCAAAAGGTCACCCATCTGGTATTGGCCAAGCTCATTCAGTGATCTGCTGGAAACTGGTGTGTCAATGTGATTGTGCCATATATAAGTGCCGTAAGCACTACCCTTTGCAAAATAATCTACATAAACCATTCATTAGAAACCCCCTCAAAATTAGTTACTCCTGTAGGGAAAAAGAAGTTTAAGTGAAATTAAATCTCTCTGCCCCAAACAAAATAATTAAAAAAAAAGGAATAAAACAAAATGACACCTCCTTCTCGTTTAAAATGCACCACATTTATTTTTTAACAAAAACAACAAGATGAATAAACAAAGGTCCAATTGGTGAAAGTTCTTGCGAAGTCATTATGACTAGAATATTAGATGAAAGTCCTTCGTGGAATTAATGAGATTAGAAGGTAAAAGTCTTGTGTGAAAATAATGTCCTTAATTTAAGGTTAGTGTTTTAACTGGTGAAGTTCGCCTTATTTAAAAATCCCACGAGGAAAGTAATTTGTGAGGAAAGTAATTCGTTGTTATTTTTTTATTTATTTATTTTTTAATTCAATTTTCACCCCAAACAAGGCACAGTGCCACTTTGAAGCAGGGGGCTACTATCAGGGACTTAATTAGCAGGGCCATTATGAAGGGAGATGAGTAGAAAGATGTTTGTTCACATTACACTTGAACTTCTGCATATCAGTACAGTTGGGAAAGCAGAATCCCGGAAGGGAGTTCCAAAGACCTGCTGTTCTGGGGAAGAAACTATTGGAGTAAAAGGCTTTCTTGCACCTAGGGATCTCTACTGTAAAGGGATGAGACTTACTAGCTTGTCGGGTTTGTCGGGAGTAGTTACGTCGGGGAAGTACAAGTGCTTGCAGTTCGTCAGAGCATTCACCATTAAAGTATTTCTAGAACAGGCAGAGGGATGCAACATCTCGTCGATGGGACAGAGGCTGAAGCCTAGATGACAGTTCAGGACCTATCAGGTTGGCGACTCTCTTTTGAACCCTGTCCAGGAGCGAGAGACAAGCAGCAGATGCACCAGCCCAGATGTGACAACAGTACTCCATACATGGGTGAATGGTGGCCTTATAGAGGTACAGGATACTGTCAGGCATAAGTAGTTTTCTAGCACGGTAGAGGGAGCCAACCTTCCTTGCAGCAGCCTTGGCAATGCTCTCAATGTATCTATTCCAGTTCATATTCCCTGTAAACGTTAGGCCGAGGAGTTTAAAAGAAGTACTTTCAGGCAATGTGTTCATGGTCATTGCTATTGGTGGTAGAGAAGGTTTCTTGTAGTTATTGAAGGAAACAAGCTTAGTCTTAGCAGTATTGAATGTGACCAACCATCCATTTTTGTCCCCATTCCACTACAGATTGGAGATCATCATCTAGTGTTTCTGCCATTTCCTTGGATATGTGTTCATTTGTTTTCCCCTCATATCTGTTATAGAGAGTGGTGTCATCGGCAAATATACCCATCTCCGAAACAATTTTATCAGGGAGGTCATTTATGAATATCAGGAATAATAGAGGTCCAAGGATAGACCCCTGAGGTACTCCCGCATTTATGTCATTGTCGAGGACAACTTTGATTTTTCTCTTACTTAAGAAGGGTTTAATTACATTATGAATTCTTCCAGTGATTCCATATGATCTAATTTTCCTTAGAAGACCATCGTGCCATACCCTGTCAAACGCCTTAGATATATCAAGGGCTACCGCTCTACCCTCCCCTGTTTTGTCCAATGAACGGTATATACGTTCAGAAACTACAGTTAAGATATCTGCTGTTGAACGGGCTTGCCTGAATCCATATTGTTTGTCAGTCAGGAGTTTAGCAGCTGTTAGGTGCTGGACTAGGGCTTGATTAACTAAGGACTCAAATATTTTGGCGAAAAGCGGGAGGAGGCTAATGGGGCGATAATTTAGTGGGTCAGTTCTTTCACCAGAATTCTTGAAGCCTGGTACCACAGAAGTGGTTTTCCAGCAGTCGGGAAAGCAAGATTCATTAAGGCATTTATTGTAAAGTTTGGAGAGAATTGGAGCCACCTCGGCAGAGCATTGTTTTTAATAGCACAGTCGGGATGAGATCTGGTCCACATGCTTTTGAGGTGTCTAGGTTTTTTATAATAGCATGTACCTGAGAAGGGGTGATTTTCAAATCGTCTAGTGTGGCGTCTGTTCGCAGAGGAAAATTAGAGAGGGAGTGGTGTACCTGGTTCAGTGTGGAGTTTGAGGCAAACCGACTGGCAAGCAGATTAGCCTTGTCAGTTGCCGTGCAAGCAACCTCATAATTGTTTGATAGTGGGGGAATAGTTGACTGTCCATTATTTACTACGCTGTTGTAGATTTTCCAAAAATCCCGGGTTCCTAATTTCTGTGCTTCGATGCGTTTTCTGGTGGTTTCAGAGTAATCTGTCTTAGCTGTCTCTATCACTCTCTTACAATTATTTCTAGCTTCTATATACTTCTGTTTATTTGAGCTGGACTTATGTCGGTTGAATCTGCGGAACGCATGCTGCCTTTGACAAATGGCAGCTACACAAGCAGAAGTAAACCATTGGGGAGAGTGGGGCTTGCTATAGAATTTCCGTGTGGGAACATGTGCTTCAATTGCAGTTTTGAACCATTCAGTGGTCTCATTTGCACACTGTTCCGCTGGAAGAGTAAAGATATTTTGCCATGGGGCATCTCTGATGAGTTCCCTGGTGGCTTCCCAATCAGCCTTTTTGTAATGCCTCGTTGTTTTGAGTAGTGGGTCTTCAGTTTTAGGGCGAGAATTTAGGCTGATTTCTACCATTATCACAGCGTGATCAGCATTGCCGAGTGGGCTGTGGGCATTTGTTGTACAGTCATCGGGAACCGTTGTCAGAAAGAGATCTAGAAGTGAGGCATGTTGATCTTGCTGGTCTGGGAAACGTGTCGGAAATGTAACCAACTGAGATAGGGAATGGGATATAAAGAAGCTATGTGTTGTGCTACCAGCTACGTCTGTGTGATTAGAGAATCCTAGCCAGTTACTGTGGTGGACATTGAAGTCACCAAATACATGTACTTGTGCGCTTGTATCGAGGGAGAGTGCTATATCTATGCTGGCTGAGACTTTGTTTATTAGGGTACAGTCTTGGTTTGAGGGAGAGCGGTAGAGAAAATACAAGTAGCTAATATTGTGTTGCATATTTAGTCTGAAGCACATAAAGGTCTGGTCGTCTGATTCTAGTTTTTTTTCTCTAGTCAGGGGGAGGGTGTTACGAATATAGACTCCAAGCCCATGCATATGTCTGTCTGAGTCCTTACGGTAGAGTGGGAGATAACCAGGCATGTTAAAGTGGTTAGAGGGAATGAAAGAGTGAAGGTTAGTTTCACTTAATGCTAAGATATCCGGGGTGTTTACAAGGAGAAATGACTCAACATCATCTAAGTTAGTTCTAAGCCCGCGGATATTCGTAAATGCAAGCCTCAAGGGATGAGGCAGGTTGGTTTTCTTTGAGTTTGGTCCTGGTTTAAACGTAACTTTTACTTGAGCTGTCATTTCATTTTATTTAAGTCAGTATGGGTGAGTGAGTGAGGGGGTGCTGGACAAGTAGTTGTGCAGAATACCAGACATGCAATACAAGTAGACCATCAGCTGTCCTCACCCACAGGATTGTGGCCTCAGGAAAGCCCACCGGGGATGAGTGCAGGGTCCCTTTCCATGCGTGACATGGCACTACAAACATTCCGATCTACCAAAGAGTTAGGGCGCCTGTACTATCAGTCGGAAACAGCAGCCAGGAACTATCAATCCGGTACCCTCAATCCATTAGGCAAAGCCAGCCCAGTCCAATTGCACCGACATATATGGCACTGAAGCACCCCACTGTGTCCAGTTTAGGGGGATGGGATGTGGCGGGAGCGGGGAAAAGCGGCGTTCATTGCCCTAGTCAGGAAACAAGGTCAACCACTGGGTGATTCAGACGAGTCCCTGTGATAGTACCTCTACGCCTGGCCAATAGGCAAAGAAGGAGTATGAAAGCCGGGCGATAGACAGAGCCTATCTCCTCCTTAAGCAGTTTAGGTTTGCCAACCAGTGATTTGTTTGAGTCACCAGCTCTAGGAAGGTTGTCATCCAGGACTGAAGAGGCCTCCCTCCCCTAGGTTTAACTTCAGAGTTTTCCTTCTCCTAGACGGATGACCTGGGAAGATCTACGGGTCCATCAGCTCCAAGGGGGTTCACCCCGCGCCTGGGTCCTAATCCAGGTATTTCTGCGACCCTGCATGGGTAGTTAATATTAATTGGTTATTTAGGTTAATATCTCCTAAAAAAATCGGGTATTTATTAATTAGAAAATGTGTGGAATGGGTGCATAAGTGTGATTTTTGAGTGCTCGCATGGCGTGTGTAATTATGGTTTTGACGGCTTTGACAGCGACGATGTTATAAAAATGAGAGGCATGTTCTCATGTGACGTTGAAGCAAGAAGAAGGGAAAAAAAAGGGAAGAAAGAATATTTGATGCGTTTTTATACATTTTGGATCGGCTCCAAAACAAGATTGCTACTGCTGATATTTTGGTTTTTGGAAAAGCGTTAAAAAGACAATCTTCTAAATTTTCTCATTGGTCGCTTGTGTCACGTGATACTGTCATCAACTATGTCCGCCAGAAATAGGTAAATTTTACTTTCGTTCTTGTGAGAAAAAGTGTGTGGGTGTATTTGAAATTATGCCGTTGCTAGAAGAACTTATTTTTGTGTAAAATGTGCGGGGGGGGGGAATTGAAATGAATAAAGTTTGTTTATTTGCACGCGAGTGTGCGTGTGTGTGTGTGTGTGTGACTGCACACTCCTCATTGGCAAATTGAAACCTCAAACCACACCAATATATCCATGCAGAAAACTGCTCTTGGGAGGAAGGTGTGGCATGAAATCCGTTGTTTACAAAACCAAAATTTAAAAAAAAAAAAAAAAAAAAAAATTCTTTTTTTTTTTTTTACTTTTATTCACCCCAAGCAAGGCAGAGTGAAACTTGGACGTAAGGAACAACTATTTGAGACCATATTTACGGGGACATTGTGTAGGGAGTGGAGCAGAAAGATGTCTGTTTACATTACATTTAGACTTCTGCATGTCAGTAGAGTCAGGAGAGCAGGAGACAGGGAGGAAATTCCAAAATCTAGCAGTTCAAGAGAAGAAATTATTAGAGTAAAAGGCCTTCCTGCATCTAGGGATCTCTACAGTGAAGAGGTGAGATTTTGCTGTTTGTTGGATTAGTCAGGGGTATTTATAACAAGGAGGCACAAGTACTACGAGTTTCTCAGGGCATATCTCATTAAAATACTTGTAAAATAAACACAGGGGTGCAACACTGTGGTGATGGGACAGGGGTTGGAGTTTAGTTGACAGTGCAGGGCCTATTACATTAGAGACTCTTTTCTGGACCCTATCGAAGAGTGAAAGAATATGTAGATGCAAGTAGCTATGTAGATATAAGTAGATGCAAAAGCCCAGATATGGCAACAATACTTCATGTATGGCCGAATGGTTACTTTGTAGAAATATAGGATACTTTCAGGTTTCTGTAGTTTTCTAGCACGTAGAGAGAGAGAGTCAACCTTCTTTGCAACAACCTTGTCAATGTCTTCAATATATTTGTTCCAATTCATGTTTCCTGCGAATGTTAGGCCAAAGAGTTTGAATGAGAGCTTTCAGGTAGCGTACCATTATTCACAGCAATCAGTAGTTGAGAAAGTTTCTTGTAATGTTAAAGGTTTTATAAATGTTTGCTTTCTTAGAGACTCACACCATCAATATCTGCAACATAGAGATGAAAATTTCAGGTCATGAATGCATAAATTCAGTCATCATAACAATGCAATTTGTAATCCCCTCCAATTCATTCAGGCAGAACAAGCCGCACGTGCATGGTCCCCCCTCTTGTGCTGAATAAGAGATGACGCCACAAAAAATAGTGAAGAAATGATAAATATTCAAAGTGTAAAGTGCCAACAATATCTTAACATTTTCGTCAACGTTTCAAAAAAAGTCTAATGGATGGGCCAAAAGTCATGGGGTAAAAAGTGTCATTTTTTGCAATTTTGGGGTATTTGTGACCCCTTTTGAGCTCCTGGTAGCATCGAATCCCAGTTAAAATGGACAAACGATGCAGTTTCACGCCTTAAGGCATGTATATTTAAATTCAGCACCATGGAAAGCCACTATATAGACATACATATCAAGTTTTTGAGTAATATGAAAAAAGAGCTCCAAAAAGACGTTTTTTTTAGCCCTAAAGTTCCCAGAAGGATGCGAACCAGAATTTTGCCAGGATCACCCATACTGGATTTATATAAAGAACAATGGACTCCACATTTTGGCCAAGTTTCAGGAAAATCTAATGGATGGATCAAATGCTATGGAGCAAAAAGTGTCATTTTTGGCCATTTTGGGACATTTTTAACCTCTTTTAAGCCCCTGAGGACACCGAATCCCAGTGTAAATGGATAACGGTGTAGTTTCAGGCCTTAACACATGTATATTTGAGTTGAAGACCGTGAAAAACTACTATATAGTCAGTCATATCAAGTTTTTGTTGAGAAATATGAAAAAAAGAGCCACAAAAAGAAGCATTTTTAGCACTAAAAGTCCCTGGGGTCGCGAACCAGAATTTTGCCAGGGTCACCTATACTAGATTTATATTAAGAACAATGGGCTCCACATTTTGGCCAAGTTTCAAAAAAATCTAATCGATGGATCAAAAGTTATGGGCCAAAATGTATAATTTTTGATTATTTTAGGGCATTTTTGACCTCTTTTGAGCCCCTGGGAGCCAACGGAAATTTTTGTAAAAAAATTTTTTTTACTGTGCACATCTATTTAATGAAATACAATTTGTGGCAAAATTTCAGGAAAAACTAATGGACGGTTATCTGGCACTAGTCCGGACTAACGGACGCACGCAAGCACGGACGCCACTGAAAACATAGGTCCCTCTTTGAAATCGGCGGGGACCAATAAAAAAGAAGAGCCATTACTTTTGGAACGTCCTTTGTATATATACACACTCAATACAATTGTACTTAAAGCTCACAATTATAAGAATACATTAAAAACTCAATACAACTTGAAAGGGTTTTCCTTTATATTATATGCTAAACAAGGTGTTTTCCTTTAAGTTTTGATATAAAATACCATTTTAAAAAAAAAGTCTTTTTCTGCCGTCATTATGAAATGTACCCAAGTACCAAACCCTAACATCAAACTAAAACAACTCTAGTCCACTGTGATTAGTTTAAAAAAACAAAAAAACAAAAAACAAAACTATTTATTTACTTTCCATTTATGAGTGACTTACTTCCTCTTTTGAAAATCAATATTTTAACTTATAAATAGAAGGAACACTTCAAAATTGAGTGAGGGTAAAGACATATACGAAACTCGTTGAGAGAGAGAGAGAGAGAGAGAGAGAGAGAGAGAGAGAGAGAGAGAGAGAGACGGCAGGTGTCTGTTGCTCAAGAAACAGAAGATGCTTTGTATTGGAAAACAAATTAACATAAGCTTTTGGTTTGCTCTGTCTGTGTTCTACAACATCTCAACTTTTTTTTTTATCCTATTATTGTTTTCTATTTTTATGTATTTACTAGCAAGCTGCCCGGCGTTGTCCAGTTGTAAAATATGTATAAATATTATATTTTAATTCATGGTAATTTCATATTTAGTAGAGAACTGGCTTTACACAGTTCTCTATTGATTATTATCCTATATATAGTAATGATTCCAAAAGTTATAAAAAAAAATGGCTTATGAGTAGTTACCATCCGCTAGAATTGAAACCAGAACGTTTAGTGCTCCAGCCTTAGATGTTATTTATCTCTTCAGCGTTGTTACCATCTGAGTTGCTGACAGATTGATACAAAAGGTTAAAAAGTAGGCGATTTTGAGCTACGAATATGCAAAAATAATAGCAAGGGTAATGTTTTGTTCGACTTACCCTACCAAGTTCAAGTGTTTAATTGTCAATTTTGACCCCTTAGCAGCGATTTTTGCCAGCTAAAACCCAAATTAAAAGTGTGCTATAGGTCCAAATACCCTGTATATCAAATTTCAACTGTAGAATAAATATTCAGAGAGGAATTTGGTAGAGACTTTTTGCACACACATTGACAAGGTCACTTTTATGTATTTCCATGTGCTAGAACATTTTCATCTTAAATTCTACACAATTATGCAGAATGTAGAAACTTTGCATAAATAGAATTCAGTGTAATAGTGAAATGAAACCAATCATCTAAAAGGAAACCATAAAAAAATGAATAATTAATTAACACTTGTTTTTTAAAGGAATATGTAAATTAGTTAACCTTCATGTAGTTGTATGCATATCCATGATTGAATATATTAAGTTCGTTTTAATAATTTTTAAATAGATATTTGTTTTGGTTTTGTTTTGTTTTACAGCATATCGACCCTTTTTGGGTTATTTAATGCCAAATCCAGTTATTTTAGAAATAATATTCATCTTGCATCCAGTTATTTTGTAGAAGGTTTTTATTCTTCAAACTCTTTGTATCTTTAATCACTAGTTTGTAGTGTTTGGTTTAACTGTTTTATAGTGGATTTTATCGTTTTTGTTCCCTGCTCTGCAGAACATGAATGAGTTTTACAATGGGAGAGGGAAAAGGGTTACAGTATTAATGTCTTGCACATTTTAAGCTAGGAAACCAGTCAGGAAGTTGGGGAGATAGAAAGGGAAAGGGGAAATGGGAAGAAGGAAAAAAAGGAAAAAGTGTTAGGGTTATTGTTTTTGTCTTTGGTTTTGCGGAACAAAGTTTTGCAAAAGGAAGTAGAAAAACAAAAAGCATCAACGTTAGGTGCATTTCGTCTCAGGAAGCCAATATTTTCAGACAGCCTGATCTGGTAGCACCAGAATTTTTAAATAGAAAAAGTAGCTTTTAATATCGCTGTCAGAATAGAAAAATACTTAACTTTATGAGTACATAGATGTATTGATATGCATATCGCACCTAAATAAGTGCAAAATTTTTTTAAAATTCATCCCTCCTATAATACCATTAAAACTGTTATGTAAATCAATAACACAACATGGCAGATGCTCGACAAGGCTCCAGTTTATACCCCTCCTCGAAAAACATTCATAACAAAAGCTCGTCTACCTACAACCATTGCCAATAATTTCTCTTTCTCCTTCTGTGTACACACGACTAATCAAAACTTCCATCGGCAAAGTTTCTTTCTTCGATGAGAACCGTTAAGCGTTGAAATGCTATGGCCTAAAGAGGGTTCCCCCTCATTTCCCTTTCACTTATTGTAAACACCCTCATCCTTATTGACATAATGTAATAAATTTCTAATGCATCGTTAATTATTATCTCCCTATCTTTTCATATTTTACTTGTACAAATGGAAATTCTTTTAACTTTCTTGAAGTTTTACATTTGGATTTCATCGTCACTGGATTTTTTATCTTCCACCAGACTATCCATTAATGTGTAATCACCTTTTTCTTCACCATATTCCCTCTGCTTAACTTATTTTGTTTTCAAGTAAGATCTTTGACTTATTTGTTGTTTCATCAAATACTTCTGCATGTAATATCCGATCCCGCATTTTGCTAATTCCTACCCTCTGATGAGAAGGAGAGTATTTCTTCGAAACTCCGCGGATTAAGGACTATCCATTTATCTAGTGTTTCCTTTTCAGATTAAATACGTTTTTAACTCATTTCAAAGTGTTTTTTAACATATTTCATTAACTGTTTGCTCATATATATATATATATATATATATATATATATTTGTAGTCATCAACATACAGTCCTGTTTCATTGTATCACAACTCATCAATGCCACTAGACTAATACTTCTCCCAAGCCGAGGATGGAACCTAGAATCATCGCATTGACAGTCAGCAGTTCTACCAATCGATCCACGGAAGCGGCGCCCATAAACAATCTCGGCAAATGTCTATTTAAACAAACATCCGTCCACCATTTTTATATATATGTATATATAAAAAAGTGAACGTATCTGTCTGTGTGTACATTTCCTTATGCAAAATAACTGTCAATTTTAAGTCTACAGATTGAAATTTGATATACAGGGTACTGAGATTTGGGAAAATCTTTGTAATCCATTTTCGGCCAGAAATTTGGCTGTTAAGGGGTTAAAATTCAACGATTTGACCTTTGACCAAACTCCTGTGCCAATTTTGGGTCTAAACACTTGTAATTTTAGATATAGGTTCCTTGACATGGATCTAACTTAATAACTTGATTTGAGCCCCAAGCAATAAATGTTAAGGGGTCATAATAGGGGTCAAAGTTAAAAAAAAAATGACCACTTCTTTTTTTTTTGCTCAACATACACCTCAAAACACCCGGGCAATGCCGGGCAGAAATGCTAGTATATCTATAAAAGTGAAAGTGTCTGTCTGTATAGATTTCCATACACAATAACTCTGTCAATTTTCAGTCTACAGACTCGAAATTTGATATACAGAGTAGTGAGATTTGGGAAAATCTTTGTAATCTATTTTCGGCCAGAAATTTAGCTGTTAAGGGGTCAAAGTTCAATGATTTGACCTTTGAGAACTCTACCAAACTCTTGAGCCAATTTTGGGCCTAAACACTTGAAATTTTAGAAGTAGCTCCCTTGGACAAATTAAAAAAAAAATTTGACCTCTTCAGTCTCTACCAAATTACTCCAACAATTTCTGGTCTAAACATTTGAAATTTGACATAAAGAGTATTCAGAGAAAGGGCAAGCTTTTTAATCGGTTTGGGTCGAATATTTGAGCTACAAATATATAAATCTATGTATATATGTTTACATGTCTGCCTAAAACTTTCGACAGAGGTGACGGATTTTCACAAGATCAGTATCATTTTGAAGCTCGACCTTTCAGACGACAAATACCGAAAAATTGGCTAAAAACATTAATTTCTTCACCCTCAACTGGACACTTTTCTACAGGGAAGGGTTGCTTTTTTCACTGATATTTTCGAAAGTCATCCCCTCTTTTCGATTGTCTAGCCTTAATTTAAACCTACGTCACTTCCGGTTTGGCGGTGATCGTAACAGCAAAGACGTCACGTTTTTTTCCCGTTCTTTTCCTCCTTCCCGGTACGAGTTCAAGCCTGTCTTCCTACTACCACCAGGGCAACGCCGGGCACCCATACTAGTATATATATATATATGGATGGAATGATAAAATTCTCGCACCAGAAATAACATGATTCCATTTCTGTTTGATGAAAATCGGCTTTTTTTTTTTTCTTTTTTTTTTTGTTGCAGACCATCTACTAGTTGGCCAATTGTGTACAAATCACAATAGAGATATCTATCATGTCTGAAAGTGACACAATATTCAACGAGCGAGATCGGAAATGCACCGCTGTACAACTCATGCTCTCTACTGATCCAAGTTATCACAACAGGACCATTGCCAGCACCATCAAAATGCAAATCCGGATGGTTCAACGCTTGAGCTCAACAAAGTTTCTGGCCACATGGTCTTTGATGTGGTTCCAAGTAAGGGTAACACACTTCACATCTTTGAAGTTGGCTTGAAAGTCAACACGAAAAATTGTACCTGGATGTGCTGAAGAATGTGGTGATCCCCTGGTGTAATCAGGTGGCCGCTGGCAGACCCTGGGTGTGGTAGCAGGACTCAGTGCTAACCCACAGGTCCAAAGAAACCCAGGCTGTACTGCCTCCCCAACTGTACTGACATACAGAAATTCAAGTGTAATGTGAACAGACATCTTGCTGCTCAACTCCCTACATAGTATCCCTGCAACTTATGTCCCTGATAGTAGCCCCCTGCATCAAAGTAACACTGTGCCTTGTTTGGGGGGGGGGGAATGCAATTAAAAAAAAAAAAAAAATAGAAGCAACTTTATAGTTAAATATTTACAGATTTATAAAGAATCGTGACGGTGGTCTACTGGTTAATGACACTGACTGACGACCTGGATGTTCCAAGTTCGAATACAGTTTGTTCCACAAAAATCATTTTCACTTAGGATGTTGGCAACCTTCACATGATCCCTCTCATAACTACCTGATGTTTTTCTAGAAAAAATTCTGACTAGAAAATTATTGGAGAAACCAATGTCAACCTTTGTATTCATATGCAAAAAAAAAAACAAAAAACAACAAAAAAAACATTTATGTCCCCTTATGTAGATTAAAATCAACATATAATGATACCAAACCTTATGTCTAGAATTATTATTCCAATTTTTATTGAGATCCAATACATAATTTTGATCATAGAAAATATCTAAAATTTAAAGCTTAAGCTTAATGGGTCTTAAGAAGAAATTGAAATTCAGGGACTTTTGTCTGATTGATGTCTAATGACTATTATGGATCAAATTCAATTCAAATCTGAAATATTTAAATTGTTAAAGGGAACTTATGTCCATATTATACCCCCTAAAAAACCTTTGATATATACTACAAAGAAACTGAAATTTGGGGAATATTTATTAATTCATATTCTAATACCTATGGTCAACATTTTACGAAAATCTGAGGTATCTGAGTTATTACAAAGGGCTTCCACCCTCCATTTTACCCGTTTTGCATAAAACAAAATTGAACTAAATACAGACCACATTTGAACCCCTTACACCTAGCAGTTGTATTAAAAAAAGTGCATCATGATAAGTTAGTTAATCAGTTTAGGAGTGAATCATGTATGTACAAATATATAAATATAAACACACACGAACATACATACACATTACAAAATTAAACATCCAATGTAGCAGAAAATCCTGGGAACATCAAACTGAAAGAACAGTTGGAAATGACTTATATACCATACATTACAACCATGTAATCCTTACAGCCACCTACCTTGAAAATGCTGCTGTGAAACCTGACATAGTTATATGGAATGTCAGGAAGAGTGGCAACCTTGGTTGAAGTGAGTCTCTCTAATGATGGCGGTCTGAACAGAGCTGAAAGAGAGAACCAGACCAAATACCAAGGTCTCATGTATGATATGAAAAGAAACTGGAATTATACCAGTTATTATAGGTGCCACAAAGCTTATGAAAAAGAACCTGAAGTCCTACCTAATATTCCTGGCGAACCAAGTGCAAAAGAGATCCAGACAATTGCACTTAAGGGAACAGCAAGGATACTAAAAAGAGCTCTCGGTTGGTTTCAATAAAAAGCAAGGCAATGTTAGCAGCTGGTTTAGCTGCCCCATACCCAGCATTACAATCTTCAAAGGAAGAAAAGTAAAAAAAAAAAAAAAAGTAGTATTCCAGGTGATGTTTTGTTCATTAGAATTGGATAAACAATCCTGTGAGTATTGAATAGTATGGAAAATGATATATTTATTTAATATAAATATTCATTTGTAGTTTCATTCTAAGATTATGGACTGACAAAGTTTAGCTTGCTATCAAGTTCTAGTTGAAACATATATGCACATATATAGCCAGAAATGTTTGTATAAATAACAATTTATACTATATATATATATATATATATATATATATATATATATATATATATATATATATATATATATATTCAATATTAATAATGTAACGCAAGCTCAAAAGTCCAATTCATATAGGTGAGAGATAACTTATGAATTCAAGGAGGTTATTAAGACTGCACAATAAAAGAAGAGAAAGATGTATTTATGAGCAAGATATGATGATGATGATGATTGCAACGTCTTGTCAGACGAGTGCCACTCCCTCAGACATTTAAAATCCATGAGCCCAAATGCCTGAGGGAGTATCTATACAAATATGATGTTACAGAGTCTTAGCTTTGTACGACAGCTAAGTTTCACTCTCGGTTCAAAATGTTGAGATCCAGCAACAAGCAAGAGCAAGATAGCCAGCAAAAAATTAAACTGCAGACCAGCTTAATGCGAGTAATGGTCTTCCGCTTTATGGTTTTTTAAATCAGAGATTTGCTTCTCCTAGAAAGGTCGCCTTCACCACGGCTTACGGGAGCCCTCTCCACCCCAATACACATATACACACACACAAATATACACGGTGCTAGTTGGCCGTTGACCCAGAAAAAGAGTTCATTCGCCCTTTGTCAGGTCATGTCATGTGCTACTGGTACCATATAACCCAGTACTACCTGCCTCATGGTCGGGTCACCGGCGACTAAACTGGTTCCCCCACCAGACTTGTTTGGTGAGGAGGGCGGCTAGTCTCCCTGAGCAAGATATATATACATATATATCATATACGGTGGGTTAACCATTCCACATTGTGAACATTGAAGTCTCCACATATGTGAATGTTAGCTGAAGGATAAACAGACAGAATGTAGTCAATTTTCTCAGATATGCTGTTAAAGATAGTAGCTCCACTGTTGTGGGGGCGATAGAAAGTAAATATAAATGCAATAGTGTGAGCAAGTGCAACCCGGAAACACATATAGGGTAAGTTAGGACCTTCTCTGGAGATGTCCCTACCACATGGAAAGCCATCTTTAATTCCATGCCCATGGTGATCTTGGGGGTTAGATTTGGAAGTTAAGTTAGAGTATCCTTTAATTAGGAACTCATCTAGGGAAATAGTCTGTCCAATGCCAGTTTCACTTAGGAATAGATCTGATTTAGTCTCCTGTAATTGGGTTTTAACCTCTGGAAGGTTAGAATGTAGACCCCTGATGTTGTAGAAGAAGATATGGTAGTGGAGGTCTATGTTGGAAGTTGGAGATCTGAGTTTAATCGTGTATTTTTTATGGAAACTTTTCATGATTGAGTTTTGGGATTTGTAGAATAGGTTGACAGACTTGCTTAGAGCAGGGTAGAGAGAGAAAGTAAAAGAGAAAAAGAAATGAAGAAACTTTTTATTTTTGTAATACATGATAAGGTAAAGCCGTAACAATTACCCACTAATATGGCATCGAGAAGCCCCACCAGAAGCTACTGCATGATCCAGAATCCATTCACCAAATGGCAATACAGCAGCCCCAGTACTTTGCAGCTGCTGTTAGGACAGCCTCCTTAGTGGTTAATCCAAGGTTCGGGTCCCTACCTATCAGGCGGATAACGTCAACCCAGAGAAAACATTTACCTCCAACACCCTTATTAGTGACATGGCCACAAGGATAGACATAGAAGCAGAAAATGTCCGACATCTCTGGTGACTGTTCATGCAAAATACTGCCAATGTAGGATACAGCTTTTCCTTATCCCTTTGTCAGAAAAATCACTCATTAAAAAATGAGGACTGAGGGACTAATAAAGAGAAGTGAGAGTAACGGGAGCTGCCGATAAGGCATCCACAATGCATTGTCTATTCTCCATTAAAAAGAAAATGATTTTATTAAGTATTGTACTTAATCCAATCGACACGTTTAATGGAATGTATGGTGATAGATTCCCCTCTCACTA
The DNA here is from genome assembly GCF_053919585.1 of Euprymna scolopes. Taxonomy (NCBI): domain Eukaryota; kingdom Metazoa; phylum Mollusca; class Cephalopoda; order Sepiida; family Sepiolidae; genus Euprymna; species Euprymna scolopes. The sequence goes on from NC_136482.1 coordinate 177,416,393, forward strand.
ACTGAAAATAAGTAGAATTGCCTAATCTATTTATGCTATCTTTAAAATCAACTTGGTAGATATAATAAGAACATTTATGGACGAGAAAATCTATTATTAAATAAAACAATAAAAAAATAAAAATATAAATTAAATACTGAAATAAAATGTAGTTATTAACATTTGAATGTAATAAAAAGATGAAAATAAAATTAATATCGCAACAACTTATCTTGAAAAAGTTCCCATCTTCAAATGCAAACTGTTAAAGGCTTTCAGTTTTAAAAACTTCAGCATTCAAAAGACTTCTTTTTTTTTTTTTTTGATGATGAAACAAGTTTGGAGTAATCAAACATCGATTTTCTTTTTTTACTTTTGAAATCAGCAACTCTTATAAAAAATTAATTGATCAACATCAACAATACGCAGGTATAAATATAATTAAATTCATGAATTCATGTTCAACCAAGTAATATACAAGGGGCATGCAATAAGTAATGACCCACTTCCCATAGCAGCAGAGCAACAAAACTTGGCACAGTTATTAGTCTTTCTCTACATAGGAACCACCCAGAGTTAAGCATTTCTCCCATCGTTTGATGCAGCTCTGGAGACCGTTTCTGTAGAACCCCAGATTGGTCCTCCAACCACGACGTGACTTCAGAAATCAAGGCTGCATCATCTGGGAAACACTTTCAAAAACAACTTCATGGCTGGGAAGAGGTGAAAGTCAGAGGGTGCAAGGTCAGGAGAGTAGGGAGGATGGGGAAGGATTTCATAACCACACGCCCATGCTTCTGATCTGGTGACACGCGAGTTGTGGACCAGAGCGTTGTCCTGCAGGAGGAGGGTACCTTTGCTGATCTTGCCCCGCCTCTTGATTTTGATAGCTTCCCTTAATTTCCTCAAAAGTGAAGCATAATAGGCTCCTGTAATTGTGGTATCCTTTGCCAGGAAATCTGTCATCACTACTCTGTCCTGGTCCCAGAAGACTGTGAGCATGATCTTGCCAAAGGAGGGCTGCACCCTTGCCTTCTTTGGAGGTGGTGAGTCCAAGTGCTTCCACTGCATTGACTGGGCTTTGGTCTCTAGATCATAGTGATGGACCCAGGTTTCATCCTGTGTGATCAGTCTTTTGAAAAACTTTGACTTATTTTCTTGGCATATCTCCAAATTCATCCTCAAGCACTCGACGCATTCTCGCTTCCTGAATGGTGTGAGCAACCTGGGAATCCATCTGGCAGACACCTTATGCATATGCAAATGGTCATGAATGATAGTTTCCACAGACCCTGTACTAATCTTGACATCTTGTGCTATTTGGCGAATAGTAATGCACCGATCTTCCAAAATGGCAGCATCAACTTGATGGACAGATGCCTCATCAATGGCAGAAGAGGAGGGGGGGGGCGACCAGGTCTAGGAGCTGTTTCCACAGACTTCCGGCCATGTTTGAATTCACGATGCCAGCATTTTACAAGGTCATATGATGGGGCATTATCATCATAAGTTTCTTTCATTTCATCAAAAGTCTCCTGTGGTGTGCGTCCTTTCAAATACAAAAACCGGATCACTGCTCGACATTCAACAGGCTCCATTTCACACCTGACTCAGTTCAAACACGTGTAAAACAGAAACCACAATTAGTTCAGAGCTGTAATTTGCCACATAACCCATAGAAATATAAATCATTGCACATGCAAAATTTCAGCTAGATCAGACAACTGGAAGTGGGTCAGGGGCATTACTTATTGCACGCCCCTCGTATTATTTCAAGTTTTGTTTAGTGTTTCATAAAATCAGTCTCATTACTTAAATAGCAGGTGAGGTTTGTCAACCCCAAAGAATACAACAGTAAACAACTTCCGTACTCACCCAATGTAGTAAAGCTGTGATGATTATTTTTATCCATTAAATTGCAAATTAGGCACTTCTACACTATTGGGACGAAATTTCGGAAATCATAATACTGAATTTCACATGAAAATAATGTTATCTATGTATTCCTCGTATTTTTAAGATAATTATATCCAAAAATTACGAAAATCGATAAGGTAGAAAATTATTTTTAAAGAAAATGAAAAATAGAATTTGAAGAAAATGATTGTAAAACACACAAGAGTTGAAAAGGGAGGTAATTTTCTGTTTCAATTTAAACAAGATGGCAGCAATTTTTCACCTGATAACACGATTAAAGTTTTTTTTTTTTATAATTCAGTTATATTCAGGTAATTCCAAATGCATAATTTGGAAGCTACCACTGTAACTTATTAGAATTGACAAAAAAAATCAGTTGAAACCTTTGAGAAGTAAAACAAATAACAATAGTGTAAAAGTGCCGAAAATTATTTTATAAAGATAAAGAGATTAAAGAATAAAAAAACGACATTCAAAAGAATTTGATAAATCAACCATTGTTAGGAAAATCAGTTGAACCTAAAATATTTTATTAAATGTAATTAAAAATAATCCATTTTTTAAATCATAATAGAGACTGTCGTATCAGACAACGCCAATACAAAGATTTAAAATAAATTGATTTTTTTATATACTTGTTTTAATCGGGACTATTGTTCTCATCTTGAGTGCTATTTATGCAACATTTCGGTCGGGATAGCCTCCGACCTTCGTCAGGCATGCTGGTCATCATCTTGGAAAAGAAAGGGAAGCATTACTAGCTATTTTGTATTCTTTGAGTCTGTTTTATGGTTGTGGTTTCGTATATGTGAAAAAATTGGTTGACAGTCCTCGTTTCAAAAATTCAGAACTGTAATTAATGTTTTTTTTTGTTATAAAAGTTATTTTTTTTATAAAGCAAATTGAATACAATATGTTCATTGTTTAACATAAAAAAACATGTTCAACAGGATTTCATCAAAACTGCAAAAACACTGATGCTCAAAAAATAACTAGCATCATCAGAAGTTGATAGAATACAACAATATTTGATGAATGCTGAGAAAAATGTAATCTGAAAAAAGATAAAAATCATTAAAAAAAAAATGAAGAAACTTTGGTGTTTAGACAGTGGGCACAGATGAAAATCACATTCTAAGTAAAAATTCTTCAATATACTTAGTTATTAGGCAAAAATAAGTATCCTTACAAAAAATTAGGAAAAAAATTATTACAATTTTAATTAAAAATAAAAATCAGTTTTCATATTTTGCCGATCTGTTATTGATAAAAGCAGAAATACATGTAAAGCAAGGGGAGATAAATCAGTCCGTTATATAACCAAGTAATAATAAATATTATATAATAAGATATAACCATGTCAATAATAAATGGTAACACTCTGCTGGTTAGTAATGACAAAAGTTCTTTGAACTTACTTCATCCAGTTGTAATTCTAACTATCACATTAGCACTTGCTTCATCCTGGATCCAATGGCATCACTAAGGTAACAAAATTTCTGAATTCAATAACTTCACCATCCACATATTTTCTCCATATCTGTTTGCATTCTTCTCTGTTGCCTTGCATTTCTTGTACACAAACTGATGGTCCTCTTTCAACAAACCAATTCCACTGCACTTCTTGTATACCCAATGTCTGCATGTACGACTGAAAAATTGAGTTGAACCAAAACCCTTTACCACAAATCGAGCATGGAATATTTCCTCTGGTGATTCTATTTTTAAATAACGCAAAAATATTGAATTTCAAGTAAAACAAATGGTACCTACGTAATTGTCATGTCTCAAATAGTAACATATACAAAAATTATGAAATCGATAAGGTGGAAAATTAATTATTTGTGAAAAACAGTTCTAGTAAGGGTAAAAATACTTTGATATGAGGCGGACATGATATAAGCAAAGGGGAAGAAACACCATTTATAACAGACAGAACTCATTCAGAAAACAAAAATAAACAACATGTACATAATTTGTGAATTTTTTAAAAAATAACTTTTTTAAAACTGTTTGAATTAAAAAAAAAAATTTTTATAAAAAATAACTGATTGAATTTTGGCATTAGATTTCCGAGAAATTGAAAACTTAATTATCTCCCCTGTTAACTTTCCAATTTGAATAGAAAGATTTTGAAATCAAATTGCTAGATTTTACAAATGTCTTTTTTCAATATTAATTAATTTTCTACCTATCGTTTTCTGTAATTTTGGATATGTTACTATTTATGACAATTACGTAGGTACCATTTGTTTTAGTTGAAAGTTAATTTGTTTTTGTTACAGTAGAACCCTGGGATATGGTGGCCCTAGGATACATTTTTTTTTAGGTTATGATGTGGAATATGATGTTTTTGTCCCACTTTACAGTATTATTTGTTATTTTTTACATGTATATTACATACTGTACTGTATTTTGTTACTAATTTTTAATGCCATATCCCGGGGTCCTACTAATATAGAAGCACCTTTCCTCTCTCTGTAGGATTTCAGATACTACAACCAGCAATTAAAACTTTTGCCTTGATGACATTCATTCTCAGATTTTTAATTTCTATAGCATTCAGTTTTGAACTTGATAAGTAACCTTCCATTGTTTTACAGGCAGGTATTAAATCATCAGTATATAAGATCTTTTCTGGATGAAACGCATAAAACTCTGTAAATATATTTTTTTGATTTGAAAAAAAAAAAAAAAAAAAAAAGAAAAGAAAACGAACGAGAAGAAAAATAAATTACAAGTAAAAATTTTACTGAATAAAATTCAGTTCTCTTTTACAAAACATTTTTTTTTTTTTTGACAGCCAATAAAAATCACATATCATGCCATCTTTTTTTCTTTTCGTTTATAGCAAAGCATTTATATTTCAGCACATAATTTTGGAGGTTTTAAAGATGGACAAGAAATTTTATTAACTTAATTACTTCCGTATTTGTAGTTAATGTGTTGCTTTTTACTTGTATTTTAGGGGGGGGGAAGCAACACATTCACTACAAATTCTTGATGTAATCCCACTTTATCAACAAAGCTGCCACTAAATGTGTTATTCTAATATAACTTTGAGAATTACATTGCTTGAACAGCCTTTACTGACCACTCATTTGATTCTATTTGTATCATTAAGAAGCCATGTTTTGCTACCATATGGCATAACAAATGTGATATATTAAACATTCCTTGGCACTTTGTCAAAAGCCTTCTCCAAATCCACAAAAACAAAAATGTAGTTTTTAAAAATTAAAAAAAAAATTTTTACCAAGGAACTTCTCTTGCTGAACAGTTTTTTTTTTATTTGATGTTTTGTTTCAGTCGTCAATTTATGATAAAGTTTCATAACTGAGATGAACTATTGAATTAAAATGAGCACGATTTTTTTTTTTTTTTTTTTACATGGTGGTCACCACTTATCAAGGCCCGGAAGCTACTCAGGGATAAGGGTTATTGCAAGTACAGTATGTTAGTGTGGAGATTTAATGAAGTGTTTACTTAAGAGGGCGGTTCATTAGGAATTTGTTAATGTTGAACTTGAACACATCCAAGTTGTAGTCAGGTGGGAAGCAGGCATACAGAACAGAATTCCACAGGTGTACAGTTCTAAGAAAGAAACTTTGTTCATGGAATCTACGTTTTGATTTAGGCACAGATAAAGAGTGGGGGAAATTTTTCACAGTGGATTCAGCTAGACGGGTGTTTTTTGTGAAGGATTGGCGTTTTGCGGTTCTATTTAATTTGTTCATTGCTTATTACCTCATACGATCACATTTTATCAGATATTCCTTTAAATTTTCATGTATACTGTTGCTTGTTGAGCAATGAGACAGAAAAGGAGATTGAGAATGAGTTATAGCCGTGATGTGAAGGAAATGTCCGGAAAATCTGGCATCACTTTCGATTTCTCCCAGATGGATAGGGTGAGGTTGGAGATGGAGGCAAGAGTATCAGAGGGAGGGTGTTAGCTGAGGTGGGGGAATGTGTGGGTAATTGTAGATGACATGCTCTGCACTCTCTTCACCAGGGCCACACTTCCTGCAGGTGGGTCGGGTGCTCTGTTGATTTTGTTGCAGGTTGTGCCTGCTGTGTAGTCAGCTCAGTGTTACTTGACCCTTTCTGCTGCTTCTGCTAACTCAAAAGCGGAACTTTTCCCTGATTTCCTGCCACTTTTTGTTTCTAATTAGGTGTGGCCATGTAAGATCCATTTGAATGTCAAGGTCTTTCCTCAATTTTTTTTTTTACATTTTCTAACTCTTCTTCTTCACCATTCTGTTGTTCTATATGTCCAACCGTTTTCTGTATATTTCAGAAGATGACCTTCCCATTTATGTTTTGTCGTTCGTATGGTGGTGATCATGTCATTTAGTCTAATTTGCTGTCTGATCCAGGTGTTTCTTTTTCTTTTTAGGTAATGCCAAGCATAATGCATTCCATTTTGCAGTGCATCACTTTTATCTTTTCTTTCTCTACAACAATAAGTACCATGCTTTTCTTTGCGATAACATGTAATAAGCATGATGTATTGATTGGACACTTTCTGTTTAATATTTGTAGTGAACTTTCCACTCTTCATGATGTTGTCTATTTTGCCTAAACACAAAATTTATAAATGATTAAAATTAATCAAATAAAAAAAGCATTCAAATTTCAACTGTTGTTTTAATAATTTTATTAAAAGTCTTCTGTCAGTTTGTCATTTGAAAAAAAAGACGAACGAGAAGAAAAATAAATTACAAGTAAAAATTTTGTTGAATAAAATTTGGTTCTCTTTTACAAACCAATTTTTTTTTTGATAGCCAATAAAAATCACAGATATCATGCCATCTTTTTTCTTTTCGTTTATATAGCAAAGCATTTATATTTCAGCACATAATTTTGGAGGTTTTAAAGATGGACAAAAATTTTTTTTTTTTTAAATGTTAAAAAAAATCTTCCTTTTTGTTATATTACTAAGCAAAGAACATGCCATGTATTTTATCTTTCTTTGTAGAGAAGAATTGGCACATTTTTTTTAAAGTAGGATAAAAAAAGAAAGTTGGTAATAGCTTTGATTAAAGAGAAAATTAGTATTATTAAAAAAGATTTCACAAATTTTATAAGTAGATTGTATTTATGTATGTGTAAAGTTTTCAGTAATGAGATATTGTCGTATTTGTATTTAAATAAATGATTCACAAATATAAACGAACAATGAATTAATTTTAATAAATTATCCCATTCTTGTTTAGATCATACTCTGTACAGTACAGAAAACGCCTCATGCTGTAACAAGCATGATGCACTGACTGAACACTTTCTGTTTAATATTTGTAATGAACTTTCTAAACTTTATAATGTTATTTACCTTGCCTAAACACAAAATTTATAAATGATTAAATTTAACAAAATACGAATGCATTCAAATTTCAACTGTTGTTTCAATAATTCTTTATTAGTAATCTTCTGACAGTTTGTCATTTGAAAAGAAAAGAAAAAAAGATGAATCTGTTTCTTGAAAAAGTTATATTTTTCTTCATCCAATATTGAAACAACTATGGAGGGGGGGGGGGTCCACAAAAGTTTCTTATCGGTTCTAGATATTCTAATCCAGAGGTTGATACTTTCTATACATACATACATACATACATAAAAAGAGTTTTCTTCAGTCTTGACAGACTATGGATACCCACTGTAAGGGTGCCTGCGCCTTATATTTTTGTGGCAAGAGTTGCGCAATCTCCAACCACCTCTCCTGAGTTGACATTGTTGAATACCAGTGGTAAGTGGAGGTTCAGGACGACTGGACACAATGCTGAGATAAGCAGAAAGCACACACAATGCCTAGCCTTCCCATATGGTCATCCATCTGGTACTGGCCAGTATGACGTGATCGTCTTGAGGAGCGATACTGCGCCCCATTGGCGAGGTTAAAATCCCCTAAAACTCTGAGTAAGACCGGGTAAATATGCTGAGATTGTCTGTTAAATGTTAATTGAATCCTGGAGTTTATTGTGGTTGATAAAAAACAGACAAATATGTTATTGCTTGGAACAATGACAGAAACAGATATTTTTTTTTATTGTTTAAGACAATAATATATCTGTCTGTTTTTTTATCAACCACAATAAGCTCATCCCTTTTTATAGGTCACCTGCCGCTGTCTGGGATTCAATTAACGTTTAACGGACCATCTCAACATATTTACCTGGTCTTACTCAGGGTTTTAGGGGATTTTAACCTTCCCAATGGGAAGCAGTATTGCTCCTCAAGACGATCACGTCATACAGGCTCAACGTTGTTTAACTTCGGTGATCTGATGAGAACCGGTGTGTCAACGTGATTGTGCCGTACATTTTATCTATATATTTTTTAAGTCTTTGGTATGACCGAGAATTGAACTCCACTCTCTTGGCTAATTCATAAAAGTATTACATACATAAGTATATTCAGAAAGATGACTTTTCTGATCTATATATTAGCTGAGATTCATCTCCATGGATAAGAAAAACCAATCATATCAAACCCTTAGTACATCTTGCCTTTGTTAATCTGTTCAAAGTGTAACTTAAATGAGGAGCTTTGCAACATAGTAAGTTATTTTGTTTTATGGCATATCAACCCTTTTCAGGTTGTTTAATGATGAATCCAATAATTTTGGAAAAAAAAAGGATTTTTACGTTTCAATTTCTTTAATTCTTCAAATTAATGGTGCTTGGGTTGGCTATTTTGTAGAGGAACATTGTTGGTTTTGTTTTTGACTTTGCAGAACATGATTGAGTTTTGCAAAGGCAAAGGACAAAATAACATCAATGTTTGGTGCATTTTAGGTCAGGAAGCCAGTATGATTTGGTAGCACCAGAACATAGTAAGAATTCTTGTTAATAATGTTTATTCTCAGAAGGTAGTTGTAGATCCATGTATTCAACACAAGTTTCCTACCTTCAATAATGATAAATTTAAGGATCCTTGTAAGTGACTAATTTATTTAAAGATAGGATATTCTGTTGACTAACATCTATGAGGGGGAAAAGTAATGTTAGAATTTAAGTGGAATCTATTATTGTACTAAAACTGACTTAATCAACGTTTGTTTCGCTAAAGCTTTTTTCTCTTATATGTTCTAACTAGAAGAATACCCATCTCAGTATAGATAAAATTAAATCTCCAAATTTTTTTTTTACATCACTTTTTTTTGCTTTTTTTTTTTTACAAAGGAGTTATCACTTATCAAAGCCCGGAGGCCATTGAAGAATAAGGGTTAATGAGTGCACAGTAGTCAATGGGACAATATTGTAGTAATCGTTAGTAGTGGAAATTTGGTCAATTGGATTACTTAAGGGGACGACTCATCAAGAACTTGTTTACATTGGACTTGAAGACGACCATATTGTAATCAGCTGGAAAGCAGGAACAGAGTTTCACAGGCATGCAATTCTAAGAAAGAAGTTTTATTCAAGGAATCTACGTTTAGGTTTAGGCACAGATAAAGAGTGGGGGAAATTATTGATAGTGGTTTCAGCTAGGCGAGTGTCACCTTATGAAGATTAAAATCAAGATATAATAATACTAAATCTTATGTTTATAATTCTTATTCTAATTTTTATCAAAATCCCTAAAAAAAAATGTAAAAAATTTATGGTTAAGCTTAAGGGGTCTTAAAAAGAAATTAACATTTAGGGAGTCTTGCTTTAATGACTATGAATCAAATTCAATGCAGATCTGATATTTTTCAATTTTCAAAAGGAAGGGTTTATTCATATTATGCCCCCTTAAACCATTTAGAATATTCCAAAGAAACGGAAATTTGTGGAATATTTATTAATTATGATGGTAAAATTGAATTAAAATTAATTCCTATTCTTAAAATTTGAAAATCGAAAGCATCTAAATTTTCACAAATGGCCTCCACACCTTTCTTACCCCCTTGGCATGAAACTAAATTACACTAAATATAGCCTACATTTATACCCCTTATGCCTAGTAGATAAATATATGTACTAAAATATTCCTCTGATCAAGGATGCAGTTATTGCTAAAAAAAATCCGAAAAACAATGCCTTTCATTTAAATTGGTTTAATTAGCTGTAATTTGTAATTAACTAACCAAATGACCAATTTCTTACTGTTTTTTTTATTTTCACCCTCTCTCACTGTATGTTGTTTGACCCCCTCAGTTATTTTATACAGTTTCTATCACTCTTGCTTCAGTCACTCTCTCTTTCACTTTATCAACAGTAGAATGTAATGAAGAAGGGAAACAATAAAAAATATTGCAATATTCACTTTAGTTTATAATTTACTATCACCAAAAAGAGTAATATTTTTTAACTCATAGCTGGAGAAAGAGAGAGAAGGAAGGAAATATAGTGAGCAGAAAGAGACTACTTTTGCTCTTGTCTTTTTATTGTTTTATATTTAACTAGCTTCGCAAACTCATTTTTTTCCTGATTCAAACAATCTAGCCCAAGCTCAATGGGTGACCCAACAGATCATTTTTTTTTTCTAGTTTAATATAAAATCAATTAATGTTAATATTACTCCTCCGATGGAGATTAATAAGATCTATGGAGACAGTTCACTAAAATGAATTGATTTTTATCAGTTGTTTAAAAATTTGCGGTGCTTCTTTGTTATAAGAGTGAAATTCAAACATTCAAATATTGACTTTCAAGTAAAACTTAATTTTCGCTAATTATCTCCAAAAACTATTTTCATTAATAATTAATTTTCTACTTAATTGTTTTTCGTAATTTTTGGATATGTTCATTACTTTGACATGACAATTCAGCAGATACAATTGATTTTACTTGAGATTCAATATTTCGATTTTTGTAATGAAGAAGCACTAAAATTTGTATTGACCATTTCTGAGTAATTCTCAGTGTGCTTGGGACTCGGATCACCTGTGAATAACATGTGGCTCTAATCATTTACTTGGATTAGAAATAGAGCATTTGCGTTGATCCAAACAAAAAGAGTAAAAATAATTGAAGTTCAAAGAATTAGAAGTCAAATTGGACAGACAAAAAAGAAACAGAAAAAACCTGAATAATTATTTCATCATCATAATCATCATCACAAGTGATGAGTCGCAAACTCTTCATAAAATATGCCACGCTCAATTGACTGTTGACAGTAATTACACAAAGTTCTTAATAGTTTTTGCTTCTTCTCCATTATTGTTACGGAATTCGAAAATCGAAATAGTGAATTTCAAGTGAAACTAATGATATCTATTGAATTGTCATGTCACAGTAATGAAAATATCCAAAAATTATGAAAAACGATAAGGTAAAAAAATTAATTATTAATGAAAACAGTTTTCGAAGACAATTAGTGAAAATTAAGTTTTGCTAAATTGGCCACAGTTTTTCAGAAAATATTTATCTCCCTTTTCTTACAATCAGAACGCCCCGGTTTCCTTTTTTTTTTGCAAAACTAAATTCCATTTTATATATACATGGTGTAATAATAAAATTGTCGCCTTAGAAAAGACTATGATTCCATTTCCGTTCGATAAAAACCGGTTTTCTTTTATTGCGTTCACAATTGTGAGATGCCTAAATCTCTGGCAATCGAATAGGCTACTGGGGAGTTTCATCAACGATTGCCTGGACCTTTTTAATGAACTTCTTGGCGGTTGTCCAATGCGTTGAACTGTGCCCTCAAGCATTGAACCATCCGGATTTTCATTTTGAGGGTGCTGGCAATGGTCCTATATCATAACTTGGATAAATAGAGAGCATGAGTTGTACAGCAGCGCATCTCCGATCTCGCTCATTGAACATTGTGTCACTTTCAGGCATGATAGAAGGCTCCTATCGCTCTTGGGATTTGTACACAACTGGCCAACGAGTAGATGGTCTGCAATCAAAAGAGAAAGTGGGTTTTCATCAAACAAAAATGGAATGTCGTTTTTTTCTAGGGTGATAATTTTATCGTTCCACCCTGTATGTATCAGAAAAAAATGGAGGGAAAGAGAGGTGAAAGTGAAAGCCGCCAAACTTCTGGTCACCGATAATTTGGACATTTCTAAACTGTCATGGTTAAAAATTGATACATTGTTGTCAGTTGAAAATGTAAAAAAACAAAAAACAAAATGAGAAGAAAGTTTTTCCAGAGAAATTAAAAAAGCCAAGAACAAACACGAGAAAGAGAATTGTTTAAATAGTGAAGGCACGATTCAATAAGAGTTGAGGTGCAATCAAGGAGTTCATTAGTTTCAATGGCGCCATTTTGTGTGTGTGTTTGCAGCAATTTACCAAACTCAGGAAATATCTGGCAGAATATCATTCAAGCTGCATTGTCTCTCTTTGAAATTGGTAATGTGTGCATTCTTCAATATACTTGGTTTTGTATGGAACCGCATGGAAATCTGAAATTGAAACAATATTTCATTAAAAATTTATGTTGTATAACTTATTTTAATTTTAATTGGTTTAACAATTTAAAAATTTGATTAACATTTATATATCTTCTATCATATAAACACCAGTTGTATGTGTGTAGGTCTAGCTAAAGTGTAAAAACTACAAAACAAACACCTGCAAAGTTGGGTGCTTATTTACAACTAGCGAGGGTACCCGGCGTTGCCTGGGTATTTGTAGATGTAAAAGAAAAAGAAAAGTATTTCGAACCTATGATGAACCCAAAGGCGGAAAAGAAAGGGAAAGAAGATGTTAGATCTTACCGCTACGCTACGAGGAAGTGAAAAGCGTTGAAATTTAACAATGTCAAGCAAAAAGTTGACTTGCAGAAACGAACGTAGGCTGGAGGCCAGTTAAGCTTTCTGGTGTTTCATTTATTTGTTTCCCCACGATGTTGGGGAAAACCAGCTCCCCACATAAAAACGAATGTCTAAATGAATAGTAATTGTCTGATATGAGGGGTTTCCCCCCGCATTGATCAAAGCTAATTGCTGTCTGGACATCCCAGCACGAAAGGCCGGGAAGATACCTTCGCTTTAGTTTCGCTTTTATACGAAAAAGCCGAACAAACACGCAAGAGAATGGAATAGCGTGAATTTTATAAAAGTCGATCAAAATAAATCTAGATACAACATGCGTTCGCAAATTGTAGATTTTATGATCTCGGGAAATAATTTTCTATAAAATTTATATTTTATATATATTATATAAATATATATTTAATAAAATTTTCTAAAACATAGTAATCCCCCCGAGAACTCCGGTGAAAAAAGGCTTTTGCAGAATATACAAAAACGCGTGCGGTCGTTTTGTCTTTTATATATATGGATTACATTTAAAAAGACAAAAATACAGATAAATCTTTATGATCTACATAGCTGTCACTAAATGAAAATGTGATATTCCAAAAATCACGTAAATTGATCAAATAATTTTTTTTTTTTAAAGAAAATCAAATTTTATGACTAAATAACGGGGAGACAGCTCAATTTGAACTATGGAGATTGCTAAGAATCATAAGAAAATAATTTTCTGTGTTTTTACATACTTTAAATATCTCCATTTCTTTTTATCAACATTTTTTGATCCCTCAACAAAAGGAGAGTGGACCTGTAAATTTACCCATGTCCGTTCGTCTGTTCATCTGTCTGCACTTTTTCGATAACTATGCCTTGGAATTTAAACATTTTTTTGCATAAACATTAAACATGATATGAGTAAAAAAGTAACAGAACGGATTTTCCGGGAAAACTCCAGAAGATAACATATTCCAAAAATCACATAAATTGATCAAATATATTTTTTAACTTAGAAAATCAAATTTTATTAAGCGAGACAATAATTTTTGGTTGGTCATGTTTTTGATCCAATATAAATAAGGGGGAGACAACTCAATTCGATGTATCAAGATCAAATTCAGCCTTATAATGATTACATTTAGTATTATAATTGCTAAAAATCAAATTTTTATTTTCTTAGTTAAAAAAAATCTACTTGATCAATTCACATGATTTTTCGAATATGACATCTTCATTCCATGATGAGATTTTTTTTGTATTTTTTTAAATAAGTGTAATTCTAAATAAGCACAAAAAAATTTGTATTATTTGGACTAGTGTTCTAATCTTATGCGTTATTTTCATAACGTTTCAGCAAATGTAATCTTCGACCTTCTTCAAGTGTATCTTCCTGAGAACAGTAGTCCAAATAATCCAAATACGAATTATCAATCCTCATCTCAAAAATTCAAAAACAAAAAATCTTAATTCCAATCATTTAGTTCCACATTTTTTATATTTCTAGAAATACATAATTCTAGAAATACACAATTCATTGTTTTAACATACATAGAACCATTTGACTATTTTTATTTCTAAATAAAACCTTATGCTATATACTTTCTTACCTTATGCATTTTTTTTTGTACAAATTATATTTAAGTAACTGGACCAAGGATTGAACCCTGGTCTCCGAACCCATTAGCCAACACTCTTACTATTGTGCCCAATTGTCCAGCTAAAGCTAAGTGGTCAATTATAGTTGAGAGTGACCCAAAGGCTCCTTTTTTATTAACTGTTACATCGAGGTGTAGGGGAAGACACCATTCAATTCCTAGGATTACTCCACTTGTCCTTGATCCTCCCCCTTATAATGCTGAGTGTTCATGGGGTATCAAGTACTATTTTTTAAGTCTTTGGTATGATTCGATCAAGAATTGAACCCCACTCTCCCAGCTTATTGGTAAACACTTACACTAAATGAGCTAATTGAAATTTCAATTACCATGATTAAAACAGCTTTACATGATGCTTATGCAGGGAAGTCACCATGCTGAAATAATAATGTCATTATTTAGAAAGTCATTCTTAACATTGGAGACGACGGGCGTTTTGTAACTATTCTGTACTTTCACCTAACTTAAACAAAAGATGGTACTTATGCAGAGAAGGTACCATGCTGAAATAACACTATTGAGAAAACCATTTTTAACATAGGGAGGGTGTTTTGTAACTATTCTGTATTTCTACCTAACAATTTAACAAACAAAATATGGTACTTATGCAGAGAAGGTACCGTGCTGAAATAACACTAGAAAACCATTCTTAACATTGGGAGGAGGAGTAGGGTGTTTTGTAACTATTCTGTACTTTCACCTAACAATTAAAAAAAAAAAAAGATATTGTAAAACTTGAATTTAACTTGAAAATACTATTAAAAAGATAGCACTGTAACTTCTCTGCATAAGCACCAATTATATTTCATGGCAATTTAAGATTTATTCAAATCCTCTTATTTCAAACTTATTTTAATCTGATGAACAAAACACATCTCCCCTTAAACTTGATTTGATTTGACTTACCCGTGGAAGTCTCCGTCGTGTAATTACTCCATCTCCAATGCTGACATGTTTGAGGGATGCGTACTGTTGGCAGGAAATTTTCAAACGTTTCTGTGGCGGTTCACCCGGATCGGGACCAAACCCAGACAACAAACAAGTTCGGCGTTGAGCACATTTATCATTGTCCATTTCTGACTGAGAACATTCGTTGTTGTTTCTTAAAACTGAACTCACTGTTGGGTTCAATCGGATAAGATTTTGTACATTGTCGTTTTGGTCTGCATTTAAATCCGTTTGGTGGTTTGTTGATTTCATCTCAACATTTGATAATGGGGATGCACCACCACCACCACCATTGGTGGCATCACCATTATCAGTTAGTTCCAGGTTGTTGGCCATTGTTAGCAATTGCTGCTGCTGAAGTTGATCCCTTCGTCGGCCCAACCACCGTAAAACAGCTGAAAAAAAAAAAAAAAAAAAAAAAAAAGAAAAGTGGAAAATATTAAATATATAAAGAAAAATGAGTATCATATTCAAAATTACAATGTTGAGATGCACACTTAACGGACTGGGTTGAAATTGGTGCTATCTGAAAGAGCGATGTCGTGGACACATAATATGTGAAAATTAGAAAAAAAGATTAATTCGGTGGTGGTCAACTGGAATATTTCTTGCAGGGAGAGTCACTTTTCGTATAGCCATTTTTGCAAGTCACGGATGTGTATCAAACTGAAAGTATGTTTAAAAAGGTTATTTTCAAGAGTCATGACGTCATAAGTCATCATGGTCCGCTATGCAAAAACGTTTGCCAGTAACGTTTTTCCCTTCTTTTCCATTTCAGGTTTGAGTCTGCCTACTGCAGCTATTTTTTTTTTTTTTTTTTTTTTGTAGTCACACAGGCACTTGTTGCTTGATTGAAAAAAAAGTTGTTTTGATTGAATTATTTTTTTTTTTTTAGGGATGCCGAAATATTTGGTGGGGAAGTTGTCACCTACTTCTAGTTTTTGGGGATTGCTCAATATCCTTAGTATAGCAGCTGTGTCCTGTCCACCAGGGCAACGCCGAGTATCCATACTAGTCTAATATATAAAGTAAAGTCAATCTATTTCTCAACTGCTGTCATTGGTTCTTACAAAATCAATACTTGGTTCCCATTTGTGTACTCATTCTTTTTGCAAACTGTTTTCCTAATCTTAATAGTCGTTGGTTCACCACGTTTTGGCCAACTCATCCGCTGGCCTTCTTCAGGTGGTTAACCATGACGGATAGGAATGCTGAATCTTGTAGCTGATCCCCAATAATTACTGCCTTTCGTAGTTGTTGTTGCTGTTGTCTCACCACGATTTTGCCAACTAATTAATCCTCTGGCTTGCTTGAGTAAGATTGAAACCGCTATTTTCAGACAATGCTCACCTGGAACCGTAGAGACTCAACGTCTCTATCCACTGTGCCACGGGTCCCCGAAGGCAGTAATTACTGGGGATACATGAATCAGCATTCCTATCTCGTTATGGTTAATCATCTGAAGAAGGCCAGAGGATGAGTTGGCCGAAATATAGTGAAACAAAAACTATGAAGATGAGGATAACAGTCTGTAAAAAGAATGAATAGATTTTTTTGTCTTATAAATACAAATTTTCGTTCTTAAACGTCTTCATTCGAAATATCATCTTTAAAACCATTGCAATCCTTCGTTTGGGTATTATGTTAAGTAGAAAGCACAAAAAAAAAAAGGTTTCAAGTTTCTTTAATTCATTTTGGCAAATCTTCAGCTTATTAATTAAAAGTTAAACGTATTCTCGGAATAACACAACACAGGAAAAGTGCTTTTGCCAAGTGAGAACGTTTTTATGTGTTTATAGAATAATGAACAATAAAGTTTTTGTATGTGAACACGTAATCTATATTTATGACTATGTGAAAGCATGTTGACCTCAATATTAGATCATCTTTATTGTTCATATAGTTGAACAAAACCTATATATGATTTGACTATTAATAAGTTTTTTTCATTCCCATGTGCACAATTTTCTTAATGTTTGAAGTTTTTCTTTTAACCTATACTAGCAGAGAAACCTGATGTTGCCCGGGATTGAATTAAGATCAATGAATGTTGCACACTTTCAATACTTTTATTGTCATTGAAATCAATGACATTGCCCATTTTTTAATCAAATCGATCGGCTGCCTGCTTTAGTCGGAGACCCCCTGCAGTGAACTAGAAGGAAGCTGCACATGCCTCCCTGCAGTGACATAGTCCACAATACATTGTAATCTATACTGCTCTGTAGACAACTAACTGTTGATTTTATAAAATTATTTTTATATAATGACTTGAATTAAAGTTTAAAATACAAAAGTTAAGTATCATTGTTCAATTGTGCTCCAAACAGAAGCATTCATTTTGAATGCATCCATGTCATATCAAAAAAACTACAGTTGATTTTATACACCAGGCCCTTCTGCTTGTGTGGTGACAAAACTTCTAAAATGCACTTGCGGTGTTAGGCTGTATCAGAGTGTTAACTTTAATCAAAATCGAATTGTTCCTTCTTTAATCAGATTTTTTCAATTATTGATTTTCTATGCTTATCAGAGGTACTATGATGCAAAATCTGTCTAAGAACACCGCCAGACACATAAAGTACATTTGTGTAAAATTTTAAAAAGCTCAGCTCTGCCGTTTTGGAGTACATAGGGAACGAACTCACCCACGGAGACAGTGTATCTTTTATATATAAGTAAAGATTCTCCCTACAACAAAGCACATTGTCACTAAGGGCTGCTGTGAATTAGGGACCAGATTTAAGGAGGCATTCTAATTAGAGAGAGTTGAGCAGCAATATGTTTGTTTACATTACATTTAAATTTTTGCATATTAGTACTGTCATAGAATAGGGAGGGAATTCCAAAGGCAATGAGTTTGAGGAAAAATGCTATTAGAGTAAAAATCTTTATGGTTATTGGGTATCTGAACAGTGAAGAGGTGTGATTTTGCTAAATTGTCAGGTTAATTGAGAGTACTTATGTTAAGGGGGCACAAATGCAGTAAGTTTGAAGCACATTCCATTGAAGTAATTGTAAGATAAGCACTGAGATGCAAAATTACAACGATGGAACAGGAGTTGGAGCTTGATAGACAATGTGGGGCTTAGATTAGAAGCTCTTTTTTTGGACCCTGTCTAAGAAGTGGGGGTCAGTGGTTGATACACCAGCACAGATGTGGCAACAATACTACATGGATGGGTGAGTAATGGTTTTGTAGAGATATAGGATACTGGTAAGTGTAAGAAGTTTTCTAGCCTGTTAGAGGAAATCCAGCATATTTTGCAGAATCTTTTATGTATTTGTTCTAATTCATGTTACACAGAGGAGTTTGAATTTTGGAATTGGACTCTCAGATATGGTGCCATTGACCATGGCAGTCACTGTTCAGAAACGTTTCTTGTTGTTAAATGAAAGAAGTTTTGTTTTAGTAGTATTAAATAGGTACTCTTGCATAATTTGACAAAGATTCTCGGGAATTCCCGTCAAGCATGGATTGGGTGAGACCGGCAACCATTGGTTTAAGCCGAGTGTTGTAACAGACACAGACTAATTTAAAAACAAACCAAAAAAAAAACAAAAAAAAAACAAATAATCAAACATAACAAAAACCTACCTTTAAAGGATTGAAAATATTTTAATTTTTTTTGTAAAATATTTATCAACAAAGTTTTTTAAGTTTTACATTTTTTTTTTACCATAAATTGTTAGGTGTAAGTACAAGTTTTCTTTCAAGACTTTTTGTTCAGTCAAGTTTTTTGGGGGAGGGGGACACACACAAAAGTTTTATATATATTTCTTTTTAAAGAAAACACGTAAAAATATGTTTACGAAAAGCGTAAATTATTAGATAAAAGTACAGGAAAAATCTTTTTTTTTTTTTTTCAAGAACACTTAATATTTTTATTTTAGTTTTTTTAGTTTTTTTTCAAGAACACTTAATATTTTTATTTTATTTTTTACTTTTACGGCAGTTCATTGCCGGTGGAAGAACTTTCTTGAGATGAGAATATTTCCTTAGGAATCTTTTACTTCAGTTGACTGTTGAACGACCATCAACGGCAAAAAGGGAGGGAGATGGGGGTAAAAGTACAGGGAAAATTTTTTTTTCTTTTTTTTCAAGAACACTTAATATTTTTATTTTACTTTTTTCAGTTTTTTTTTTCAAGAACACTTAATATTTTTATTTTATTTCTTTTTTAGTTTTTTTTTTTCAAGAACTCTTAATATTTTTATTTTATTTCTTTTTAGTTTTTTTTTTCAAGAACACTTAATATTTTTATTTTATTTAAAAAATTTTTTTTTTTCAAGAACACTGAATATTTTTATTTTATTTTATTTATTTATTTATTTTTTTCAAGAACACTGAATATTTTTATTTTATTTTTTACTCTTACGGCAGTTCATTGCCGGTGGAAGAACTTTCTCGAGATGAGAATATTTCCTTAAGAATCTTTTACTTCGGTTGACTGTTGAACGACCATCAACGGCAAAAAGGGAGGGAGATGGGGGTAAAAGGAAATGGAAGGAAGCTCCCTGAGAACCGGAAATGTGATTTATGATGGAGACAAAAGGATCATTTCTGAATTTTTGTCTCCACATAAATTCAAGCAAATATGTACCCAGAAGCTCCTGGTTGGTACTCCTGCATTCTTGCATGTTTTGCTTCCTTCCCACATCCTCTTGATGTGGTTCATTGTCGCCTTTGTCGTGGGGGGTCTACAAAATGCATACTTATGATTCACTGTCAGAATATATTTGTTTATTATTGGAAGGAGGGTTTCGGCGTTTCAATTTGGTATGGTCACCACAAAAAACCCCCCAAAAAAACTCCTTGTCGGTGATGTAAATTAAAAATAAAAAGTCGATTTAACGTTTCAACATTTGAACAACGCTTGGCTGAAACCGATGATTGCCGGTCTCGCCCGATCCGTACTTGACGGAAATTCATGAGAATCTGAGTTAAATTATGCAAGAGTACTATTAAATGCAACCATCTATTTATGATCCCTTTGCACTATAGACTGAAAGTCATTTTCCAAGGAAAGTTTTTAAAGGGCTCTCTAGGGGAAGGGTGTTGAAATCCCCAATGAAAGTTCTTAAAGGGTGTTGAAATTTCCTACTGGAAGTTCTTAAAGGGCCCTTTATGGAAAAGGGTGTTGAACCCCCCCCCCCCCATGAAAGTCCTTTTTTACTTTTGATTTTAATAAGATTTCAATAAACATTAATTTCAAACTTTTAACAATTTTCAGAATTTTAAGACCATCTAATCACAGAAGGGGATGAGGCAAGAACATCAAAATTGATAACTATTTATGGAAATATATTACTAAAATATTTGTATATAAATAACAGAATCACGTCAGTAATTTAATTTTTCATATATAAATTATCATTTCTGATGACCTAAAGAAAAGAAAATACCTACCGTTGACATCTTATAGAGTAGAGGATTGTCTGACTTTCTATTCAATTTCTGGATTCTTACAACTTGGAGAGGAAGATAGGGTGAGTTGAAAAAATATTGCGTTTTTACTCACTAAATTTTTAAGTAACAAAGTAAGATTTCGGTTTCTTTAAGAGAAAACTAATTCACTAGTCATTTTGCGTTTTTAATAAGCTCAGAAAGATTTATTCTTCTCAAAGAACGTGTAATAATGTTAGCAAGAATAAACACATAACAGTACTTTTTATATAGTTTTTACACAGAAAACAACAAAGTCTAGAATAACAATGAAGTAATAAAAAAACAGATTATCTAACAAATTCAGAAGTGATCTTGACTTCTAATCTAAACTTATTTGATAATGGAGATGCATAAAAAGATTTATGAAAACAAAACCAGAAGAAAGGGTAGTACCTACTCAGATGATCGTACATTTCACACGGTTTATATATATATATATATATATATATATATATATATATATATATATATATATATATATATATCTGGTACCTAAGGTACTTAAGCTTTTATGCATTTTTATTCTCGTAGCATTTATATGCTAGTTAACATGTTGCAGAATGGATCTTGTAATCTGAAACTTACCTATTAATATTTTATATTTTTATATTTTATTTATCTATATGTTTTTCATATATTAGTAAAAATAGTAACTGTATTATTTTACATTTTTTTTTATTGGGGAAGTGGGATTATCCACTGGAGAGCAATGTATTTAACAGCTATCCTGTTTTTAAATCTCCGAAACAGCTACATGGTAAACAGCTGATGATCCCCGTTTTCTATTTAGAAAATTTTAGTTAAGGTTTTCTCTTTTCATCCTCATGTAGTTAAATTCTGTTTTAAAATTGAAGACTTTTGCGAAATCGGCTTATGCAAATGCTAAGTATATTTCTATTTAACAATTTTAGTTAAGGCTTTTTTTTTCCCATCCATATATAAATGAATTCTCTTTGGTCATTATAAACTTTTTAGAAATCGGATTACGTAGGTGCTTAGTCTGCGATAGGTTAAAATCAATATTTTTTTTTTCTTCCGGGGAATCTAAACTTCATTATTTATTTTTATTTTTGAATTTTCTTTTTTTTTTATTCAAAGTTTCTTTAGACTATATATATATATATATATATATATATATATATATATATATATATATATATATATATATATATATACACTATTAGTTGTTAATTACTTTATTCACTCATTTTTATTGCAAGTAAAGTAACTAATCTGAAGCATTCTCAGCCTTTTTTTCATAATTGAGATTTTTTTTCTATTTATCAGTTTATCCATTTTTCTTAGTATGCCTTCTACTTCTCATATCTTGTTCCAATTCCCATGAAACTAAAAGCAGAAAAAGTTGAAATCGAATATCACCAGTAAAGAACTCGACTTGGACCTGGAGGATAGAAAAAGGCAGAATTGCCATATCAAATTTACGAATGGGGAAAAGATAAATAACCAAATTCCAACATTTCGTTTATTTGATTATTTCAATGTTTTGCAAAGCAAATGGAAAACAAAGTTTATAGTCTTAACCAATACTCTAAAGGATTCATAAAATGTTCAGACAAATTATATATATATATATATATATATATATATATATATATATATATATATATTATAGATACGGGGTAAATAACTTTATGAAATAATCATGTATGTATGCTCCAAGAATTCAACATAAATGCAACAATTTTGTGTGCAATCATTTCTGAGACGATATGGGTTTTTATTGATATCAGGTTTCATTACTAGCACAGGAATCGACACTGTGTGTGTGTGTGTGTGTGTGTGTGTGCATAACAATTATATAAGATATACAAATAATCGATTCCAAAATTTGAATTATTTTTACCCAAACTCTCCCATTAAATGTAAATCTACATCACTAAAAGAAATCGAAAAAAGGATAATTATTAATGCCTACAAATTCATAACATTAATTGCCTCTTAATACAAAAAAACATTGTATATTTTTACTAATACAATCGCTATGTTAAACATGTTTATTTACTCTGAATATCTAAGTTTATTTTTAATTAGCAATACCACACCATATTTTCTTTAGATCGAATAAACTCAAATCACGCATTATTGGGAAGAGCATAAAAAACAAAGAAATATCTTTAGTTTTTTAAAATTGGTCCATTAGAACTAAAGTTATGACCATTCTAAGTATTAAAAAATGTGTGGTTCACTGGACATTTTGCTTTAAGTCAGTCCTATTCAAATTCATACAGGCTTGTGATTAAAAATGGTAGGAAATTTGCCCAATTTACAGGCTAACCCATCTTTAAAAGGCTGTATCTTCAGATCTTTTAAGGCGTTATGATGAAATTTTAAACATATCATGATTCCATGAAGGTTCAGTTGGCTTTATTTACAAACATCTCACTTGGTAACTTACGGATTAATTAGCATATTTCAGTTTCATTTTAATAGCTTTAATTAGAAACTTCATAAAAACAGTTAAGAAAAATGGTAAGTAAAAATGGATATTATCATCTATCATCACAGAAAGTATTATTCTGATGGACATTATCATTTGTCATTATCACATCATGAAAAATCCAAGATGGCGACCGGGAAATCCAAGATGGCCACCACAACATGATTCAAAGAAATTATTAACAAAATATGGCTTGTAGCATATTAAATTAAAAGAAATTTTGTACAGACCAGAATTATGTTTTCAAGTACATTAAACTTATTAGCAGACTAATTAGCATAATTAAGTTTCATTTAAACGGCTTTATCATAAAAAAACAATTTAAAAAATGGAAAATAAGGTTTTATCATGTGAAATATTATTCTGATGGATATTATCATTTATCATCATTACACTGTGAAAAATTCAAGATGGCAACTGGGAAATCCAAGATGGCCACCATGAACAAAATATGGCTTGTAGCTTATCAAATGAAAGGAAATTTTGTACAGATTACAATTGTTTTCAGGTTCATTAAACTAATTAGTATAATTAAATTTCATTTTAATGCCTTCAAGTTAATGTGATAATTATCGGGTGAGTTTCTACCAGTATTTTGTACAATTTTTTCTTTTTAAGTCATTGTCGAGACTTCAAGCAACATTCTGGCCATTTTTTCTTGTTCTCATGTAATGCTCGACACTACTTGTTTTTTTTTTTTTAACAGAATAAACATTTACAACACCAAAAATTTATTGAGGTAACATTTATTTGGTAACATTTGTTATAAATTTGTTTTTTGACCACTTTTTCATACCTCTGTGGATTGTAAAACAAACCCAATAAATGTTATCATAAGCGAGGTAAGTTATTCTTTTACTTAACTGGATAAGTGGTTTGTGTATTTTAACTCATTTAAAAGCATTTTTACCTAAGGAAAAAAAGTGGTCATTGTCAGTCATTATTTTTCAAAAAATTTATTTTTAAAAAATATTCTTTTCCTTTCCATAATTAAAAACTTATGTTTTCTAAATAATAACACAAATAAAAAAAAAATGAATACTTTATGTTCGTAAGTTAGTTGACAAACATTTTGTTTACAGATTTTTTGTGCGACACAAAAATTATCATGTTTATATGTGTTTTTCACTATTTCTATTGATGCCTGCATAAAAAGTTTTTATACAATTCTTTTCAAATTTTAGGACAAAAGGAATTAATATATTCAGCATTAAATAGTGTATGAACACAGTTTCTATTTTTACTTATCTTTGTATTATAAAGTGTCAACTTTGAGATGTTCTATTGCGACTCGAAAACCAAGAACAACAAAAAAGCAACGCCCATTGTCGGTTATTCTTTATCAAAAACTTTATTTTTTTAAAAAATATTCTTTTCCTTTCCATAATTAAAAACTTATGTTTTATAAATAATAAAAAAAAATTAAAAAAATGATACTTTATGTTTGTTAGTTGACAAACATTTTGTTTATAGATTTTTTGTGTGCATCATGACACAAAAATTCTTATGTTTATATGCGTTTTTCACTATTTGTATCATATGTGCTTACAATATATTTATATTGAGTGTCAAGGGGAATAATATACTCAAAATTGTACAGATCCAGAAATTTCTTTATAATTATTTAATTAACTCAAGAGAATAATATAGTTAATTTTATTATGATTGATAATGTATCAATTCTGAGCATGCTTCACATTATTGTTAATTTCAGTTTAAAGTTAGAATAACATCATAATTGATCCCAAATTAGATTAATTTTAGTGAAACTTTTCTTAAAATACTAAATCAAAAATAAGATATTTCCCATTCTACAGCTCACAATGTATATAAGAATTTTAGCTTAAATTATCACACTACTATTTATATGGGTTTGAAATAGGCTGCCATATATATATATCTCATTCTATGGAGACAATTTTGCATGATTTCTTGCATTTTATTAAGCAAATTTCTCATTAGATGTTACTATATGGAAGGATTTTACGAGTAAAGTGCATAAATTACATTTTTTCTCTTGTTAGGTATATATTAGATTTGCCTAATATTGACCATTTTAATTCAAAAGAAATATTTTTAACTAACTCCCTAATATATTTAGCTAAAGAAATAGACTCATCAGATTCAGAATTTGGCTCAATTTTGAAAGGGCACAAGTCATTTCTGTATCTCTCCTTAAATGTAATACTAGTAGAGCCAACATAAATCTCAGTATTATTTCCAGTAATTATACAACATTTGTAGTTAAACAGTTTCCACTTAATGTGCAATTATTCTTATTTCTATAATTAGTTATTTTCAGTTACATTATTGGTATTAATAGGTCCATGGTCATCATTTGTACGACATGCATGCTTTATTTTAGTGTTATTATATTCTATTATTGATTCAACTAGATTTTTGGAAGTAGAGAAAGATAGTCCAATCATATTTTCATTAAAGAATTTTCCCAATCTCTAGGAAAGTTTCTGCTAATGATACTAGAAAATTTTTTTGAAATATTCAAGAGAATGTGCTTACTATATGGAAATTGTCTTCTATTTTTCTTTTTCTATTATTTGTATTAGATGGCCTAGAGCCCTCAGATTGGTTTTGATCATTCATTTTCAATTATATTGCTACTACTACTATTATTTCTAGGTGTTTTTCCTCATAGCCCTGTTATGATATGTAGCCATATCGATTAAAAATAATTCTGTTCATTATTAAATTTATTGAAACTAATCTCAATAAACTGATCTAATTAGAACCTCATTATGATTTGTTTTTGTTAAACAGCTGTTCATTCTTAAATACTTTATTAATTCTTTTAGAGATAGACGAAACTATAATTTTTAAAAAGGTGGATGATCAGAATTATTATCTATGTACAATAAATTATGATTCGTTTCGAATCTGAGATATTACAGTCTAGGGAATATAAGGCAAGTTCCTCATAAACGTAATAGACACGAGAAGCCCGGCGAAAAAAAATCCTTTCTTGAACAGACACAAATGCTCGCGGCCATTTTGTCTTTTATATAATAGATGTGTATGTGTGTGTACACACACACATACTATACTTGACATATTTTAGAGGCTTACCATAGTTTCATCAACATGGATTGACGTTTTACTGTTTAGAAAAGGCTATTATAGCCCATCAAATCCTCAATGACAAAAAAGTATAGTTTTTAAATAATTTGTATTTTATCTCTAACATTCTGGCAATCGAACATTTTATTGATTTCTTTTCAACATACTCTGATGCACTAAATATAATCAAAAAATGTTCATGGCAAATTAAGCCTGATGGATGCTTAATGGGTGAGACATGAAAATTTATGTGTAGTTTTTCACAAAAACGTCATACTACTACTACTTGTGGAAAAACTCCTGCTCCAATTTATTCATTAGAGGGAAAGATAATCAGTCTGTGTTGTTTGGGGAGGGTGGAAGCTTTGTTTGAATTTATAACTGAACCACAACTTGTTGAAAATCAACTAAATCTACCTCCAAGAAAATTATATGTAAAGTTTTTACCAAAATTAATGAACCTTTATTCACAATATAAAAAAATATTCTTAAAAAAAAATTATTTTTTATTCAAAACATGACTCTTAGAAGATCAGATACGTGCAGTATTTTTATTTTAAAAATAAACATTCATTTATTTAACATTTCTAATTTTTGGTTTATAATAAAAGCTGAAAATTAGAACCTTTAAATAAATGAATGTTTATTTAAAACAATATAAATATTGCACATGCCTAATCTTTTAACTGCCATGTTTTGGATTTTATTTTCTCCGTGCTTCCAGAAAGTGGATTTCTATTAATTTTTATTATTTTTATATGAAAATGAAAACATGTAATAAAATTGAAAATAGCAATTAATAATTACTGATACGTCCTTTTTAAAGTAATATGCAAATTAGGTAACCATACAATATTTCATCCATAGCCTTGAACTTCTGAAGAGGCCATCCACAACTTTGTAGATGCTTTTGTAGTGAGTTCTTTTTTCGGGGTGTGCGTGCTGGCCTTATGCCCAATCTTCCCAGTAGGTACATACAGCGCCTGGCCTTCCCAAATGGTCATCCATCTGGTACTGGCCAGATTCAATGTTGCTTAACTTTGATGATCTGGTTAAAACTGGTGTGTCAACGTGATTGTGCTGTACACAATATTTCATAAACATGTTCTATTGTGTAAAATTGTAATCAGTGTGTATTTTTTGCCTTGGTGTGTTTTACAATAATTGAATTTTTGTTCGTTTGTAAATACTTGTTAAATAATTAATAATGAAAATATTGCTTTGATAACATAGCTGATACAGAACATTCCCAAAGAAATTGTTTTTATTCTGCTTAAGAAATCATTCAAGACCGAGATAAATTTTATTTTGTTTGAAGAACAAGGTTTTCCATAAATAATAATAAAAATAGGTTTTAAATATTGTATTTTGTAAATGGTCTAATAGTTTTGTTTTTCTTTTCATGAATAGAAATGAAATAATAAAAAAAAAGCAATGTTTGCTTGTCTGCCTGAAAATACATGTTACATATTTTTTTTATTGAATATACTTGTTCTAGTAACGTATCTAATACAGAATATTCACACATAAAAATGATTTTTGATTCCCTTAATAGCAATCTTTATAGACAGAGGCAAGTTTTATTCTATTTGGAGAGTGGGATCTTTCACAAATAATATTGAAAATAGAGTTTAAATACTTTATTTAGGAAAATAGTCTAATCTTTTTTGTAAAAAGAAATTAAGATTCTCCTGTAGCAGATGTCTTCCTGATCCTACTTTTGCTTTTATGCCTCTATTCTGAATTCGTAGCAGCAGGCCAATATCAGTGGACATTTTTAGTCGCATGCAAGTGACTCTATAAGTCAGTCTGTTAGTCGGTTGATCAGTCTGTCCATAACACTTTTGTGCTTGGCCTTTTTGGTTAAGATCAAAGGTCTGTTGTAAAGGCCAAGCACAAAAGTGTTACGGACAGACCGACCGACTTATAGAGTCACTTGCACGCAACTAAAAATGTCCACTGATATCGGCCTGCTGCTACGAATTCATCTGCTACAGGAGAATCTTAATTTCTTTTTACAAAAAAGATTAGACTATTTTCCAAAATAAAGTATTTAAACTCTATTTTCAATAACTGTATTTGAGGCTGTCGCTCATGTTTCTGCCTCTTCTGACAGATGTGTTCAACCATTGGTTTGCTCAGGGATCCATCCCGGGGCAAGTTAGCAAGGGAGTGATTACATTGCTAAGCAAAGGTGACGGGCATGGTGGGAAACAGTTAGACGATTACAGGCCCATAACTCTGCTAACACAGAGTTGAAGATTTTGGCCAAGGTCCTGTCGAATCGGCTGCAGGTTGTTATCGGCGAGCTGGTTGAACCGGAACAGAACTACGCTGTGAAGGGGAGATCGATTCAGAACAACTTGCACCTAATATGCATGATCCTAGAGGGAAGGATAGATGACGACACGGAAGCTGTGCTGATGAACTTAGATCAGTCCAAAGCTTTTGATAGGGCCGACCATCGTTTCTTGGCATCTGTCTTAGGAAAGCGCTCGAAACCTTTGTTATCTCTTGGTCGGTTCGTCAGGGTTGTCTGCTGTCGCCCCTGCTCTATGTCCTGGCTTTGGAGCCCCTGCTCCGCAAGCTGAGACGTGGGGAGGCAAATTCGGCCCTGCGCGGAATTGCAATACCCGGTGGCTCAGCCGCCAAGGTATCCGCGTTCGCCAATGATGTCATGGTCTTTGTGTCGAGCTTCAGAGACATCGAGAACATGTCGGAGGCGCTTGCTCGGTACGAAAGAATGACTGGGACCAAGATAAACCGCAGCAAGTCGGTAGGACTGCGGTTGGGCGCCTGGAGTGGCAACACCAACCTCTCGGCGCCCTTCAGCTGGACGGATGGCCCGGTTTGGATCCTTGGCGTGTGGTTCAGACCGGGTCTCCAGCTTGGCAAAAATTGGTTGGAGGTACGGTCAAAGGTGGAGGCTGCAGTCAATTCGTGGCTTCCTAGGAAACTTTCCTTAAAGGGTAGAGCTGAGGCGTGCGCCACTTACGTCTTTCCTCTCATCCTTTACCGACTGGTCGTACTTCCCTGCCTGCACAACACCTAACAGCTCTTGTCGGACTCTTGTCCTCGCTTCTTTGGGACAGAGGAAGACACTGGGTGAGCAGACAGATCTGTATTCAACGTCCGTGTGAGGGAGGCTTGGGAATGTTGGACTTGAAGTGTCATCGAGACGCTGAGAGGCTGGCCTTCCTGATCCACTATATGCAAGATGACTAACCGTGGCACCCCGTGGTTACTGCCGCCTTCCCTGACCTCATTCTCGACCCTTCTATCGAGAGCCGTTGCAGGCCGTGGGGAGAATATGCCTACATGAAAGAGTGCCGAGCCGCGCTAAAACGACTACCAAGGTCCAGCGACCTTGTGACTAATCAGGGATCTAGTGAAAGGGGCCGCCGCTGACCCGCTATGTGCGTGTTTGGGTTGGTAGCAGAGTGAGATCCGCTCCGTGTGGAGCTGGGTGCCAGGTTCGAGTCATCTGAACAATTCGGAGTTCTCTCTGACCTCGCGATTGGCCCGAAATGCACTTCCACTCAACAACATACAATGCAGTTCCGGGTTTTTGGAGTCGCCTGATTGTCTCCGTTGTGGGACAACGGCTGTAGAAACATCTGATCACGCTTTCTTCGATTGCCGTGAACTCCGCCGGTACTGGTCGTATGTCAGCGAAGTGACGGCTCGCATCGATCCTGAGCATCCTCTCCCAATTACCGTATCCAATGTCGTGGACAACGTGAGACCGCCGTGGGACCGGGAAAGACAAATGGTCTATGGCTGTGGCGAGAATAGTGATTTGGATGTCGCATCTGCAAGGTTGCGGGGGGGGGGGGGGGTCTTTTTCTGATCAGGATCTGATCGCTTTCTTTAAACATCAACTATGGGTGAAGATCAGATGTGATAGAAGAAGGCTGCATCGCGCGGCATTTGACAGAAGATGGATAAATGTAGCAAGTCTGTGTGTACGAAGAGGAGCCAAATTTGAATACGTGTTCCCCGCCTAGGTGTGGAATGTGTAGTTCCGTAAAGTAAAATTAAACAAGTAGCCTCTCAGCTAGCTGAGTGTGTGTTCCATCCTTCCCCAATTAGGAAGCCTCCAAGATCCTCACTCTCTCCTACTTGCAATTTTTGTTTTCACCCCTTTCTCTAAATTTCACCCACCTTGGAGAGAAAAAATACAAACTAACACCCATCCATACCCACAAAATTTTCTTTTCTCCATTCTAGAGGGCATCCCCACTTAGAGACTGACCCGCAGAAGCGAGGTTCCTTTTACAAACCTAGTGGAACGGCAGTCTATTAACTAGACGGGGTTGGGAGGGTCCTACTAATCACTTTTTGTTTTTTCTTCCCCCGCCCTCGACACAAATGAATTATTGTACCATTTTATTGTTATCTTTTTTGTTTTTGCACATCAATAAAAAATGTTTTAAAAATTGGGAGTTAAGTAGAACGTCCCCCAGTATGAAAGGGTGAATGCGGTATTATGGTGAAGGAAGATACTAGCTGGGAGAAACTTTTGATTTTGTTTAGTTCTGGAGTGACAAGGATGACCAACGACCCCCACAATCCCCCATTTTGAGGTGGCTATGTGGCTAAGTTTTTTGTTCATTGTTGATTTTTACTGTATTTTTAACATGAATAAAGGATTTAATATCTCAAAGTGTAGTATCTGTTCTTACTACATGCTGTACTTATGTTTGTAACTTTGTGATATAAAGTGGGGGATCACTTTTCTGTATTTAATTTAATATAAAATGATCACCCACTTTACAACCAGTCAGTCTCAAAGCCATTCAAGTCATTCTCCAGATCATTCAAGTTGTTTTTGAAGGATTCCAGTTATTTTTTAAACATTCAAGTAATTCTTAAGGTCATTCAATTCATCCTTAAGTTCATTAAAGTCATTATAAGTCATGTAGTTTTTATTTATTTAAGTCATTTCAGCCCATTTTTTGGTCATTTTAGTTTATCTTTAAGAATTTCATGTCAATTCTACATTCACGCATTCATTCATTACACGAGAGCACGCGACTAATGGCTATCGGCCTTGTTTTCTATCAAAACGGTTATTAACAATTTTTTTTTTGTTTTCTTTAGTGTTAAGTGTTTAACATATTACAAACTGATATAAATTATTGCACAATAAAAAAAAATTAAAAAAAAATTACTTGTCTTATTTTGAATTATTTAATCATGTAAAAATGCCATTTTTTATTTGATTACTGAATTTAAAAAGTTATTCTAGCAAATTACCTAACAATTTAATAAACAAAAATATCATAAAAACAGAATTTAACTTGAAAATAAGATGAAAAAAAAAACTTTTTAAACTTAGTAATCAAGTAAAAAAATGGAAGTTTTACTTGGTTAAATAATTTGAAATAAGAAAAATGATTTTTTTAAAATTGAATTATTTTTACTGTGCAATAATTAATTTATCAGTTGATTACAAAATTTAAAAAGTATTTTTTTTTTATATTTTCAAGTTAAATCTAATTTTTACAATATTTTTGTTTATTAAATTGTTAGGTTATTTGCTAGAATAACTTTTTAAATTTAGTAATCAAGTAAAAAATGGAATTTTTACTTGATTAAATAATTCGAAATAAGAAAAATGATTTTTGTTTTATGACGGTTTGGTAGAAAAAAAAAAGTTCACTAATGTTGGTCCGCTGCTATAAATTTAAAATAGAGGCAATTGAATGAGAAAAAGCGAAAGTAGAATTAGGGAAACATCTGCTACAGGAGAACCGAAATTAAATTAAAGGAACGAAACAGTGCAGTAAGAATCAATGTTTATTTTAGTTTCACCATTGACCAAAAAAAAAAAAAAAAAAAAAAAAAAAAGTGCCATTTTGTGAACATCTAAAATGTACTCAGATGTGAAAGCACACATTTGTCTTGATAACCATTTCTGTTTTGGTTAGGTGTCTTTTACATGGTTAATATAAATGTATATTCAAATAAAGAAAAACAGTACATCTTCATTATAATAGCAAAATTAAAAAATCGAACTGCTAACATATCCAAAAATTACAAAAAATGATAAGGTAGAAAATTAATTATTAATGAAAATAGTTTTCAAAATACCTTTCAAGTTTATACATAACTAGCAAAAGTGTGCGGCGTTGCCCAGGTGTGGAGGTGGTGTAGTAAAAATATTGAGTAAGGGCGAGGTAAAAAAAAAAAAAAAAGATAATGGGAAAAGAAAAAAAAAGATAAAAACAGGGAAATAAAGAAGCAAAGAAAAAAAAAATCACAAATAACCCTGTTTATATGTTAAAACTTTCAACAACAACAAAAACAAAAAACAAAAACAATCTGTTATGTGGGCGCGAACGTGAAACCCGGAGCTTACGGCGCATCCCTGATATTCACTGCTCCACGACGACATAATCGAAATAACATTGTTTTTTTTTTTTCTATTTAAACCAATTCAAGAAAGAACGCTAGACGTGCAGGCATGGTTGCCGAAGTCGGTTAAATTTTTTGTGACCCTCACTTCTTTTAAATGATCATATCTATAGAAAATAATTGACTGTTTATCTAATTTTCACTATTTTTTCTATCGAGATATCACTCTTTCAGATGGTACTGGTTTCGACCTGATTCGATGCTGCTAAGAAAGGTTTTTGGGAGACATACAAACATACAGACACATTTTGCCTTTTATATAATAGACTGGGGGGGGGTACCTGGCGATGCCTGGGTGTTTGGAGGTGTGTGTGGTGTTAAATAAAAAAGAACCGGGGGGGGGGGTCGAACCCGAAGCCCTGAGGCGAAGTTTGAAAATAAAATCGGCCAGCCAGAATGAGTTAGTGAAAGATGTTTGAATTTATTTAAGAACCAAATTGACAGGTGCGCGCCCGGAAGTCGTCGAGCGTTAGGACGACGATGTAGGTTTGTTTGTTATAAGTGAAGTAAAAAAAGAAAACGTTAACACTAAGCGGGAAAAAAAAACACAAAAAAAAACTAACGTAAGGCAAACAAATGATGAAAACAGAAAAACGAACACGTGAAAAATGGCTTAAATAAGCCTGTTTCGATATTAAAATTTAAAAAAAAAAAAAAAAAAAAAAAAAAATATCTCACACCACGATTCGAACCCAAAAGGTTTAGATAATGAACCAACGCCTTAACCAACTGAGCTAAGGCGACGTTCACAAAATTTGTTCGGTTTTCAACTATTTAAAGTAAATCAGGTCACAACGTCATCTGACGCATGCGTAGAATCGGTCATTGTCACGAGAGGACCGTTTTTGTTGACCCCCCCCCTTCCGTCGAAAATTGTCGGGTGAAAAAGTTAGCGTTTTTGGCCAATTTTTCGATATTTTTCGAGCAAAGGATGGAGGTTCGATGTGATACCGAGTTTGTGAATTTTCGTCGCATCTGTCAAAAGTTTTTAGCAGAAATCCAAACATACACACAAACATACATACATCTTTGCTTTTATATATATAGACTAGCGTGGGTGCCCAGCGTTGCCTGTGTGTTTGAAGGTATAAAAGAAAAAGAAAGTTTTGGTAGGGAGGTAGTCTTGAACCTGAAGCCTTGAGGAAAAGAAAGGGGAAAAAACCCTACCATCTTACTGCTCGGCCCCAATGGGAGAGGAACTGAAAAGTGATTTAATTTAACGATTAAAAAGTTAAGTGACAAGTGCATGAATTTAATGAGGTCAAACATCACACGATAGGGGAAACTTAATTTTGTTTCCCCAAGATGTTGGAGAAAACCAGCTCCCCATAAAAAAGGGGAGTGTCCAAATGAACAGCAATTGTCTGATATGACAGTCTTTTTCCCCCGCATTGATCAAAGCTGATTGCTTTCTGGACGTCTCGGCATGGAAGGACGAGAACACGACTTCGCTTTCACAGTTTTGCTTTTTTATACGGTAAAGTAAAAAAAAAAACAAAAACATGCAGAGACTAAGAAATACTGCAAAAGTAATGTGTAAAAGTCACCCAAATAGAAGATACACATGACATCCTTTCGTAAATTGGACATATTATAATCTAGGGAGCATATAAAAAGTTCTAAGAAACGGTGACCAACCCGAGCGCTCCCACAAAAAATCCTTTGCCAGACATACACAAAAAAATGCACACACACACACTAATGCACATTTTGCCTTTTATATATATATATATATATATATATATATATATATGACTAGCGAGGGTGCCCGGCATTGCCTGGGTGTTTGTTGGTGTGTGTTGAAAAAAAAAAGTTGTAGCAGGCAGCTAGGCTCGAACCTGAAGCCTTGACGCGAAGGTGGAAAAAATCCTAACATCTTACCGCTCGGTCATTACGGGACAGGAGATGAAAACCGTTCTAATTTAATGATTAAAAAGTTGACATGCAGAAAGTGAAAGTGAATGAGTTCATGCAGGAGAAATGAAATCATGCACTTAAGTTTGGCTGGAAGCCAGTTCTTTCCACCGTGGTGGGGCAAATCTGTTCCCAAGAGGGGGAGCTCTGGCAGTGTTTTAATGAATAGCAATTGTCTGATATGAAGGGTATTCCCCACAGTGATCAAAGCTGATTGGCTTCAACACCTGCTGGTCACGAAGGCTAGCGACTCAATTTTTTTTTTCAAATCAGTTTCACTTTTATATGAAAAAGCCAAAGAAACATGTGGAGAGGAAGAAATAGCGCAAAAATAGCGTGTAAAAGTCGCTCAAATAAAAGATAGATGTGGCCTCGTTTTGTAAATTGGAGATATGTTAATCTAGGGAGTATATAAAAAGAATCAGTAACCCCCTCCCTCCAAAAAATGCTTTTGCCGGACATACACAAAAAAACGCACATTTTCGCTTTTATATTATAGACTAGCGAGGTTTCCTGGCGTTGCCTGGATGTGTGGAGTAAGGACCCCAAAATGGGGGGGGGGAATAAAAAAGTGGTAGTAGGTGGAGGGGATCAAAACAATAGTAGGCAGTTTGGGTGGAGAGGTGTTAAAAAAAAAATGGTAGTAGGCAGGCAGGCTTGAACCTGTAATGCGAAGGAGAAAAAAAAAACATAACATCTTAGCAATTTAAAACTCTGCATCGTGCAACCGGAAATCGAGAGCATTGAAATTAAGTGTAGTCAATTCAAAACGTTGGTGAAAAAACCGACCTTTCCTTGTACAAAACTGCCCAGTTGAGGGTGAAGGAATGAATGCTTTTGGCCATATTTGTCATCTGAAAGATGGAGCTTGAAAACAATACTGATCTCGTGAGGATCCGTTGCGTATGTTGAAAGTTTTTGCAAGACGTACAAACACACACACATATTTTGCCCTATATATATATATATATATATATTAAATAGCATCAAATTAAGAGAAGTAAAGTCCATCATATTACAATTAATAACGGATGTCATGCAATAATTTATTTGCCAAAGTACATGTTTTATTTAATAATGCAGTAATATTTAACTGATTGTGACATGACAATTAAGCAGATAACATTGCTTTTATTTGAAATCGACATAAAAAGTAAGTAAACACCATTGGTTGTTAATGAAAATTCAATGTCTCGACTGTCGGATTTCGCTATTACAATGAAGAAGAACCCATAAAAACTTATCTTTGTGTATCTTTCTGCATGTGTGAATTTATAAAGCATAACCAAGAATTTTTATAGAAAATATAAGCAAAAGACGTTCAGAATGGTCGAATGATATTCTCTTAATTCATAAAACTGAGTGATCGCTATTTAGATTATAAATTTATTGTATCATCTTGACAATATTAAGGACAAAATGAAATAATTTAGGTGATTTAAACAAATTCCCCTCTATTACTAAAGTACTCAGTGTCACTGGTGGTGGTTAGAGTAGATAAATAGCAAGTAAAAATGGATGCCATCGTCTCTTTTGAAAGTTTATTTAGGAAATAATTTTGTGATGACCTGGAAAAGATGACAGACTTAGAAACATGCCTAATTGAATGGCAAAACAGATTAGCATATGAAGGTTTTATTTATTATATAGTTATGTCTAAATGCAAGGGATCGACTTTACTTTATTATATAGATATCTAAGAATTTCTTCATGCTTAATGATGAAAC
Source organism: Euprymna scolopes (assembly GCF_053919585.1). Lineage (NCBI taxonomy): Eukaryota > Metazoa > Mollusca > Cephalopoda > Sepiida > Sepiolidae > Euprymna > Euprymna scolopes. The sequence goes on from NC_136482.1 coordinate 177,452,631, forward strand.
TAATTAAATGTAGAGATTAATGGAAATCTGGATAGACCAAACAATACAACTAAATTAACTAATACGGTGAGATTTTTAATAATTCATCTTTATTATCAAAAGATTTCCTCAAAAATGATCGAAGATGTTATATATATATAAGATTTAAAGAAATTATGCAATATAAGTTTTGAAATGTCGAGAACATTGTTAATGTATTATATTTCATAGCAACCTCAGTTTTTTATTTTAGAGGAAAGAAAGAACCCCCTCCTCCTCAGACAAACAAACGAAATAAAATAATAGTGAAACTAACCTTTGGCTGACACAATATGGTCAATTAATAAAAAAAAAAAAACTTATTTAATCTCCGTATTAATAAAATTGTGCTACCATTTCGGGTGAGAATCTTGTGTTTTCGTCTCTATTTTTTTAATTTTTTTTTTTATTGATTATTTATTAAAATAAATACAATATAGTCAAGTATCAAAGTCTAAAAGTCCTATTATAAAATTAAATCCATCAAAATGCATTTCGGCTTATTCGTAAACAAGCTACCCTTTTCAATATTTGAAAAAAAAAAAAAATGAATTATTTCAAACCTTTCGAAATTTGAAAGGAATTTGGAAGCATTTAAACTGCTGGCTAGAAAGTTATGGCGTTAAAATTCATAGCAAAAGCTCATGTATAATTAATAGACTGAAAGTTTAGAAAAACAATAAATGTTTAACAATTAGTAATAGCTTTTATAATAATTTGATTCGATTAAGAATTTATTGAAAAAAAGTGGTACTTGTGCTTGTGCATCTATGTTATAATACTGAAATAATAACGTTATTATTTAGAAAACTATTCTTAACATGGGGAAGGTGTTTTGTAACTATTCTGTACTTTCATCTAACAATTTAATAAAGAAGAATACCGTAAAAATGGAATTTAACTTGTAAATACTATTAAACATAAATATCACTGTAACGTAGATACATAAGCGCCAAACACATCACCATAATGACTTGCACAATCGTATTTAAGAAAAAAAATTTTTTAAAAAAGATAAAATTTACAAAAAAAAAAACAAAAAAAAAATAAAACACATACAAAAATAAATAAAATAAAAAAAAATAAGCATAGCTAAAAAAAAAAAAAATGTAACAAAACAAGTAAATGACGCCGGGTATTCAGACTTAATAATAATAAAAAAATTAATTAATAAATGATATTTATTTAATAAAGCAATCAATTTCCATAGTAAAAAAAAAGAAAGAAAAGGACTGTATAATTTAGTAGATTAAAATAAATGCCAGACTTTGGCCTTGATTACCTTCCTCAGTCGCTTTTCATAGTTTACAACCAAGTTGTTGCACTCTTCAGTAGTAATTTTAGCCCACTCTTCCTGACAATAATCCTCCAATTGAATAAGATTCTTAGGCTTCCTTTGCATTACCCTCAATTTTAATGTTCTCCATAAATTTTCAATTGGATTAAGGTCTGGGCTTTGTGATGGCCACTCCAAAACATTAATATGATTGTCCTCAAGCCATTTCTTAGTCAGTTTAGCCGAATGTTTTGGGTCATTATCTTGCATGAACCACCAATGACGACCAAGTGAGAGCTCTTTAGCAGAGTCTTTCAGGTTTTCATCCAATATTTTAACATAATCTTCCTTTTTTATGCTACCTGTGACCTTAACAAGTCGCCCTGGTCCAGAGGCAGCAAAGGATCCCCAAAACATCAAACTGCCTCCACCGTGCTTCACTGTGGGTATGGTGTTCTTAGGCAGGAAAGCGTCGCCAGATTTTCTGTAAATATAAGACACTTTATTATGGCCAAATAACTCTATTTTCGTTTCGTCAGTCCATAGAACACGTTTCCAGAATGCAACATCTTTATCAATATGACGTTTTGCAAAGGCTAGCCTTGCTTTCAGGTGCATAGGCTTCAATAAGGGAGTCTTTCTCGGACGACATGCTTTTAAACCAGCTCTCTTCAAAACTCTACCAACTGTATGTCGAGATACATTCACTCCAGAGGTGCTCTGTTCATCAACAATCTCCCCAACAGAGATCCTTGGGTTTTGTTTTACTTGTCGAACAATTTTCCGTTCATCTCTTGGGGAAAGAATCCTTTTTCTCCCTCTACCCTCTAAACTCATAACGTGGCCTTGCGATTTGAACTTGTTTATTATGGCTCTAACAGTGGATTTGGGAAGGTTTAGCTTCTTTGAAATCTTATCATAGCCCTCCCCATTGGTATGGCATGCTACAACAAGCTTCCTGACGTCTTCGCTGTGTTCCTTAGTTTTAACCATGGCGATTGAAAATTATAATTTAGTCACTTATAATAGTTTAAATAATTTGCTATCTAAAAATTATCTGAAAAAAATTATTCACTGAATTAGCGTTAAACAAGCATAATATGGCTATAAAAAAGTTCAGAAAGCACGTAAACCGGAAATTGATTGATATTATACTGATACTAAAAGAAAAACAAAGCCGTGCCAATAATTTTGAACAAGGGTTTTTTGCAATTATGTTTGTTGTTCCTTTGTTATTTATTTTTTCTAAAATCCGATTGCTGCATCGGAAAGGCCAGTTAAAAATACATAATATACTTTGTTATTTTCTTTAATTTAATCCCTTTTTTAGAATTTATTAGACAAAATTTAACTTTTATTTTACCGTGCCAATAAATATGATCATCACTGTGTATATATATATATATATATATATATATATATATATATATATAATCACTTCACTATAAACAGAAACATTGACGAGAGAGAGAGAGAGAGAGAGAGAGAGAGAGAGAGAGAGAGAGAGAGAGAGAAAAAAAATGGTAACCGAGACATTCTAGGGAATTTGTTCAGTTCTACAAATATGACTAATGGTTTTGATGTTGAAATCAAAGTAACAATAAAATAAAAAAGAAAAAAAGAAGAAAAAAAAAGAGAACGAACCAAGCATGATTACAACCGGCGGAGAGAAGAGTTCTGCGTAGTTTCTTTGTTGGAAGTTTCTAGTATTGTCCACATCTAAATAGCACGATGTATATTAGGACGGTTTATTGATCGTGAAATGTCCAAGTGTGCCCCTGCCCTGCGATGATGTAAGCGGACATGTGTAGTGTGCAGCAGTAATGAGAATCTGAGAACTGATAGTAATGCCTATTTAACATTAATAATCAAGCTGATGGAAGGCGAGAAAAAAAAAACAAACAAACGAACAAAAAAAAAACAAAAAACAAAAAACAACAACAAAAAAAAAACAATTAAGTTTTTGGAAGTTGACCCAAAGGTTCAAAAGTGAGATGGGGGTGGGGTCAATAATTCAACAATGATCAAAATTATTGGCATCGAAACAATATGATCGTTTTTATAATTTGATATGTTAGGGATGTGATTTACCCCCCCCCCCACTCCACCGAGAGGTTAGACACAAGATCAGGTGTGGGCTGGATGAAAGCGTTTCTGTGGAAGGAACTGGATTCGAACCTAGCACATTTAAGCTTTTAGTTCGTGTACGTAGCCAACGGCAAAAAATACTGAAATCGAGATTAATTTCCCAACCTGAGAAGCTGTGGCCCCCTTGTGTATGTTTCTGAAGAGACCAGCAGTAAAATAAATAAATAAATAAATAAATAAAAAACAAAACAAAAAAAAAAAAAACTAAAACTGACCCCTGCTGTATGTATGTGTGTTTTTCAGTGTTTCATTTTACTTCAATCGAAATTCTCAAAAATAAAGAGGGCCCTCTCGATCTCTATATGAGATACATAGATATTCGAATGTTCAGTTGAACTCTCCTTTACGTCTCAAATGTTGAGTTAGTAAAGCAGATAAGAATAATAATTTTCCTCTCCTCAATTGACCAGGTAACTGTTTAATAATATATCTTTTGTGTGGTTGGTCTTACCGGATTCATTGAGTCTGGTGGAGTATCAAGCTTTATAATGTTACTTGAGACAACATCACTTAGAGGAAGCACCAATCCTTGTATAAACTAGTGTAGGGCAGCCAATACCGAGGGGTTTTTATTTGGGCTGCGAATACTATGTTATTTTGAATATTTAGTCAGGGTTTACTTGTAGGAAGAAGTACTGTTATGTCAGGTTGTCCTGTCAAGCCCCTGTACAAAGAGACCTTAGACACTGGAGAATAGTGTCTAGTAGGCATTCAAGTTCTCTTTACGTTGACCAAAGTGTATATGTCTATGTGTGTGTGTGGTGAGGGAAGAGACCAGCACTAAAAACAACTTGTACAATGTGCTAGCGATATGTAGTAAAAACCCATTTTATATAATCTGAAAAAAATATTTAATGAAATATCATTCTTGTAAACAAGGAAGTTCAAATTAAGAAAAAGACACCTGTAACATTACACACACGTTGACATGTAGACACCCATGGTCCAACACGTTATAGCAGAGTATGTCACAAGGAACATAGGACAATAACTTGACTCCTGTTTTTGTAGCAACAACATTTATTTCCGGGTACTTTTCTGAATAAAACATAATTGTGCTCCTTCTTTCTGACCTCTGTCATCTCAAACGTCCTCCACATCTCTAATGTGATCTTCTGCCTATGCATACATTCTTTCTTATAATCTTTTTCTTTTTCCTACCGTGATGTCATTTCACACATGGCTCGGCATTGGAATACAGCTGCCATACTCTGTTACACACCAACTGCACACATGAGGGGGGAAGGAGACAGGAAGTCATTCTTTGATGAAACAAAAGTAATCTAACTCCTCTAGCCCCATCATGAATCATTTAAAGTTTTAGCTTTCATGACAAAATTAACAGTTTATGTGATACAATCGATAAAATGTTAAGTAATAATCACTTCTAAGTGACAGTCTTCTGGAGATTGAAGGTTCAATCTTCACTGAAGGCAGTACTAAGAATAAAATTTTAAAAATTGCTTATGACTTCTATCTGGTCAAAACTGATGCAACAAGAACAATCTACCCCATGAATTAAAATAAAATTTATTTTGATTTACCTCTTTTTCAGAAGGTTAGATACAAGGTCAAGTGTGAGTTTGGTGAAAGTGTTTACGTGGAACGAGCTGGATTTGAACTTGTCCATCCAGGTTTCCAGTTCATATCATTAACTACTTAGCCACTGTCATCCCTTTGAGTAACTTATTATACAAAATATAATTAGTTATATAAAATATCCTGGAATATGCATCCCAGGAAGAGTTCATAATACTTGGACACCCTTAAATAAGGGCAAGAGTTCAAATATCCAAATTCTTCAAGGTGATCCAAAAAAAATAAAATCTATATATATAAAAGCGAAAATGTATGTATGTATGTATGTATGTGTGTGTATGTTTGGATATCTGCTAAAAACTTTCGACAGACGCGACGAAAATTCATAAACTCGGTATCACATCGAAGCTCCATACTTTGCTCGAAAAATATCGAAAAATTGGCCAAAAACATTAACTTTTCACCCCAAAATCGACAGGGGGGGGGAGATAAACAAAAACGGTCCTCTCGTGACAATGACCGATTCTACACATGCGTCAGATGATGTCGTGACCTGATTTACTTTAAATAGTCGAAAAACCAAACAAATTTCATGTACGTCGTGTTAGCTCAGTTGGTTAAGGCCTTGGTTCATTATCTAAACGTTTTGGGTTCGAATCGTGGTGTGAGATGGTTTTTTTTTTTTTAAATTTTTTAAATTTAAATATTGAACCAGTGTTATTTAAGCCATTTTTCACGTAACATTCGTTTTTCTGCTTTTTTTTTATATACTTCGCTTATTCTTAGCGACACGCAAAAACACCCGGGTACCCACCGATTTTTTTAATTTTAATATCGAAACAAGCTTATTTAAGCCATTTTTCACATGTTCGTTTTTGTTTTCATTTTTTTTTTATTGTTTGATCGCCGCATAGCGGGGAAAACAGAAACTGGCTTCCGCAACTTGACGTTGTCGCACTTGCTAATTTCGGTTTATAAACGTCAACTCAACACACTTATCAATTCATCTGTTCCCGTGGTCGAGATGGTTAGGTCGCAGGGATTTTTTTTTTTTCATTTCCTTTCCACCTCTGCATCAAACGTTCGGGGTTCAAGCCTACCTTTTTCTTTTACACCTCCAAACAACCGGTTAACTTTTTTTTTTTAACAGGGCTGTTTTAATCTACCCCACCAACACACACCTCCAAACACCCGGGCAATGCTGGGTACCCCCGCTAGTAATAAATAAATAAAAAATATATATATATATTCGCTAGAAAAATAGTGGGATCCTTCTATCGCTCCAGTAGATATCTCACTGCTAATGCAATTCTCTACCTATATAAGAGCCAGGTACGTCCAAGGATGGAGTACTGTTGCCACATCTGGGCAGAAGCTGCTAGAAGCAGCTTATCCTGCCTTGACAGAGTTCGAAATAGACTTTGTAACCTAGTGTGGGATGCCCATTTCTCTTCTCTGCATCCTCTTTCCCACAGAAGAGACATTGTGAGCCTGTCTCTGCTTCATTGTTATTTTCATGGCAAGTGCTCATCTGAGCTCCAATCTATGATCCTCCCCTCACAAAACTTTCACGAAAAACACTCGTCTAGTTGAAACCACTATCAATAATTAAAAAAAATATATATATATATGCATATATATTATATATACCCAACCTGAGGAGCCATATCCCCCTTGTGTGTCCTCTGCACAAAGATAGAACCTCCCTATATTTATGTTTTATGGAACCATTATGTCAGAGTTTCTGAGAATACCTTGCGTTACCTTAAAAATTAATAGATTTTATACCCCCAGTTTCTAGCTAAGTAATAAGAATGATAAACAAGGTGGTGTAAAACCAAAATATTTAAACAGTTAAATAAAACATTTGCTTGTTATCCTGATGATTTTAAATCCTATAAAATTAACCAGAGTATATTAATAAAGGAAATCCAAAACTATATTAGTAATGTATAAAATGTATTATATATATATATATATATATATATATATATTTGACTTTTATATATTTTTAATAAATAAATAAGAATGTAAATATATAAAGTACTACTAATAGTAGGGGGTGGTAAATAGTATAATGAATTAATCCTAATCTTATAAATACAGCATTGATAAATTAAAAAAATATATCCATTTTGAATTTGGAGACAGCGACGAATCTCACAGGTAAGGAAGACATTTTTTATAACATGAATAGGTTAGTCAAATTAATCATGAGCAGGTAACTAGATCCAATATCTGGAACATTTTTTGGTCTTGTAATTAAGGGAGGTGGTGTTTGATCAACATTGCTGGAGAGCCATGATTTAATATATTGTTTTGTTTTTAAATCCCCAAAACAGTGTTTCATGGTAAACAACTAATGATCCTTAAATTAACATTAGGACTATTGTGAATTCGAGAGAGAGCAAGTTCATTGCAGTGATTGCAGGTGATTAAATGACTTACTGACTAAATAGTTTTCCAAGGAATGATAAAAAAATATAAAAATTAAATAAGTTTTTTTTTAATAGTTTTAAAGGTGAAAAAAAAAAAACCTTCCAAGACTATATATATATATATATATATATATATACATGGTACCTGTTCACATTGATGCTCTTTTAAACTAACGCATTTCAGGTGAAAACATTATTACATATTTACGTGCCATGTCAAAAAAAAAAAAAAAAAAAAATCCAAAAGGCATGAAAAATGATCCAATAGAAAAATAATTATGTAAAAATAGAATTTATTGAATTTTATTGTATGTTTTAATGTGGAAAAGTTGTGCAATCAAACCATTTTTTTTTTTTTTTTTTACAAATATTAAGTCATGGTCATAAAAAGCTGTTAATAGAAAGAGGCTAACTAATTAATTAGGGAATGCATAAAACTTAGGAAAATCACAATAGTTACCCAATATAGAACTCTGAAAATGTGACAGTGATACATGTTCAGTGGTACATGATACAGTGAGGTAGCACGTTCAGGACTACAGAACATAATTCAAATAAGATCGCCAGTATATCTCTAAGCAAGCACCAGCGTGATTATGCAGAGAGTCTAATGTGAATGTATATCGTCACATGTTTGGTCTGTTCATCCGCAGCACAGGATGATATTTAAGCATTGCAGTGGGGCAAGAACTATGAAATAATCTGTAGGCAACAAATACAACTCTCACATTCCACCAAGTAGACAAGACATCTAATTCAAGCAGATTGTATACAACCAGAGAGAACATGGTTGCAGCAGGGAATATATAGTATATACCTGATGGCATGATGCTGTAGATGCTCAAGAGAATCAGAAAACACACTGCCAACTCTGCAGAACACTAGAGACTCGTATTCAAGTTGGGATGAATCGTTGCCATGTGACAAACAAGGGAGATAACCCTTGACTTAAATCAAGCATCTGCCATCTTTAAACACGCTATTTGGAAACCTAATTGTGATTGGTTTTTTATTTCAAATACCTCTAGTACTGGATCATTTTTCATAATTTTTAGAAGTTATACTAATTTTGCTATAACACATAAGTATGTAATAATGTTTTCACCTGAAATGTGTTGGTTTAAAAGATCACCAATATAAGCAAGAATCCTACAGCTATTGAGAACTGTTGGTGTTTCTACTGATTTTTTTGTCGATTCTAATAAGTTACAATGTTAGCTTCCAAATTATGCAGTCGAAATTACCTGAATATTACTGAATTATTAAAAAACAACTTTAATCGTTTTAGGTGAAAAACTGCAGCCATTTTGTTTTTATAAAAGAAATCGAAATGCAAACATAAACAAGGGAAATAACTCTAAACGTTTAATGTGACTAATGCAAAACAAATAAAATAAACATAACATATATACAGTGTTTCAGAGTCTGTTTGTCATTTAAGATTTTTTCATATTTGTTTAGTATAAAAAAAACTGTTTGCCTAAAAATTAAATAACATATATACAAGATTTTTGCATTAGTTTTTCAAGAATTATTGGGAGGAAATTATCTTCATTTTGAACTCTCCTGTGTCTTACACAAGCAAATATGATGTTTTTCTTCAAATTCTACTTTCTTTAATAAATAATTTTCTACCTTATGAATTTTCGTAATTTTTGAATGTAATCATATTAAAAATATGAGGAATACGTAAATACCATTATTTTCATGTGAAATTCAGTTTTACGATTTCTGAAATTTTATTCTGATTGACTTTATGTCCAAGTAATCATAAAGGCATTCACAAAATATTTAGTCTTTATCTCAAAAACTGAAAAAAAAAAAAAAATGCAACCACTATGATTTGTCTATTTTTTTTTTTTTTTTCAAAAATCTTAGTTGAAATTAATATTTGTCTCTAACATTCCAAAACCTTCCCATTTGTGGAACACATTCCCACAAGATTGCTTCGCTGAAAACTATAACATAGTCCTCTTCAGATTTAATGTCAATAAACACCTGACATAAATGACATTTACAAGTCATCAAATTCTATTCATTCCTTTCATGATACTCATCACCATTCAACTTGCAATCTATACATTTGGTTTTTGGCTTTTAGAAATGATGACTCATTAGTAGAAATACCTTTTTAATTTGTTTCATCATATATATATATATATATATATATATATATATATATATATATATATATATATATACTAGCTGTACCCGGCCGGCCACACGTTGCTGTGGCTCAGTTTGTTTAAATGGACCCCCCCCCCCCCACACCAAAAATAAACAAGTTTTTTATAAGAAGGAATTAGCGTGGCAAACTGTTTTTTTTTTATTATAAAAAATATCCTTAGAGAAAGAGAGAGGGATATATATATATATATATATATATATATATATATATATATATATATTCTTCCCAACTCTCTCTCTATATATATATATTCTGTAAACACTGTTTACATCCCATTTCTCCTTAAGTATCACTTGGCGACAGCTGGCAAACAACGAAAGCCATTGGATTATACCTAGAGTATTGAAGTCAATAACCAAAATGCCCATGAAAACAACATACCCTAATCAATTCATAACATTTAATATTTTTTATTTCGATGAAAACCATTGGCCTATACCGAGCGACAGACCTCATTACAAAAACGACCAAAAACACTACCTACACTAATAAATTCATAACTTTTACTATTTTTGATTATTTACTTTTTTTCCCTACTGTTTTTTTAAATACTTTAAGGTATTTTCTTTACATTAGGTCCACCTCCTCAATTTTCTTTCAATTGACTGATTTTACAGGTTTCTGAATATGTTGATTACAAAAATCTCGATTTGATTTTGCAGAAACAAGTAATTTCCTACATATAAAGACGCGGGTGCGATAAACCAATGTACTTCTCTGCGGCCAACGTGTTTCTGTGTGTATATTCCAGGCTAGAAGGTAAAATCTAAGTCATGTATATTTGGTAATACATCATTTCCAATGTGGTAGAATCCTTTCAAAAGTCCTTTAAATCACTTGATATTAATGCAAGCAAAATGCTAGCATTAATTAACTGAAAAGCACTATTTTATGTACTTGTAGTTGATAAGTTTCTTATATGGTTAATTTATATTAAGTTAAGATATATATTTTTTTCTATATTGAAGTTTTTAAAGGTGAATTATGTTGGATAAACTAAGAGTGTTAGAGATTTTCAAATGCTCTCATCGATGTGTTATGATAAATGAGAACTAATTTTCTCTAAACAATATCTCGGCCATGATCCAACTTGACCGTATCTGGTGAAGTTAAAGTTTTAAAAGGGAGGTAGGGAGAAACGTGGATATAAGATAGAGAGGGGCAGGAAAGGTTAGAATCTCTCTGATATAAGTTTTTACATATATAATTTGTAAACAATTCAAATACTACAGATATATTTAAATCACATCCATATTTTATATGATATATGGCATATTTTTTAAAATTCCATTTTTATCCCAAACAAAAGGATACTATGTAGGGAGTTGAGCAGCGAGATATCTGTTCACATTACACTTGAACTTTTGAATATTAGTACAGTTGGGAAAGCAGGAACTCGGAAGGGAGTTCCAAAGTCTAGCAGTTCTGAGGGAAAAAATATTAGAGTAGAAGGCTTTCTTCCATCTAGGGATCTCCACTCTGTAGGGGTGGGATTTTGCTGCTTATCGGGTTTGTTGGGTGGGTACAAGGGCTTGTAGCTAGTTAGAGCATTCACCATTAAAATACTTGTAGAACAGGCAGAGGGATGCAACATTACATCGATGGGACAGAGGTTGAAGCTTAGATGACAGTTCAGGACTTATCAGGTTGGCAACTATTTTCTGAACCCTGTCCAGGAGCGAGAGACTAGTAGCAGATGCACCAGCCCAAATGTGACAACAGTACTCTATTTATGGGCGAATGGTGGTCTTGTAAAGATATAGGATACTTTCAGGCTAAGTAGCTTTCTAGCACGGTAGAAAGAGCCCACCTTTTTTGCAGCAGCCTTGGCAATGCTCTCAATGTAACTGTTCCAGCTCATGTTCCCTGTGAACGTTAGGCCAAGGAGTTTGAAAGAAGTACTTTCAGGTAATGTGTCTTTCGTCATAACTATTGATGGTTGGGAAGGTTTCTTGTAATTATTAAAGGAAACAAGCTTAGTCTTAGCAGCATTAAACCACAGATTGGAGGTCTTCCTCTAGTGTTTTTGCCATTTCCTTAGATATGTGTTCATTTGTTTTCCCCTCATGCCTGTTATAGAGAGTGGTGTCATCAGCAAATGTACCTATCTCAGAAACAATTTTATGAAGGAGGTCATATATGAATATCAGGAATAATAAAGGTCCAAGGATAGACTCCTGAGGTACACCAGCTTTTATATCACATTGTTTAGATGTACGACTATCGAGGACAACCTGGATTCTTCTCTTATTTAAGATCTAATTATGTTAAGTACTTGTCCAGTGACAGTAACTGTAAGATCTGATTTTCTTGAGAAGACCATTGTGTCAAACCCTGTAAAAGGCCTTAGATATATCTAGGGCTACCGCTCTACATCTTACATATGTTTCATTGACTGGTATACCAAACAACAAAAAATAAATAAATAAAACGGGACTTGGGTGCCATCTTATCGTGTTATTAAAAGAAAAAAAAATGCTGCGTGATCGGCATGTGTAAGAAAGTTGAGAATTTTAAAAGATAGGAGAGAGAAAACATTAAAAGGAAAAAAAATGCCACATAGTGGATGCGAACTTGCTCAAGACGACACTGATGTTATCATGTTGCAAATTTAGCTTTTTAAAATTTTAAAAATGACAATCGTTTGTGCATGCAAGATTAACGAACAACATCGAAACCAAGATTTTTACCCGATCCAACTTTCAAACGAAACATTTCTACATGAATTGAATTTTTCTAATTTTTGATATCATGTGTCCGAGAGATTGCTCTTTCTAACAGTGCCAGATTCATATTGGTTCGATGTGAATGACAAAAAGGTTTTAGTGGACATATAAACACATAAACACACAGACAATTGAGACTTCTATAATATAAAAGCGAAAATGTGTTTGTGTGTGCACTTTTTTTTGTATGTCCAGCAAAGACTTTTTTGGGAGGGGGGGGCGCTCGGGGGTTTACCATTTCTTAGAACTTTTTATATACTTCCTAGATTATAATATCTACGGTATGTGAACAGACATTGTGTCTATCTTTTATTTGAGTGACTTATTTTATAAAATTCACACTATTTTGTCTTCTCGCGTGTTTGTTCGGCTTTTTAGTATAATTAAAGTGAAACTAATTGAAACAAAGTCAGTTCCTTGGCTTTCCCGCCAGGGACGTCCAGATAGCAATGAGCTTTGATCAATGTGGGGAAAACCCGTCATATCAGACAATTGTTATTCATTTGGACACTCCTCTTTTGATGAGAAGCTACGCAGAAAGCTTCAAGCTTAACTGGCTTGCAGCCAAAGTTAAGTGCGTGATGTTTATGCACCTGTCAACTCATTCATTAAACTTTTTAATCATTTAATTTCAACCATTCTCACTTCCTTAGCGTCGCGGTAAGATATCACGGTTTCTTTCACTTTCTTTTCCGCCTTTGCCTCAAGGATTTGGGTTCAAGCCTACTTGCCTACTAACACTTTTTTCCTACACACACACACACAGACTCGGGCAATGCTGGACACCTCTGCTAGTATATAATAGAAGAAGAAAATAAAAATCTTTTTATTGAATGACTCGTTTCTACAACAGACATTTTACACATTTCTTTTTCATGCTTGCATTCTTGAGGCTTTTAATAAAATGTTTTTTTTTTTGTACTTTTACTTTTGATGACACTGCTTTCTAACAGCCACTTTTTTTTTTTTTTTTACATAAAAAAGAAAAATGTTGCCAATTAAACTTACCCCATATGTCCTGTGAGTAAGCTCTTTTCACTCCCAATCTTTTATATTAATTATGCGAGAGATGTCTTCACACCAGAAACCACAAGTAGCAATTAATGCAATAGTTCTATCATGATGTCGGGAATGGAGGTAATATACTTTCCCAGGCAATATTTTAATATGTCCTTCATTATGTTTCTCAGGAGTTTGTATGTGACTATGTATTTTTACAAAGTAAAAACAACTAAAGTCTCAAAGTAAGTAAAAATAAAATGAGAAAAACTTTAGGTTTGATCATCTAACCATGACCATTATACTTTATTCAGCACCATCAGTAAGTTATGTGCCTTTAATGGAAGGGCCTTCTATTTATGTTGGCCATGCTTGAATAAGTTAATATGCATGGTTATATATATATATATATATATATATATATATATATATATATATAATGCACCTTATCTTGAGTTGAGCATACTGAGAAGTGACACACAAATTACCATTAGCGTATAAGCGATGCTCTTTGTGTAAACAAATCAAGCAGAGGTAGTTCAGACGATGTCAAAACATTGTTAAACTCATGACTCATGGAGCAGCTGCCAATAGCGTAGGGGTTAGGAGCCTTGACTGTCGTACAAACGGTCGGGTTTCAATCCTGGCTTGAGGTAATTGTCTGTCTAGCCGCACTGATGAGCTGTGAAACAGCGAAAGTACTGTATGTGGAGGACTATAATGCTCCTTATCTTGAGTTGTGCATATTGAGAAGTGATACACGAATTACCATTAGTGTATAAAGTAATGCTCTTTGTGTAAACAAATCGAGTAGAGGTAGTTCGGACGATGTCAAAACATCGTTAAACTCATTACTCCCGTAGCAGCCGCCAATAGCGTAGAGGTTAGGTGCCTTGACTGTCGTACAAACGGTCGGGTTTCAATCCTGGCTTGAGGTAGTTGCCTGTCTAGTCACACTGATGAGCAGTAAAACAGTACTGTATGCGGATGACTATATATATATATATATATATATATATATATATATATACACACACACACACACAAAGGAGTCACCAAGCTCCGGAGGCCACTCGAAGATAGGGTTAATGAGTGTACGGTAATCAATGAGGAAATATCGTAGTAATCGTTAGTAGTGGAAATTTGATAAATTGGATTACTTAAGGGGACGGCGCATCAAGAACTTACTCATGTTGGAATTAAAGATGACCATATTGTAGTCAGTTGGAAAGCAGGAAAATGGAGCAGAGCTCCACAAGCGTGCAGTTCTAAGAACAAAGCTTCGTTCATGAAATCTATGTTTAGCTTTAGGCACAGATAAAGAGTGGGGGAAATTATTGATAGTAGTTTTAGCTAGACAAGGGTTTTTCATTAGGACAAGGGAGGACCATAGATTGGAGCTCAGACGAACATTTGCCATGAAAATAATGATAAAGCAGAGATAGATGCTACTTTAAAAATTATCCATCTTTCTGCAGGAAAGAAAAAAGAGCATCCCCCACTAGGCTACGAAATCTATTTTGAACTCTGTCAAGGCAGGATAAGCTGCTTCTAGCAGCTCCTGCCCAGATGTGGCAACAGCACTCCATCCTTGGATGTATTTGGCTCTTATACAGGAAGAGAATTGCATCAGCAGTGAAATATCTATTGGAGTGGTAGAACGATTCCACCATTTTTCCAGCAGCCTTAGCAACGGATTTTATGTACGTGTTCCATCTCAGATCAGGAGTAAAGGTCAGACACAGAAGCTTGTAAAAACATGGCACCTCCTCAAGATGAAAGCCATTCATTTCAATTGATGTCAGATGGAGATCAGAGCGTTGATGATGTAAAGATAGAAGCTTGATTTTAGATGCATTAAAATTAACCAGCCACCCTTTTCTCCATTGCACCACATGCTCAAGATCAGAGGAGAGTGAATCGGAGAGAGCATGGTCATTTATGACATTTGAAGTGTTGCCAAAGATGGTAGTGTCATCAGTATAAATGTCTACAGATGATCTTAGGATGTGTTTTGGGAGATCATTGATGTAGATCAGGAAGAGAGCTGGGTGCAAGATGGACTCCTGTGGGACTCCAGCATTAATACTGCAAGTTTCTGGTTTCTGCCCATCAACGAAAGAATTCTTATGAACCTATCAGAGAGAAATAATTTAATAATTGAAAATATATTTCCAGCTGTACCATAGCTGGAGATTTTGTGGAGTATATTTTTATGCCATACCCTATCAAAGATCTTTGATATGTCAAGAGCAATTGCCCTAGAAAGGGAGCCTCTGTCAAGTGATTAGCTAATCCTATAAGATATAACTGTAAGCACATCTGCTGTAGATCTAGCAGAATAGAAACCATATTGCATGTAACTCAGGAGGTTATTTTTGCTGAGGTGGTTGACTACTTCTCTATTTAACACAGATTCTAACAACTTATGACGCACAGGCGACTGATTGGTCTGTATTGAGAGAGAGATGATTGATCACCTGAATTTTTAAATACAGGACATACTGATGAGGTTTTCCAGGGTGTTGGGCAGACAATGCTTAAACAGCTTTTTAAGCATGGGAGTTAGTTTTGGTTGAAGCTTTTTCAGCACTATAATAGGAATGCCGTCAAGGCCAGTTGCTTTACTGGAATCGAGGTTTTTTTTTACTAACTTTGCAACATCACGCACAGATATTTGTATGTTGCATAGCGTGTATTCAGACACAGGAGGAAATACGGAAGGTTGGTGGCCCTGATCGCATAGGGTAGAATTAGCTGCATATACATATATATATATATATATATATATATATATATATATATATAAAAATAAAAATTACAATAAGTTTACCAAGGTAATCAAAATGGTAAACTTAAAATATATTATAAATATTAAAGAGTTAATATTTAAAAGTAAAGTAATCTCAACCAGATGTAAAAGCTCAATAAAACCGAAAAGGAAATAGAGCTTATAATTTGAACAAATAATTAATAAAACATGTTAAAAGACATCTTGAAAAAGAGTTAAAAACATATTCAATTTTAAAAAAGGAAGCACAAGATAAGTGGATAGTCCTTAATCCGCGGAGTTTCGAAGAAATACTCTCCTTCTCATCAGAGGGCAGGAATTAGCAAAATGCAGGATCGGATTTTGCATATAAAAGTATTTAATGAAACTACAAGTAAGTCACAGATCTTACTTGGTTAATATATATATATATATATATATATATATATATATATATATATATATATATATGGGATTGTCTGAAATATAGTTATTTTTCAAAAATTTACTCCAGCACTGCTTCCATAATAGGGTTGCATTTTACAAGCCATTTACATAGCAAACAAAACAGCTCGTAAAAAAGGGTACTTGTGCACTTTACGGACCATTCTGAAATTATAACGTTATTATCTAGAAAGCCATTCTTAACATAGGGAGGGGGAGAAGCTTTGTTAACTATTCTGTATATTTTAATAAACAAAAGATACCGTAAAAAATTAATTTTAACTTGAAAATCCTATTTAAAAATACCACGGTCTGTAAATTGCGTCAGCACCAATAAATAAATAAGTAAATAAAATAAGGTGATGCAGAATAGGCCCCGAAGTCCACAGCAGTGACAGATAAAAAATTATATAAAAAAGAAATCATTAAAAATTTCATAAAGTAGTATTTTGTTATAATACTAAAAAAAAAAGAAAATTAAATTTAAGTGCAAAAAAAAAGAAAAGTATAATGCAATTTTTTTTATCTGACACTGTTTGCTGCGAACTTTGAGTCAACTATTCTTCTGTATTACCTAAAATAATATTTTCTAATTTTCTAGTTAAAAGTGGTGGTTATACACTTGAGTTATCATTCTTCCTTAGCTAGCCTCTTTTGCGGCTCTTTTTAAAAAAATGGCAACTATATTTTTCAGACCTAGTTTTCATTTCGATGTTTCATTGTTTCACGTGTTCGATGGAAGCAGGTTTTGATTTTATGCTTAAAAAAAAAAAAAATTATTTCAGAACAATGTCGCAATAAAATATTTGAAATAATTTGAATGACTGAAATGAACCAAGAATGTTTAACAAAGAAAACGAAAATAATATTGACGGGAGAAAAAAAAAAAAAATTAAAGAACAAATTTGAAATTAAGATTCAAAATAAACAAACAAACGTGTAAGTAAATAATTACCTGTGACAGTTTTTAAATTCGTAAACAATAACGAAAAAAAAAAGTGTTTTAAAAAATAAACAGTAAATTCGTCACCGGAGAGAGAGAGAGGGAGGGAGAGGAGGATATAGCAAGGATGAGACAGAAAGATGAAGAAAAATCATGTGTGTGTGTGTGTGTGTGTGTATGATGACTGTGTGTGTGTGTGTGTGTGTGTGTGTGTGTGTGTGATGACTGTGTGTGTGACTCTGTGTGTGTGTGTGTGTGTGATGAAAAAAGAAGAAAAAAAAAAAGAGAATTAGTTGAAAACAAAGAAACAATGAAATGTTTTGGACCCACCTGGCTTTGTGTACGTGTAAATTCCGTGGAGTTTAAAAAAAAAGGGGGGGGGGGAAGAAAGAAAAATGCCTAAATATTAAAAACTTGACTTGAAAATAGAATTGTTTACAAACAATTCTTTTTAACAAATTAAAGGGTTATAATCCGACTCGTTTGTGAGGAAAGAAAAAAAAAAAGAAGAAAACACCGATGAACATGATGCGATGCGCCTTTGATGCGGATGCGCACATTTCGTTGTCGAATATAAAAAAAAAATTCTGCACTTACTAAAAATCCTGAAATTGATTTCTCAAATTTTCAAATCATTTTGAAAACAAAATTTCCTTTCGTTTAATTCTCTAAAAGAAATCTAAAACCGAAACTAGAAAAATAAATAAATAATGTTTTAAGGGCTACTACTACTACTACTACTACTACTACTACTACTACTACTACTGCGTCAGCAATTCTTTTAATGGCATGTTTTTCTTTTCTTTATCATCTTTTCAACAACTTTAGTTAATCCGTTAAATTTGTGGAACTGAATGTTGGGAGGGAGGGAGAGAGAAAGAGAGGGGAGAGAGACAGGCAGACAGAGACAGAGGGGGAGAAAGAGAAAGGGAGAGTAAGTGTGTGTGTGTGTGTGAGAGAGAGAGAGAGAGAGAGAGAGACGGGGGGGGGGATTACGACCAAACAGTATCTTAATGCAATACAGAACTATTGCTAACAGCAAATAAGCTCACTAAACGTAACTGATTAAAGTGAAAAGTTGAAAAAGTCTTTCTTGGGAAAAGGGTTTGGTCAGCAGAAATGGTGTAAAACAATAGGCACGGCAGCAGCAGAACGGGAAGAGGAAGAAAGGAAAAGAAAGAAATGAGAGGGAGAAAGAAAGAAATAATGGAGACAGGGAGTTAGAAAAAGAAAGAGGGAGGGAGGGGCAACACTATAACAAAACCAAGGGAATAAAATCGGGAATCTAACAAAATAAAATAAAATAAAGACTAAATTAAAAACAATAAGAGTGACCTACATTTTTGTTCTTTTCTTCAAATGAAATCAGTTCTAATGCCCCCGCCCTACAGGACAATTATAATTTGTTTTTATTTATTTTTGTAATTTTGTTTTAGTTTAATAGTGCCACACACACGCACGCACGCACGCAACTGGAACGCACATTTTCCACATGGTTTTGCGTAACGAATTACTCATTCATAAACTTCAAGACCACCTGTTACAGATAATAACAAGAGAGTTTCAGTGAAACTCAGTTTCACTCTCTAAACCGCAGGAAAAGTCACCGAAAACTAACGAATAATCAACTCATCAAGTAATTTGTTCTCATCTTGAGTGTTATTTATTCGCACACCGTTTCGATCGATGTAACCTCCGACCTTCTTCAGATGCATTAGGTGTGTCAGAAATTTCGTGAAAATAGTGAATAATTCCACCCCATCTTTCCAAGCTTATATAACTCCTCGAAAAATGTAATTCAAGCCCTAATTTTTTTTCAATTAAAGGAGCAAGGACCAAGGTTTCATTAAAAAAAAAATTAAAAAAACAAAACAACAAAAAACGTGTTTAAAAAAAAAAAAAAAAGGTTTTAAACTTCGGACTTTACAGGTAAATTTCTAAAAAACAGTACTTTTTTGTTTTAAATTTGAATATATTATTTATTGACCTTTTCTCTTCAATTTGTGATATATAAGACTTTGGAACATAAATTAATTATTTACTTTTTAATAGACATTTCAAAATAGG
This sequence comes from Euprymna scolopes, assembly GCF_053919585.1. Lineage (NCBI taxonomy): Eukaryota > Metazoa > Mollusca > Cephalopoda > Sepiida > Sepiolidae > Euprymna > Euprymna scolopes. Next base: position 177,472,187 of record NC_136482.1, read on the forward strand.
AGGCGTGAATTATTCGACCCCCTGTCTTTCCAAACTTATAACTCCTCGAAAAATGTAATTCAAGCCCTAATTGTTTTTTTTTCAATTAAAGGAACAAGGACCAAGGTTCCATTAAAAAACAAAAAAACAAAAAACAAATAACGTGGTTAAAAAAAAAAGGTTTTAAACTTCAAACTTTACAGGTAAAATTCTAAAAAACACTACGTTTTTTTTTGTTTTAAATTTGAATATATTATTTATTGACCTTTTCTCTTCAATTTTGTGAGTAAATTAATTATTTACTTTTTAATAGAAACTTGAAAATGGGGGGGAAGGGCGTGAATTAAAAAAAAACGTTTGTCTAAAATATTATATTCGGTTTATTGGAAAGAACATAAAATTTCACATTGACCCTGAAAATATCGTAAAAATAGAATCGATAGAAAAATTTTGATAGGTTTTTAAAGTTTAAAAATTTAAAAATATTGAGTTCGGAAAATTCATTACTGTTTAAAAAAAAAAAAAAATTTCTATTACTTTTAAAACAACTTTAATAGTTTATTTTGGAAGTATAATCCATAAAGAAAATAAACCCACTTTTAACAGAGAAATTACGAGATTTTTATATTTTATTCGCAGTTTCGTTTTAGGGGTGTCAAAAATTCCTACAAAAATTCAGGAATTTGTGTGAAATTGTGTGCAATACTAAGCATAAAATTACGAATTACTTAAGACTTCTACTTGGTTATGGTTGCCAAAATTAGAGCATGATACCCTCATTGATTAAATTAAAGGGTTCTGTTTTCTGTTTGAAATTCTGTACAGATTTTCACAGAAAGATTCCCCGAGTTCAACAAGATACACATGAAGAAGGTCGGAGGTTACATTGGCCGAAACGTTGTGAGAAAAACACTCCAGATGAGAACAATAGTCCTAATAACACAAATTATCAATCCTCATCTCAGAAATTCAGAAACATTATATTCATTGTTCATCAAGGTTAAAAAAAAAAAATAAAAAACATTTTAAAAATCTCTGCTAAAAAAATAATTTAAAATCATTGTTTTAATAGCATTTAGGTCAACTCAAGAGATTCTTATTTTTATACTAGCAGGGAGTCCCGACGTTGCCCGGGATTGAATAATGATTAACAAATGTTTCACATTCTCATATTTTATTGTCATCAAAATCAGTGAAATCACACATTTTTCAATCAAATCGATTGATTGCCTTCTTTGATTGGAGACCCATCGCGATGCACCAGGAAGATGCTTCGCATGCCTCCTTGCAGTAACAGTCTACAATACATTGTAGTTTACATTGTACTGTAGAAAATTTACATAATTTATTTAAATGCAAAAGTCAAGTATCATGGTTCAATTGTGCTCTACACAGAAACATTTATTTCGAATGCGCCCCCATCTTATCAAAGAATCTACTGTGTATTTTATATGCTGGGCCTTTCTACTTGCGTGGTGATAATGGCTTGAATTAAAGTTTAAAATGCGAAAGTCAAGTATCATGGTTCAGTTGTTCTCTAAACAGAAACATTCATTTTGAATGCGCCCATGTCATATCAAAAAACCTACTGTTGATTTTATATGCTGAGCCTTTCTGTTTGTGTGGTAATAAAACTTCTCAAATGCACTTTTGATGTTATGCTGTATAAGGCGCTAACTTTTGCTAAAATCGCCTGTTTCTTGTTTTGTTGGATTTTTTTGATTATTGATACTTATCAAAGACATTCTGATAAAAAAAAAAAACTATCTAAGAACACTGCCAGGCACATAAAGTACATTTGTGTGAAATTTCATAAAAATCGGCCCAGTCATTTAGGAGTCCACAGGGAACGAATTCACACAAAGTTCCTTTCATATAATAGTAGAGATAGAGATAAAAGAAAATAAAAATAACAAAAAAATAGAATTAAAAAAAAAAAAAACGTTTGAGATAATAACTGAAGCAACATGAAACTATGAACAACGATCTAAGATGAGAAAAGAATTTCTAATCTAATAGGTCCTGTATTGTCTGCCAAGTTCCAGCCTCTGTTGCATCACAGCCGAGTTGTGTCCCTGTGCTTGTTTTATAAGGATTTCCGCAGGATACATTTGATAAAAAATACTCTCGACCTACTCGACTAGCTGCTAAATGCCATCTCCTCACTGTAGAGGTCTCTAGATCATGGAAAATTTTCTGATCAGAAAATTTATTTTCTTGCTTTTAGAATTCCTTTCCTGCCCCTTATATCAACGTGCAAAAATTTAAATGTAATGTGAACAAACATTTTACTGTCAAACTCCCTACCCATGTTACCCCCTCTATAAGACTGTCTCCTACCACAGCTGACTTGTTTGTTGTGAGTGAATAAAAAGAAAAAGAAGTAGAGAAACAGAAATAAAGTACAGCTCAGAAATATGTACAGAGCCGAGTAATAAACAAAGAAGATCGCTCAGAGATGGATAAAGTAACAGTTTCAATGTAGTTGCTGCTATTAAATATTTTTCAAATGGTTCTGAAGGAATATATATAAAAAAAAATAAAATTGTCTCAAACATCCTCTGTATAAAAAACAAAATCAAGTTGTAGACAGTGTAAGTCCTTCATTCTCTTTTTCTCAATTATGCCCTTGTCTCTTCTCTCAAGAATCTCTTCAATTGTGTATGTGGGCGACATGGGTCTACTTTCAAACTGTCCAAATCCAATTTGTAACACCAAAACAAACCCAAAGTAACAAAATCTGCTTATGAGAAACATGTTTAGAATGTTTGTTAAGAATTCAGTTTCAACATGTTTAGATGTGAAACAGATGCTGTACAGCCAGACCTTTTTGTCATTGGATTCAAAATCTGGGTCAGTGTTTTACAGGGTGGAAACCAGAAAACAAAGCAGAGATGATATTTTTATAATTTTTATTCTTCTATTTAAAATTGTTATCTGAGACTTTTCAAAAAGGTTTCACCCTTTTACATCCTCAAATAGATTCTTTCATTCTTACAGCAAGGGTGTGCAGCTCCTTCCAACTGTCTCCAACCATTAAACAATACCAAGCCAAAAAAAAAAAAAATTTGATATTTTAACTCACTCTCTCTCTCCATCTTGGCGACCCCTCAGCAGTGAGGATGGTAATCATGTTCTGGGTTTTAGTGTGTGCGGAGGTTACTGACAAGGCCAAGACTGGCCTTGAACTGCCTTTCACAATGTGGGGGCAGGTAGTTCCATTTTCATTTGGAAGGTTGGCTCGAGGGCATTCATCTCTTTCTCCCTCTTCTCCTCGAGGTCTGCATATTGGCTGGCCTTGAAGATGGCTGTGTCTTCTGTGATGGTTTGGCTTAATATTTGCCTGTCCTTGGCTTGGGTCTCCCATGTGTATGTATTTAACCACTAAACAAAGTCAATCCAAGCATAAAAACATTTGGTATTTTAACTAACGATTGCTTAACCTATTTTTTGTAATTTTAAATGAATAAAATCAATGGATTTTGATGAATCATGGATTTCCTCATGAAACAAAAATGTTTAAACTTTGACCTCAAAACTGTCAATCCTGCAGATGATTTATCCTACATGATTTGTATTAAGTGCTTTCAATAAATTTCCAGATTGTTTTTGTACAGGCATTTAAAATTGTTGTAGACTCTTGAAAATTCAGTATGTTATTGCTATACATCTTATGAGATGATTGACCAATTTTTATGATTTCAAGTTCAAATGAACAGCTACAGCAGGAATTGGAATACACCCTGCTAAAGCCTGATTGTCACAGTTGGTGAATTTCAAAAATGCAATCTTGAAGTGCGTACAAAATAGACTTCGTAGCTTAGTGGGGGATGCCCTTTTCTCTTCCCTGCAACCTCTCTCCTACAGAAGGGACATTGCAAACCTGTCTGTGTTTTCCATGGCAAGTGCTCGTCTGAGCTCCAATCTTTGGTCGCCCCCTCACCAATCTTTCACAAAAAACACCCGTCTAGCTGAAACCACTGTCAACAATTTTTCCCACTCTTTATCTGTGCCTAAATCAAAATGTAAATTCCATAAACAAAGCTTCTTTCTTAGAAGTGCACGCGTGTGGAACGCTCTTTCGTTTGCCTATTTACCACCTGACTACAACTTGGATGTCTTCAAGTCCAACGTAAACAAATTCCTGATAAACCGCCCCCTTTAGTAAGACACTTTATCAAATTCCATTACTAATGATTACTACAATATTATCCCATTGATTACTGTACACGCAATAACTCTTATCCCCAAGTGGCTTCCAGGCCTTGATAAGTGGTGACTACCATGTAATATAAAGAAAAAAAAAAGAAGATATGTGCAGAACAAGAGTTTTTGGGTTAGTAGATGTAGAACAGTTAAAGAAGCAGGATCAGTTGGCAATGAGAAGCCAAAGAAAACATAGGACGTGCTAAGATGAAGTTAAATAAAAACCTGGCCAGAGATAGATTAGTTTAAAAATCAATATGTAAAATGAACATTAAACTGAATACATTGAATATGAAAGCCCTCGATAATTATGTCTAGTTTTTATAAACAAATGCCTTCAGGCATATCTTTATTCTTATCATTGTTTAACAAAAACGTCTTTCTTTTTGGTCTTCTTAAAAAAACTTGATCTATTTCTTTTGGTTTTCTTGTTCAATATGATTTCATTGATTTCCTTTCACGAGCCAACGATTTATAGAGACACGATTAACCTTATATTCACCAGTTTTATACAAGAAAGAAAAAGCTGGGGGGGGGGCAGAAGGTTTTATTGTATGTACTCACCCTTCTCAATACACAATGCAGCATCTTTCTTTTGCTGAAGATGTCTTCGTTGTTTATATCGACGCCAGGCTTGCTGAATAGTAGCGACTTTTTCTACGATCACGACTGAGCGGGCAGACTCGAGCCTGTCGAACTAGAGAAAAAAAAAAATAATTCAATAACTGTATAATGTAAATGTGAAATTATGTAACAATAGTCTTGTTTGCTCATTTATCTTATATAAAATAAAGAAAGATTTTCCCTTATTTATTTGACAAGCATAGCTTAATAAGCAACTACTACTGCTACAAAAAAAAAAAAGCTTTGTAATACATTTTTGCAATCCATTATCAAGGTCGCAAGAAAAATGGTTGGATCATTCTACCACTCCAGAATGTATCTCGCACTTAACACAATCCTCTACCTACATAAAATACATCTGGATGAAGTACTCTAACCACATTTGGGAGGAGTACATTTCAGAGCACCTTTTTGTACCTTGATAGAGTACAAAACCGACTTAAAAATCTAGGGGGAGAGGGGAATGTCCTCTTCTCTTCCCTACAGCCACTTTCTCACAGAAGAGATATTGCTAGTCTCTCTGATCTGTCGTTATTTTCTTGGTAGGTGCTCGACTGAATTTCAATCTATGGTACCCCCCTATAAAACATTTATGACAAAAACTCATCTATCTACAACCACTCAACAATTTCCATTTATCCTTCTGTGTACCTAAATCTAAATGGAGCTTCCATGAGCAAAGTTTTATTTCTAAAACTATCTGTCTTTGGAACGCAATACCAGGGGCAACTTTTACCAGCATGGTCATTTTCAAGTCCAATGTAAACAAATTCTTGTTGAGTAGTTCTCTTAAATAATCAAATTCTGCCCGATTTCAACCATTGTTACCAATGATCACAGTGTTATCTCACTGTACACCTGACAAATTCATTTATCTTTATCCTCGAGTGGCCTTTGGGCCTTCATAAGTAGTGACTCTTTAATAGACAAAACAAATTTCTCTCACATTAATCAATTTAATTATTTAGTTAGGATCGATATTTCAATTACTTTTTTTTTTCTAAAGAAAAAGTTGTTTTCACTCTCTCACTGACATGTACTAATAGTCCTCTTCTCTTCTTCAGATCTTAATGTTTCTTCCACTAACATTTAGCTACGATTGTTTATGTTACTTCAAATCAATTTAATGTTAAGGTTAATCAAATCACATGACTAAATTCATAAGACATTTCACTTATTACCTGGGTACAAATGAAGATATGATCAAAACCTGTAAATCATATAATGCAGCAAAAGGAAGTATATATATATTTTTTTACATAGGCATAACCACTTATCAAGGCCCAGCGATCACTCGAGGATAACATAGTAATCCTCAATAATAGCTCGAGTAATATTCTTGCTAAATAAACAAATATTGGAAATAAAAAAAAAAGCATGTTCACCTGAAGTTGTGATAAAAATATCTTGTTCTTTCCAAAATGTCTGCTAAATGAGACGCCATCGACTTCATTTGGAGATTCACTGATTTCTTGAAGAACGGCAGCACAACATTTCATCAAATGTTCCAAGTTGGAAAGACCTAAAAAAAAAACAAAAAACATTTTAAATATAAAATAATATGCATCAGTGCAAAAGGAAAAATATTATTGGCATATTGATATAGCAGTCAAGGATAAAGGCCTTTTTTTCTCTTGTGGAGAAATGTACATGCTAGGTGATTTGGCTACATACTGACCAATCAGCTTGCAGGGCATATTAATTTCATCTGTCCTTGAAGAACTTTTTCAGCCCTTTTCTGAATCATGGTCAGTCAGCAAAGAGAATCCTGAAAGCAACAAGAAAAGACATCCGTTCTTTCTCTCCTGTCTCTGTCCACTGGACACTCAAGCATCGACTATCTTCATCTTAAGATAATTACTTCAGCGGTTCAAAGAACTTTCAATTTTTCATTTTCCTCACTCTGACACTCTCCAACTTTCATACACTTGAATAAACCATTTCTTTGTTGTTAGAAAAGAGGTTTTGTTCTTTCTTGCATGTGACGGTTTGCATTACACAGAATTAATATATGTGCATCGCATTTCTTTGAATAGTGACCCTGACGTACATCTCATATCTATTAGTGATGGGACGATTCCAACATTTTTCCCAGATTCTGATACAATTACTAATTCCGAAATAAATTCCCAATTCTTTACAAATCTCTAAACATTTAAGTATAAAGTTGTTATTTTGTCCCGATTACCCTAAAAACACATTAAATGTGCAGATATTTTCTCAAACGTAAAAACACACTTGTAGAGGAGGTGATCTATTGATTTTAGCTTTACTGGTAATAATAAAATCAATAAATATTGCAGTGTAGGATTTTGTTTTAAACAAAATAAAATAAAAAAGATAATTAAAGGAATCATTTTTGACATCGAAAAATAGGCACAAATTTTCTGATTCCCGATTAATCATCCCAACAGCCCTTTTGTGAATCATGGTCAGTCAGCAAAGAGAATCCTGAAAGCAACAAGAAAAGACATCCCTTCTTTCTCTCCTGTCCCTGTCCACTGGACACTCAAGCATCGACTATCTTCACCTTAAGATAATTACTTCAAAACCAAGCATCAACTATCTTCACCTTAAGATAATTACTTCAAAACCAAGCATCGACTATCTTCACCTTAAGATAATTACTTCAAAACCAAGCATCGACTATCTTCACCTTAAGATAATTACTTCAAAACCAAGCATTGACTATCTTCACCTTAAGATAATTACTTCAAAACCAAGCATCGACTATCTTCACCTTAAGATAATTACTTCAAAACCAAGCATCAACTATCTTCACCTTAAGATAATTACTTCAAAACCAAAAAAAAAGCAGGAAAACAATTGTTAAAAAAAAAAAAATCAAAGCTTTTGTGGAAGATAAGGCCAAGTTTATTTCATTAACAACGAAAAAGTGAAGAATTAGTTGTAGATGAGATTTCAGAGTGCTCAGAAACGCTAGAAGTGAAGAAGTTTCATCTACAAGAAGTTGAGTAAACACATTTGTTTCATTTGTCGTGTGATTTTGCATGTAACAGTGTGTGTAAAATAAGTAGACATTGTGGATGATTGTGTATATTAGCTTGCCTGTTTGATTAGAAAGAAAGTGTGTGCATGAGTTCAGGGAGCTTTGTGTATATGCTGTTGCTGTGCATACAATAGTTTGTGAATGTTTTTTGTTGTGTATGTCACCTGCCCACAACATCTGAAGCTTTTTTTTTTTTTTTTTAAATATGTTTTCATGTGAGTTAGATCTGAGAGAAGAACCAGAAAAGAGAAGAATAAAGCTTTAAGTGTGAGTTTTTATATTACATGCATAATTAGGTAAATATTTTTGAACTTGTGATTGGTTAAAAAAAAAAAAAATGGCTGATTTTCAGCTTTTGTCTTACCAAGAGACAAAACAATATTTTCTACTGTTGCTTCCATATTTTTTCCTTTCATTTTATTTTCTGGTCAGCAGTTGACCAAAATATTCCAATTAAAAAAATACTTCCATGCTTTTCATATCAAGTAGCTTGAGTAATATATCCAAGTAATAATATAATTATTTTTTCTTTCTTCAATTTGCTGTATACTACATACACAGTAAATAATACATTGAGACAGAATTAACTCTCTCACACACACGAATATATATATATATGAATATTATATATAAATTAATAAAGAATGTTAGTATGAATAGTTGGGTTTAATGACTTTATTTTTAAAATTCAAAATGGCGAAATGGAAACATATTAAAGGTATTTGCAGCTTCTCTTCCAATTTTCGGATTTTAATCATGTCAAATCACACTTTATTTCCTTTTGACGGATTGATTGTTGCTATTTCTTCTGATGAGTTATGGGCATTATAGATTCACTGATTAATATAATAATTAAGTGATTGATTTTACGCTAAAAAACAGATACTGTCAAGAATTATAAATGTCAACTGAATTAAAGGAATAATCATGAATTGTCATTTATTCACTATATTGCTCTATAATTACATTGAGCTTCTTAAATAAGGATTGGTATATAATATATTTCTACAAATATATATATATATATATATATATTACTAGCAAAAGTACCCATCGTTTACTAGGTTCAAAAACATCCTACAGAAAATGGACTCTGATTTATTAAAGTATGATAGGTTATGAAAAGGAAGGGTTGTAAAGAGATAGCTTCGAATTTGGGGGTATCAAAACCAAAGCAAAATATGATGAAAGTAAAAATAAAATAGATAAACCCCATAATTTATTATACCATACCTGTTCACACTGAAACACTTATCACAATATTCTGTAGATCTATATTAAAAAACCTTGTTAAACTTTGTGTCATATTTCCATTCTATGGAGGTCAGGCGCGAACGAACACCCCATAATTTTATTATACCATATTTCTTCAAACTGAAACATAATTATTAAAGTATACTTACGCAGATAGATATGAAAAGTCTTTATTAAAGTTTGTGCCTATTTCCATTCTATGGAGGCCAGGCGTGAACGCAGACCCCACAATTTTATTATACCATCCCTATTTAAGTTAAAACATACTTATCAAAGTATTATTATGTACATCTATATCAAAAACACTTGTAAACGTTTTCTTTTAATTTTTAAATTTTTTATTTCCATACTTTGTGGACCAGGCACGTACGCAGACCCCACAATTTAATGAATCATCATTATGCCAGATCAAACATACCCATTCCTGTGTCTCGATACATCTTCTATCATTATATGTGATCAGTTTTCTATAATAGTCAATCATATAGGAGCCTATTCGTGACCAGACAAACGCACAGACGTTCAGCTTTATATTATAGATTATTATTATATTTTGTAGTTTTAATTGTTCATCTATTTTTTTTTATTATTCTAAACCTTAATTATAAAAACCTTTTCTTTGAATCAAAATTCAAGACTGATTTCCTTATTCTAATAATTCTTTTTGAGCTCTGAAAGAATTTCTGAAAATCAAAATTCATTTTATTTTCTTTGTTATATTTCAGTCATGTCTCAAAATCGACCTTTTCTAGTTGTAATTTTTTTTAATGGAAATCGCTCCAGAGAAGGCCACCTGATCCAAGGAGCTAAAAACAAAAACAACAAAAATTACAACTAGTCAACAATATGTGTTTGATATATAGATTTCAGCCCAACAAACAGTAATTCTTCCCTTCCCCTTGTAAGAAAGATCACTCATGGAATATAAGAACTAAAGGACAAAATAATGGAAGCAAAATCTGCTGAAAGTAAACCCAAGGTCCACTTTTTACTTTCCGGAAAACTAGTTAAAAATAAAAGCAAATATGAATGAAACATTAAATGTTAGGATCATCAGCAACTCTAAGTATGGATCAAAAACAAAAAACAAATCAAGATGAAAATGACATTATTTCATATATGTATAATATTAGTTACATGCGTTTTCATATTGATAGGTAAAAAAAGATGTTATGGTAAGAATTAATGGTTAATGATAAAGAACAGTTGATTATCAACTGAAACCAAAATCGCCAAAAATGAATAGGCCTTTATAAATTAATAGAGCCTAACATTAAAGAATCGATTAGTACAAAGTTTAGTAATTCGTTTATTTTATTAGTAACTAGCGAGGGGTACCCGGCGTTGCCCGGGTGTTTGGGGGGGGGGTTTAAAAAAAAAGTAAGTATGAGGATCGAACCCGAACCGTTGAGGCAAAGTTGTAAATTAAAGTGTGAAAAAAAAAAAACGTGCGATGTTAACCATTGCCCCACCACGAGATGCTAACGGAAACACGTTTGAATTTATTTAATTAGTTGGTAGGTGCCCGTTTTAATGAGCTAATGAGGTCAAGTTTGACTGCAGAATAGTATTCATTTACTGCTGAACGCTTTTTTTCCCACCCCCAAGATGTTATAGGAAAAAGACTAACCCACATGCGGCGAGCGACAAATATTGAATATTTATCTTCCCGAAATCGAGCAAATTAAATAGACAGGTGAGCTTCGTTGTTAACTGTGAGATATTATGATTTCTATGTGATATAAAAAGTTTTAAAAAGTTGTGAACCGACCGACCGCTTCTCTGAAAGAAGCTTTTTGTAGACACACAGAAAAAGCAAACACACATACATACATTTTCGCTTTTATATTTATAGACAACTTAATACTAGATTTCCAAGCCAGGTTTTAAACAATTATTAGATGACCCACAATCTGCTGGTAAATGTTGATACACTGTGGTTCGTCTGTTGGAACAAGAAAGACCATCTGATCATCTTAGGGATGATTGATGACTTGTACTGGGAGTTTGTTTAAAGTGAAGCTGGTTTGCCGCAGAAACAGTCTCACTCTCTTGTTCAACTAGCCTGATCCAGCAGCGGGACAGGGTTGAGATAGAAGCCACGTCGGATGTATGAGCTGCTGGAAGTGTCAATGTTCTCTTACATACAAGGCCTGGTATTCCCAAATGGTTATCCATATGGTATTCACCAGGCTCAACATTGCTTAAGTTCAGTGATCTAACGAGAACCAGTGCGTCAATATGATTATGCCGCATGTTGGTACATTATACATTAGTGAATACACTTAGCGACCTAATTTGATTGTGAATGTCAATAAAGATTTTAAAACTACATTTATTTAATAAAAAGGGAAAGGTAGTTTGCTTGAAACATTGCTGGTAAATAAATATGGAGGAGTATAAGAAGGCTATAGCAATGCAGGGAACCGGGTATTGAAATGTATGAACAAAAATGGACAAATGAAAGGAGATCTTGTAGAGTTTTTATTTTATTTTTCTTTTATCTCCAGATGTCGATTTATTTATAAAACAATCACAAGATAAAAATCAGTAAACACGGACATACTGTTTGGGATAATCGGGATGGTGGAAATCTTTAATATCTTGAAAATATCTTTTTTCAAAAAGAAAAAAAAACAAAGAATGCTGTTAAAAAAAGAGTAAATATCATAAAAAACTAACCGGAAGTGGGATTAGTTGCACTGTTAAGCAGAAATAGGACTTTTTTGTTTTTAAATTAGTTCAGTATTTTAGTCGTGTTACCTTATCCATTATCCATTATCATCACTATTGTCATCATCATCATCATCATCATCATCATCATTTTCACTCTTATTTTTTTCCTTTTTTATTGTTTATTTGTTAATTTATTACTTGGTTTAATTTTAGCGAATGAGAAATCAGTGTTTTAATTCAGGCCTGAAGTAGCAGTAGTAACGCCACTAGTTAAATCGACCATTTGTTGTTATTGCTGCAATATTTTTGTACATGTTTGCAATTATAAATAAAAAAATTATCATTTTACTGTATTCTGACTTAACTCAAACTATATAATGCAAAGATTTATTTTTAGTACAGTTGAAGATAAAATGAAAAAGTATTGCTGGTACGGTGATTGAACTCACCAAGTTAGGATTTTCCCATCCCCTTTTCCCACCACTTCTCATTTCATTTCCTCTTCTATTTATTACATTTCATGTACAAACAATGAAGCAAGGTTATCAGAGCTTTAATATTATATAACTACGTGTAGAAAAAAAAATCATTTTATTTCTCATTTCTCTTATAATTGAGTCTGTTTCAATATCTGTATGTATAGCAAACAAACAAATGTTAGATGGTTAGATTCTGATGCAGAAAACAGCAATTCTTCCCTCTTTGTCAGAAACATCACTCATGGAACCTGAGAAGTAAAGAACAAAATAAGAGAAGTGAGAGTTACGAGGCAGCCGGAAATAAACCTAAGATTCACTTTTTATTCTCCTTAATTCTCAAAAAGGAGCACTTTGGATGAAACAAAAATAAAAATTGCTCCAGTCAAGAAGAACCTCTTTTCTTCCAACAGAACAGATACTACACCTTGCATTATTTATTTGCAGAAAGATATAAAAAAAAATTATATTTAAAACAAATTAGATACAAAAGTGTAAGGAGAAAGGATGTTAACAATCACCCTTAGTCTAACGTGATAAGAATGTCTATTGGTACTCTTAACTAGAATCATCTCAGTCACCAGAATACCACATTTACATTAGAATTGTCCAACCTTAGATAACTCCAAATTTGTTGGAAATTTTCACTCTTTGACCCCAGCTTGAAGGTCAGGAAGTTAGTTTATTAATCAGTCATACAATGGCTGTCTCAGAACTTCCACGATTTCACCAAGTCTTCCAACTTCTGAGTCTTACAACTAGTATAATTGCAACCTCATCGACTATTATGTGTTATGCGAAATTGAGAAATGCAAGCTGATTGCCAAGATCAAACTGGTGTTCTGACATCTCTCTTAGGACACTAAAGGGCATAGGCTTCAGATTCAGGCCATGTCGGAGGCTCAGAATGGCTTCTTCAATTGAGCTATGTTTAGCAAAAGACCCTATAAGAAGGGCCGCTACTCATTCACCCCTGCGGCCAAATCGTGTTATAATAATGGGCCATGAGCCAGGCAAAGGCCATTAATGAAACATTAAGGGAAATTACTTACGCAGACTATTATCAATCTAAATCCTTAAAACCATAACACACACACAAAAAAAGAAAATCTAAAAATAAAAACACCTAACAAAAATTAGTTCTCCTTAGGAAATGTCAAAATTCTTCAAAGTGAAAAAAAAAAAATTACTCGAAGCAAAATTTGGTGGAATTATGCCGAGTATGATTGAAACAATTATTGAAAAGATAAAAACATGGCCCATTGAAAGATTCCAGCAACTTACATTGGATGGGTGGCAAGGATAAGCGAGGGAGGGAAAGTTGCTGTTGAAGGAATGAAGTAGAAAGCCAACTGAGCCAACATTTTGAAGCTGTCTCCACTTAATGTCTATCGCCGGTCAGTCAATCAAATCAGCTCTCAGTTTTAATTTTATGTTTATCTTTTTTTTTTTTTTGTTACATAGAAATGGAGGTGATTAATTTTGATTGTATTTTTACAGTCATAGTATTCAAATTCTGCAGGGTGGATCAAGGGAAGATAACAGCAGACCTTTTGTTAGATTTGAAAGCTTCATATCTCATTTTAAAAATAAAGTCATTGATGATCAGGCTCAAGGACCTTCGTGGGCTGGATATGGCCCACAGGTTGTATGTTACCAACCCTTGCTCTAAAGGATGCTCTTTCTATTTTGAGGATACATTATTATTGATCAAGATATGATCGGCTTTCTTCTTTCTTTTCCACAAAAAGTATCAAATCCTAAACACTGTACATGTGCACAACGTCTATATCAGTGTTTTACTCTCATTTCCTTTTTACATTGTTTTTCTCTTTTTTCCCTTTTCTGCTGACTTCATTCTTTCTTTGGTTTTCTATCTTTACAAATGTCTTTCTTCGTGTTAATTATTTAAATGTACATTTTAGATTCTTGATTTTTTTTTAAAACTATGGTGTTTATTTGATTTTTAACCAAACGATTGTTTTAAAAAAATTATTTTCCAAGTTAAATTTAATTATTACGGCATTGTTTGCCAATCAAATTTAATTATTACGACATTATTTGTCAATCAAATTTAATTATTACGACATTATTTGTCAATCAAATTTAATTATTACGACATTATTTGTCAATCAAATTTAATTATTACGGCATTGTTTGTCAAGCATTTGATTGGCAAACAATGTCGTAATAATGAACAAATTATTATGAAACTAACTTGTATTTATTATGGTGATGCTGTTTTAATCTCGGTTTATAAAATGATAAGATTTAAATAAATTTTCAAGTTTTCAATCTTTTAATACATGAAAATTTGCTAAGAACTTTGAAGCTAGCTTAAATAATTTTTACAAACTTTAAATGCTTGAAAATTTCAAAGGGTCACAAAAGAATTCATTTTTATTTTAAACTATGAAAAAGTATATAAGAAGAAATTTAAGTTTATACAAAGCAGAACAATGCAAAGGTGTGACAGAAAGACTCAAACTAACGCAATTTAGATCAATAAGCGAAACTGTATAGCTGGCTCCACCATTATATCTTAATTTATATATATATATATATATATATATATATATATATATATATATATATATATATATATATATGTATTAAATCCCCGGAACAGTGTTTCATGGTAAACAATTGATGATCCCTTAAAAAATAAATTATTACTGGTGCTATAGTGAATTCAAGAGAGCAAGTTGATGCAGTGATTGCAGATGATTGAATGACTTATTGACTAAATAGTTTTCTAATGATTGATGAAAAATATTTTTTTTTTTGTATAGTTTTAAAGGTTAAAACTTCCAAGGCTATATATATATATATATATATATATATATATATATATATAAAGTCACTGAAGGGTTGAAAATCTTTGTCATTTTACCATAAATGATTATTTTTTTCTTTATTTCTCTATTTCAGATATTTTACAGATAATACTTTGGAAATTAATTATAGATAAGTATAGCACTGAATACCGAATGCAAGTTGTGAAATCGTTTTACCAAAATCAGGGTCAAGTTCAGCGACTTTTTGGACACCTTGTATATACCAATCATGCAGTTGGTAAGGAAAGTTTACTCGACAAAAGCAAGTGTGAACTTCAATCTAATAAAAATATTAATATTTATATATTCATCCCAACCAAATAAAAAACTCAATACGATGACAATAGGAAGTAGAGCTTGACACAAAAAGCATAAATGCAAACCCTAAATCACAATTTACATGTAAAATTTATTTTCCGACAGAATACCTCAAACAAAGATGATTAATAAATCCTTATTCCGCGGAGTTTCAAAGAATGAAAAATTCTTCATTTCAGAGGAAAGAAATATGTTAGCAAATTTATACACATAGCAAAGCTAAAAATTTGATGGTTTTAGCATTGTATGAAACGACACTATATGAGTGTGGTTATAAAATGCAAAAAAATATTTGCAGACTGTTTATAAAAATGAAAAACAAACCAAAATAGGTAATTCCAGAGTATAATGAAGCCTTTTGGTGAGATCAAGAAACGAAGAAAGTTCTTTTTAGTGTAGCCATCAACAATTGTGGGTTTTTTTTAAAGGTTTTCATCATATTTTTATTTTAAAATATTTTTATTCTCCCTTTTTTTTTTTTCTATTTGTTACTTAGTAATATATATATATATATATATATATATATATATATGTTGGATGTGATAACTAATGGCTACACATATGCAAACATGTTTCAGTGAAAATCACCTCATCAGGCCAAAAATATTCACGAGATACTCTCGTGGCAGGGTGGTCACTGAAACATGTTTGCATACGTGTAGCCATTAGTTATCACACCCAACATATTTATATTGCTCTGTCTTAACATTGAGCACTCTTTGGTTGACACATTTTGGTTTTGTTTAAATAATACTACCAATATACTATAATATATATATATTCGGAATTACCATTAATCTCAATCCACAATGATCAAGTTTGGTAATATTGTTATTATATATATATATATATATATATATATATATATATATATATATATATATACTTACATGTTTTTTTTTCTTTTATACTATATTTTACATGTAGTTCTTACTTGCATCAGACAGTCAGATGGTGTTTCTGTGATGCTATATTTCGAGATTTCTTCCCTTCATCAGGCGTGTGTTCAACTTTTAAACGTGCATGGCAGGTTTTATTGTAGGTTCACAGAAATTGGAGATTAATTTATTTGTTTCAGATGCATAATTTATTGTTATGTTAGTTTAAGTCTATCCGTAACACCTTTGCATTGTTCTGTCTTCTATATAACTTAAATTTCTTATATACACATTAAATAATGCTTCAAGCAAACTAGCCTATTATGAAAAACAGATTAAAATGGTTGACTTTTTTTTTTTTTACAGAAATGCATTATGGTGAATTTTATTTTAGCATTAGTTTTTTTTTTAATTTGATACTTTATGCTATTGTATATTTGATTTCAATAAATAACTGCAAAAAATAAAAAATATTAATTTAATGTGTAATTATCAAAGTTACGTAATGTTAATATGAGAAACACACATGTACACCATGTCTATACTTCTAATGGCATTGCTGATTTAGTATTATGGAGTATTGTTGTCACATTTGGGCTGATGCATCTGCTACTAGGCTCTCACTCCTGGACAGGGTTCAAAGGAGAGTCGCCAACCTAATTGATCCTAAACTGTCAGCTAGGCTTCAGCCTCTGTCCCATCACAAAATATTGCATCCTTCTACCTGTTTTGCAAGTATTTTAATGGTATATGCTCCGATGAACTACAAGCCCCTTGTACCCTCTCAACATAAATACCCCCGACAAACAGCAAAGTCCCACCCTTACACAGTAGAGATCCCCAGATACTGGAAAGCCTTCTACACTAATAGTTTCTTTCCCAGAATTGCTAGACTTTGGAATTCATTGCTGGGTTCCTATTTCCTAACTGTACTGACATGCAGAAGTTCAAATGTAATGTAAAGAGTCATTTTACTGCTAAACTCTCTAAATAGTATCCCTGCAATTATGTTCTAGTTAGTAGCCCCTACATCAAAGTGGCACTGTGCCTTGTTTGGGGTGAAAATGCAAAAAAAGACTGGGCTAGTGCTTAGGAGAGATGGAGAAAAATTCCAGATTACTAGCCGGCTTACACTTAAATATATTTTAATTCATGCAGATCCAATTCTTAGTTGAATATTATATATGTATATCTAGTACTGGTTTCAAAAGTTAGAAAAAAAAAAAATGATTTGGGTGTCAACAGCTAGAATCGAAACCAAAACATTTAGCACTCCAACCGCATTCCCTACCATTTCAGCTAGCCCGACAGTTAGATAAGATTTAAAATTAAACCACTTCTAGCTATGATTGAATTTGCATGTGCGTAAAACTAATAGAAATACTGAAGCTGAAATGAACATTTTACATTTCTTCAACTTCTTGTCATATTTCTGGACACATTATAAATCATCCTTAGTGTATGATTACTATTTCTTGTTAATTTCAGTGTTATGTAATCAGTAGTTTAATAGTTTATCGGTTAAATATTTGCACACATACATCTACTGTTTTTATTTATATAGATTTGGGTCATTCATAGCAATAAAAGTTTGATTGTGATATTGTTACATTTTATCTGTTGTGGACTGGTTCCTTAACTAAACAAGGTGGATCCCACCCGCAATCATATTTACATTTTATAGATCAAGTTAATTGAAATGACATTTTCTGAAATGTCAGACAAAATGTTGACAAGTTCTAAAAGTAATAAACATTGAATCTTTTAACAAAATAAGTGATAATAAGTGACCGTTTTGCAACAAAATGGAAATAAAAATGCTTAAAAAATGGATGAATGTTGAACTAATAAGGTGGCGAAGAAAAAGTATAGATACAAATTAACACAAACGGATATTATCAAAATATGTCCAATTAAACTTGAGAAATTTTGTAAATAAAATGCTATTTCAAACTTACGTGCTGCCACATTCAGTTTAACATCTTTTTACATGATGTCATGAGTTGGCCGGCTTTTAGAAAATGACTTCTAAACTAACCTATCTCTGGTCAGGTCTTTATTCTTCCCTCTTTCTTTAAAATCTATCCTTATGATCTCCCAATGTTTCCCTTGACCTTCTCCTGCAAACTGACCCTAAATTGCTCTACATCTACTCATCCAAAAACTTATATTCATTCTTTCAATGTGACCATACTAACAAAGTCTCCTGTTCTGCACACATCTTCCTATATTGTTCAAATTTAATCTTACTCTGAGGTCATCAAATCTAAACCTGTGTTTAACACTCGCACATCATTTCTCGTCATGCAACACATGTCCTTAGCTCTCACTGGCCGCGTTTCATTTGCACACACATGAATCTTTGCTTGGCCGACATTGGTAATGCTCTGCTGGTTAGTTATGGCAAAAGTTCCCTGAGCTTATTCAATCGATTGCTAACTTGCAATCACACTAATGGTACACTGATGAGAAGGAAAAAAAAAAATCATAAGCTCACATTGAATAGAAAATCGATTGATGACAAGTACTGCGCGAAACTGGCTGATAGCCAGTGTTCACTGCCGGGATTAAAAGATCGCTTGAGCTTACAGACAACAACTTTGACTGATGATTATGTCCCCCGCCCCACCCTTCCTCCTTATGTGGGAAATCAAAGAAAAACTTACTCAAATCATTAAGTGTCTTTGCATGTGTAATAAAAATAATTGCTCCCTTTTTAAATGTTTCCGGGTGGTATTAATAGTAGTAATACTATCTATTTGCTATGTAAACGTAGTAGTAGTAAGGCTATCATGTTTCTGAATTTTTAAGACAATAGTTTGGATTATTTGGATTACTGATCCTGAGTGTCATTTTTCACACCGTTTCGACCGATGTAACCTCCGACCTTCTTCAGGTATATCTTGTCGAACTTGGGAATATACATGGAATTTCAAATGGAACCATTCATGTAATCCATGGGGGTAGCATGCTCAAACTAGTAAGACAGTGAACATCAAAAACAAAAATAAGTTTAAGGCGCATACTAGAGCTGTCTACAAGAACCAGTGGTTTAGCGGATAAAGTATTTGATAAAATTCAGTTGTAAGTTACAATTCTCAGGCCGTGTTAGGTAGCAGTCATAATGAAACTTAGGTATGGTTTTCTTATTTAAGAGGATGGCTCAACAGAAACTTATTTACATTAGATTTAAAAATGACCATGTTATAGTCAAATGAGAAGTAGTCTATGGTATTGTATTCCACATGTGAACATTTCTAGGAAAGAAACTTTGCATGGAATTTTTGTTTAGTTTTAGGCACAGATCAAAAGTGAGTGAGATTTTTAGCAGTTGTTGTAACTATACAAATATTTATTGCTGAGGTTTTACAGGGAGATAGATTGAAGCTCAGTCGAGCACCTACTATAAAAGTAACGATAGAGCAGAGACAGACTCACAACAACTCTTCTATGGGAAAGAGGAAGTAGGAAGGCAAAAAGGTCCTTGCCTACTAAATTTTGAAGACAGTTTTGTACCCTGTCAAGGCAGGAAAGGGTTACTCTTAGGAGCTCCACCTCGGACGTGATGACAGTACTCTATCTTAGGATGTATTTGTACAGATAGAAGATTGCATTGCGAGTGAGATACTTTCTGGAGCAGTAGAATGACCCCACTATTTTTCTAGTGATTTTGACAATGGATCTGATGTAGGTCTTCCGTTTCAGGTCCAGAGTGAAGGTCAGTTTGTCAAAGCAAGGTGCTTCCTCAAGACAAAAGCTCTTCATTTCAGCTGCAGCCAAGTGAGAATATGAGCGTTGGTGGTGAAACATAATTTCGATATCAATTTATTCAAATCAAGAGCCGTTTATCACCCAAACTATTTGCTTTCTCTTTTACTTTCAACAGTGATCTTCTTAAAAATAATAATTAGAAAATTTTTACTTCATGTAAAAATACTTTCATTACTATCAAACAGGGTAAAAAAACATCTTTGAAATCTAGTGGGTGAGAACCTTTTTGTTTCCCTACTTCCTCTTTTTCACAGAAGAGACGTTGTGAGTTTGCCTCTGCTCTATTGTTATTTTCATTGCAGATGCTTGACTGAGCTTCTTTCTATCTATGGTCACACCCCCTGAAAAACATTCCCAACAAATACTTATCTAGATACAATAACTGTCAATAATTTTCCTTACTCTCTACTAGTGCCTAAAACTAAATGAAAATTCTATGAGTAAAGTTTCTTTTCTAGAATTCGCCATCTGTCGAACACAGTATCACAGAATTGCTTTTCAGCTGATTATAACATGGCTGTTTTAAAGTCTAATATAAATAAGTTCTTGTTGAGCCGTCCTCTTAAATAATCAAACCCTTCTCCAGTTTCACCATTATCGATCATCGCAGTGTTATCTCATTGTCTACTGGACACTCAGTAAACCTTATTTTCTGAGTGGCCCTTTAGTCATGATAATAAAAATAATTTTTTTAAAGTAAACAAAATAAAATAAAAACAAAATAGTACCATCCTTCCAATGTTTGTGTACAGAGATTATTATTTTATCATCCCCCCTCGAAATTACTAGTAACTAACGGGGGAAAAAAAGCTGGGATTAAGATGAATTTCCCAACCTGGAAGTTTGGCTGGGGGGGGGGGGGGTCCAAACATCCCACCAGGTGTTGAGTCATCATTACCATTAGAAATAAAAACTGTCTGTTTTAAACAATGCCATCTAATTTATTAACAACTATTTCGATTTAACTTTATTTATTATCAAATCAATTATTTTCAGCTTTTTATCTTAACAACTGTAATCAGTTTCAACTAAGAAAGTTTAAGTAAATCTGTAGATTAACACTCCCAGCTAAATCCCCCCCCCCCAAAAAAAAACGAGATTTTACATTTTTAGGTGATTACGTGTGGACCTGCTCACAAAAAGAAAACACATGCTGGAAAGAAAAACAAAAAGAAAAAAGATTATTTTAGAATTTAGAATGGGGATCAGTTTTGTATATGAATTTAATGCATGATTAACCTCCATTTTCAGATTATTCTAACTTTTTAAGACAGTTAACTAAATTTTTTTACCACTAATCTTAAGTCTGATTGGACCATGTTGTAATCACCTAAAAAATAGAATCCCCCAAATAAAGCACAAAACTTATTTTCCATAGAAAAAAAAATGTTTAACTGATTTAAAATGGTCCAGTAATGAAGAGGGGGATCAGTTTATGTCAAATTTATATGTAAAACTGATCCCCTACTCTAAATTTAAAAATAATTGTGTTTATAAAATTGTTTTTTCCTTCCAACAATTTTTCAGGGTGTTCATATGCAATTGCCTAAAAAAATGTAGAATCTAAATTTCTTTCGGAGCAGAGATAAATGAGGAGGGTGTATGGATGATTAAGCTGAAGATGTTAATTTACAATAATACCAAAGTTAAAATTAAGAAAAAGACTGCAGGTGTGCAGTAGCAGGAAGGAGACAGGAAGTCATTCTTTGATGAAGAAAGATCTTCTACCTCTACTACCAGCTTCGTAAATTGTTTGAAGTATGGTAAAATTAACATTTCAGCGAGAACATTTATAAGAGAGCAAAGGGAGGTGAGGCAAAGCAAAATTAGACCAGAAGAGGAAGAGAAGAAAAACAGGAAAAAAGATAATGTAAGAAGAGAAATAAAATCCAATCAAATGGTGGAAAAGGAAATAAGAACTTAAGACTTTAGCGATTTGATAGAAATCAGCCTTTTCTTATTAAAGACAAAAAGCAGAGAACTCACATTTATGGATTTAAGTGCAATTCTGATTTTTCCTGATTCAAAAAAAAAGAAAAAGAAAAAAAGAACGCATATGCTCTATGTACGTTGCTGTGAGGATGCTCCTTTGTAATTATGAAATAATATGAATGTTTAAATATGTATTATTATTTATTCACGCTTACAAAACACCCAAATTAATATTTATAGATAATTATTAAATCAAGTAAATATATATATATATATATATATATATATATATATATATATATATATATATATATATACTTATGAGGTTCAGAGGTAAGAACAGGAGTTTCTTGGGTTCTTCAATTTTCCTAAGTAAAATCTGTGCACAATTCTCACTTGTTCTTTTATAGAGTACACACGTTTTTAGTAAAAAAAACAAAAAAAAAAACATAAATAAATAAAATAAATTTTTATAGAGTCCACATGTTTTAGAAAAAAAAAATAAAAATAAATAAATTTTTAAAAAGTTTAAAAAGTACAAATGATGATTTTGCTTGACTGTCCTCCTATGGTCTCTTTTTTCTCACCGCCCAAAAACCTCTTTCTAATGCTCAATGTCCATCACCAATCCCTATCTAAGAGCGTTAATAAGTTAAAATGTAAATTTTACATGCATATTTAAAATTACACTTATTTAAAAAAAAAAAAAGCAAAACAAACACAGAAAAATCTTTATGTACGTACTTGTCACAGAATGAAGAGATCATATTCCAAAAAATCATATACAGTAGCGTCCAAAAGTTAAGGAATGGTTGATCATTTTTTTTTAAATGGCTTCTAACTTTATCTATGAAAAAGGGAGAAAAATTTTTGGTGAATTTTCTAATGTTTAATAATGGTAGTTAAATAATAAAAATATAAATATTTTTTTTATTTTGAATACATATTAGTTTTTTACATATAAATAAATTTAATTAAATTACTGGTGTCCAAAAGTTATAGAACGGAGGAAATTATTAATGAAAAAACAAAGAATCCTTTCAGTATTTAGTGGAAAGGCCCTTGTTTTCAATCACACTATGGCATCTTTTGCTGCAAGACAGAACTAATCGTTTACATGTTATAGGGGAGATGTTATTCCAGGATTTTCTTATACATTCCCATAAATCATCAAGATTTTTTTTTTTTCTGTGATCTTATCACCAATAATTTTCCAAACATTTTTATGGTCGGGTCTCTGAGCTGGCCAATCCATAACGCAAATATTGAATCTATTTTGCTCTTCTAAAACTATTTTTGCTTTTTGGCACGGTGCGCTGTTTTGCATAAAGATATCAGAACCAGAAAGATTAGGAACCACATGTTCTCTAATCAATTCTCTGTACATTCGGGGATTTACTTTTCCATGAATCCTCACAAAGGGGCCAGTACCTTTTGAAGATATCATGCCCCATACCATTATACTATCCCCCCTTTAAATTTTATGGTACTTTTAACGCACTTAGGGGACAGTCTTTCTCCATCTTTTCTTCTGACATGTGGTCTGATCCAGAAAGAGTGACTTTAGATTCATCACTAAAATTAATGTTTTCCAATTTTTCAGTGAATAACAATCTGGTCTTTTTATTTTTAATAGAAATTAAAGGCTTTGAGCATGGACTTCTTGAAAATAATCAAACTTTGTTTAATCTTTGTGAGATCATTTGTCTGGAAATATTTTGTCCAGTTTTGGATGTAAAATCCCGGTATATCAAAGCCGCAGTTTTAAAGTGATCAGAACGAGATGATTGAGTGATTTTTCTATCCTCCCTCTTAGTTGTTATTCAGGGTCGGCCTGATTTTTTCGTTTTCAGTCAATGGTAAACCTTTTTTTTTTTCCTATTTTCAATAACCTGAAAAACAACGCTTTTAGAGCTGTTCAATATTTTAGCAATCTCCCCTATGGCCTTTTTTTCATCATAATGGTCACAAATAAGCTGTTTTTCTTGTATAGATAGATTTTTTCAAATATTTGGAGTCGACATTTTGTTAAGTTGTTATTAAAATTGCTAAAGTTTGTATTAATTTTTCCCCGTTCCTTAAGTTTTGGACGCCTGTAATTTAATTAAAATTATTCATATATAAAAAACTAATATATATTCAAAATCAAAAATAAACATTTTTTTTTTTTATTCAACTACCATTATTAAATATTGGAAAATTCACCAAAAAATTTTTTTGCCTTTTCATAGATAAAGTTAGAAGCCACTCAATAAAAATGATCGACTGTTCCTTTACTTTTGGATGCTACTATACATTGACTAAGCAATTTTTTTTTTAAATTAAGAAAATTCAATTTTACAATTTTTAGTGATTGATAATAAAATGATAATAAAATAGCACGAGTCATAAATCTCGGTAGTCAAATGGAGTTGTTGGCCTTTGAATTTTAACACATTCTAAAACAATATAGCTGCTCCCGACCTTCTCCTTGCTTCCCCATAAAATTTGATTTTTTTTTATTTAAAAAAACAAAACAAAAAACAAAACAAAAAAAAAAAAACAACAACAAAAAAAACAAACTACTTGATCAATTTGTGATTTTTGGAATATGGTATCTTTGTTCTATGACGAGTATGTATATAGTAAAGATTTGTCTGTATATATATATATATATATATATATATATATATATATATATATTTTTTTTTTTAAATAAGTGTAATTCTAAATAAGCACCGAATTTTCTAGAAAGAAAAAAATGTTTCAGAATTTGTTGAAATGTGGACAAATATTTTGTATTATTCAGATTACTATTCCCATCTTGGGAATTATTCCCACAATGTTTCGGATGATGTACCCCCCTTCCTGACCTCGTTCAAATTTTTGAATCAATACAGAATTTCAAACTAAACATTTTACTTAAGGGGTGGGAGTAGATTGTTTGCATTCTACTGACAGAACAAGAAAAATCTACCTCAGTGTATTAAATAAAGGATTCAGTTCGAAATTCTGTATAGATTTCAAAGTTAGGCAATAGATATTCCCGAGTTTGACAAGACACGCCTGTTAGTTACACCGGAAGTTACAACGACCGAAACATTGTAAAAGTAACATCCAAGGTAATAGTAATAGTTTGGATAATCCAAATAATAAAAATACAACAAAATTAACATTTGTGCTTTTTTTTTTTTTTTTTTTTTTTTTTTTTTAAATTTCATGATGGTAACGTTTGGTATTTCAGTGAAAAAGATCTAAGAAACAGTAACGAATGTCTAAATTTGTATTTTTAAAGTTCAATATACTTTATATCTACTTATACAAGGATCAACCTTTGAAGGTCAATTTTTCATGTTAAAAGAATGAGAGATGTATGTGGAGAGAAAAATCAACTTATTTACAACAGTTCTAATCGAAACCCAACCATTTGAAAGACACAGAATAACTTCATGGTTTCAGAAATTTACATATTGATAAACTTCATGGTTTCAGAAATTTACATATTGATAAACTTCATGGTTTTAGAAATTAACATATTGACGAACTTCACTTTAAGAATACAACGAACCAATTCTTTTCATACATTATTCATAAAGTAAAAACTGCTTGAATCATGGAGTGTATTCAAAATAAATTTGACACTTACTAGAAATGAAAGAAAAAATTTTTCTGTTTTGAAAAGAAAATAGTGGCCATTACTTCTTTAAACATTTCATTAAAAAATTAAACTATATATTGGATTGAAATTTAACATATTAATGACTGGATAAATATCAATGAAAAAAGGGCTCTTAAAAATCTAATATATAAAAGGCACAATGTCTGTCTGTCTGTTTCCATATTTCCAAACTCTTTCTCTTCCGAAATTAAAAGTCGCAGAGTGGTGCTAGAGACCTCAAATGATTGGATTTTTTATGGATTGTTCTTTTATGGATTTTTAGCAGATTAAAATATTTTTTAAGGAGTCAAAATTGTACATTCATCTTAGTTTATTTTTTATCAGTTCATATGCGAGTCACATTGGTACAGTGGTAATGTCACAAGCTTTGAATGCTACAGTTTTGTTTTCGGTTTCGATTCAAGCTGATGGCAACCAAATACTTTTTAAATTTTACTAAAATTTTCTCAAAATATTTATCTACAAAAATTAAGGGTCAATCTAGTTGAGGTTAACTTTACATGTGAATAAATATGAAAAATTGACATCTTAATTTAATTTGAGGCTTTATTGTTAAAGTTAAAAACATGTATTAATCAGGGAAAAATGGAGCCAAATTAAAGTGGATGATTCTTTACAAGCAAACTGCATTGGAAAAAAAAAGCCATCTTATTTTTTTTAAATTTCTTTTGTGCATCATGGGGTGTATTTGGATAAAAATAAACTCTTCGAATCTTAATGGATTTTTGTAAGAAATAAGTATTTATTTTTATTTGAATTTATATACGAGAATATGGGTCTTAGCCATGTTGTTTGCCCTGTTTTAGACAAAAAAAAAAAAGCTCAAACTATTTTCAGGTTTTGATAATTTGTGAATCTATTTTTTGTCGATTAGTGAGTATCAGTTGCCAGTTTCTTTCATTTTGAAAATGAGAAAAATGAGATTGCTAAAAAGTAATTTTCTTTAAATATTTTATTTAGAAACAAATGAGAAAAATTAAAATCACATTTTTAAGAATCATTTTTTCATTTCAAAAATGATACAAACCCTTAAATTAGGAATGCTTTGAGAAGCTGTGAAAATTAGGTTCACAGAGCATCCAAATATAAAAATAAACATTTTCATGCTGCTCGAGTCTAAAACAGAGACAAACAAAATGGCTGACACCTGGAACATTATCATGTATTGAATAACATTAATAACCCCCACTCCCTGTTTTCCCCAAATTGAACTACTGAAAAAAAAATAAAATGGTGTTTTTCTTTTAAATTGCAGTGAGATTGAGGCAGTAAATGTGTTATTAGAAGAAAGGGAAAAAACGCTCGAGTCAGTTGAAGCTTGTAATTGAGTCGCAGTATTAAAAGTGTGAATGTCTTGGAACCAGCAATAAAAATGACTTACCATTTGGCGGACACAAATTATCTGGAAGTGAGAGACTTGTGATTATAAATAATTGATGACAAAAATATAAAACGCGAATGGAATTTTGTTGATAAAAAAATAAATGGAAAAGCGGAAGTCACTATGAAAAAGTTCTTTGAATATAAAGAACAAAATATCAATGTTTTTGGTTTGATCTGTAGTATTTAGCTGTTATCCAACTTTCCGTTAATTTTTTCTCAACATTTTGTCCATATATATTTTTCTACAAAATTGATCTTCTAAAAAAAGAAATAAAAGATTAAAAAAAGAAAAAAAATCAAACCTCTTTATTAATTGAGCACTTCCAATATATTCCTCACATCAAGTTATCCTTGATAGTTACACACTGACTCGATAGAGCATCAATCGCTGGTTCCTCGTTTTTAGACATTCACAGCAAGAACTTATCTTGCTTCCACAGTTACAAAAAAACTTTCCTCTCTTTCTCTGTGTGCCTAATAGCAAACGCAATTTCCATGAACAGTGTTTCTTCCAAAAGAAAATTCCCATTTGTGAAGCACATTAGCGTGGGATTTCTTCCCTGTGAGCTATAACATGATCATGTTCAAATCCAATGTCAAAAAATACTTGTAATAAGCTATCCTTATAAGTAATTAAACTTTGCTAATTCTATTCATCAGTTTCAATCCATACATAATATTCATCATTCAACTGATAATCTATCCATCTCATTAAACCTTATCCTTGAGTTGTCTTTAGCATTGATAAATGGTTATTTTTATTTACTATTAACCAAATATTTACTGAAATAAAAAATGCAATAACATGAAATAAAATTTTATTTAAAAAAATTGTCCAAATTCAATTGAGTCCCCCAAATGTGAGTAATTATTTAATGAATATATATGTATATATATTAGCGGGGGGGGGGGATACCCAGCGTTGCCCGGGTGTTTGTAGGTGTGAATGTTGAAAATAGGTGTAAAAGAAAAAAAAGTTTTGGTCGGAAGGTCGGATTGAACCCTGAAGCCTTAACGCGAAGGTGGAAACGAAAGTGAAAAAAGCCAATGGCCTAACCATCTGCGCACGAGGGAGAGGAACCGATCAGGGGTTTATATGAAGGTTTATGAAGCAAAATAAACAGGTGCAAGGAAGTCTGACCTATTTTTGCGCTGCAAACCAAATCATTCGTAGACATACACAAGAAGTGAACACACATACACACACACACACATTTTCGCTTTTATATTTATAGATGAAGGTAGTCCTGCATAATTTGACCCGAATTGTCGTGAATTCCCGTCAATCGTTGATTGGGTGAGACCGGCAATCATCGGTGTCAGCCGCAGACTACCGGAAAAAACCGAAACAAATAAAACGAACTGGAAAGAATACAAATGGAAGATAAGAAAAAAAAACTCAAAAAAATTTACCGTATAAAATGCAAATATGTTTATTTTAATTTTTTTTTTAAATAGAAAAAGAAAAAATAAAACCAGAAAACTGACCGTGTATAATGAAAATATGTTTATTAGATTTTAGTTATTGTTTCTTGTTATTGTTGGTTTGTTTTCTACAAAAAAAAGTATTTTTTAACCGTATAATTGCTAGGTGTAAGTACAACGGTTTGTTATGTGTTTTGTTTTGTTTTTTGTATTATTTTCTTTATTGTCGCTGTTTACCAATTGGAATGTCCTCTGATTCCGCATCGATAGAATAGTAGTAATTGTGCTAATGAAACTGCCAGAAATGCAATGTATAGAAATAAATAATGAATGAGTAACTAATCCGAAAATAAGAAGTCAGCTCTCCTCACGTATAAAATCACTGTACACATAATAGAAGGAAAAATATAGTAAATAAAATATTCAATCGAGTAATCGTTGCAAGATTTGAAGAACGCTGGCGGATGACTGTTAAAACCTGGAATCAAAGGTTAGTTCATTTCATTTAAGTAACCCCTCGAATCACAGCCCCCCCCCAACAAAAAAAGATAAAAAATAAAAAGGAGAAAAAGAAAAGGGGGAAAAAAAGAGAAGAAATATAAAAAATGGCATAAGTAATCCATAGAATAGCACAAATCTAAAATTGCGTGTCACCCGATGGTAAAATGCCAATCCATTTTTTTTAAGCAAGTAAGAACTCAAACCGGTGTGTCGACGTATCCACAACGGTGTTAAGTGGTCACAGTGGGAGTATGAATGTAATAGAGAGAAAAGATTTTACCACTTCCATTGATTGTAACAGATTTTGGCCGTGAAGTCTCAGCAGAAAAAATATAGGGATCTAAGATTATCGAGGAAGTGGATAGGTAATAGGGCTATAACACACCAGAGATATTTTGCTGCAGTCAGTGCATATTACATTCGCATGAAATGTCTTGATTTTTAATCCTATTAAGGTCAAATTCAGAGGGGAAAAATGAGTTCATTTTATTTATATAGAGAAGATATATATATATATATATATATATATATATATATATATATATATATACACACACACACACACATACTTAGTTATATCGTTTTGGAAAGGATTCCAGCAGAGTGCTCTATTATAAGGAAAAATTCTGAAAATAAGAGCGTATTATTTATTTATATTTTTACTTACAGAAAGTTTAGACAAGTCATTGGTACTGTCGGTTTCAAACTTGATAATAGGGGCCTGTTTTAGATACCCATATCAAGCTCTCTTCAGTCGATATTCATCTCATTATCAGGGTTGAAACAAGTGGTACTGATGACTTATCTCATCTAAACTTACTGAAAATAAAATATATATAAGTGACTTTGCCTGTGTCTGCAGGGAATGGCATCTACCAAAACCAAAATATTCTGTTAATTTTCAGTCTACAGATTTGAAACTTGATATATAGGGAATTCAGACCTGTGGAACAAATTCAGTTTAATTTTTAGCTGGCAAAAATAGCTGTTAAAGAGTCAAAATTGATAAAATTGGAACTTGTTAGGCGTAAGTTGACTTGAAGTGCTTCTCTACAGATGTGCAAATATACATTTACATGCTAATATTAGTTAAGTTTGAAAGTTTTAATATCCATCTGGTGGTGGCTCAGATGGTAACGAATAAGGTATTAGCGTTAGATATTTAGGTTTAGATTCGAGCTGATGGCACCCAATTTATATTTTTTACTTTTGAAATCACTACTATATATTGGGTACAATATAATAATCAATAGAGTATTGGCACTATAATAATAAATCTGAAATCTGCACTAATTAAAGTATATTTAAGCATATTTTATGACCAGGCCACACCGGACGGTCACTGCTATTATGTATTGGGTATAATAGAGAATTTGCTCTATAATAATAAATACGAAATCTGCATAAATTAAAAATTTATTTAAGCATGCTTACGATTGGGCATGGCCGGGCGTCCCGTCAGTGAGTTATATTTTTAGCAGACAAAAAAGAAAAACCCTCTTACTACCCCCACCGCTAATTTATTTTGAGAAAGTAGAAGAATGCTACATTAGAAAAAAAATGTTTGCATGCCCTTAAAATTCTATCTCACTCAGAAGTGGGTGATCATTTTACATGAAATTTATATGCAAACTTTATCCCCCTCATTCTAAAGTCAAAATTAATTTTTTCTGTTTTATGTATTTTCACAGTCATGTTTTTTTTTTATTATACAATTTGTTTTTATTTACCTCAGTTGTTGCAAATTAAAATGACATCATGTTTATTTAAAAATAAACATGACTCTTTGGTTTTATTTTTTTAATTTCAGTACTGATGTATTTATGATCTAAAATGGTTGTTTTTGTTATTTCTACAACTGATGACAAAACCATTTTAAGTATGGTTTTTATTGAAATTTAAAAAAATTTTTTTTTTTTTTTTTTTTTTTACTCCAATTCATATTGTTATTTATGTAACTGACACATGATTTATTATCTACTGATATAAATTTGCTTTTTATATTTATTTATGTGTTCTTAATGGTTTGGACACAAACAGAATCAATTTACAGCAGGTTTGGAATAAATTTAGCACTTTTACTAAAATACTTTAAATGGTTCTGAAATGAAAGATTATCAAAAAATTATTTAATCTAACCTGAATACCATGTAAACAAACCCATGATAAGTATTGTTTCAAATATTTATCCGTCATAATATTAGGTTGAGACTAAAGTTCTTGCAGAATTTTTAATTTTGGTATGAAATGATGTACAATCATTTTAAAACAATTATGTCTTCTTTTCAGAATGTTGAATACAAAATGGAAAAAAGGCAAATTCGCACAATTTTCTTATTTCAATTAAAGCTAGGCCAAAAAGTTGCTGAAACAGCTTACAATATCAACAAAGTATTTAGCTCAGGAACCACTACCGAACATACAGCACAATGGTGGTTTAAGAAATTTTGTGGTGGCGACAAGACTCTTGAAGTTGATGAGCATAGTTGTTGGCCATCAGATGTTGACAGCAATCAATTAAAAGCCTTAGTCAAAACCAATCTACACACAACTGTTCGAGAACTTGCTTCTGAATTAGATGCAACATATACAATGATTTGCAACCACTTTGAGAGAGATTGGAAAGACAAAAAAAAAATTGATAAATGGGTGCCTCACGAATTGAATGACAACCAAAAGAAATGAAGTCTCATCTTCCCTTCTTTTACGCAACAAGAATGAACCGTTTCTCGACCGGTTATGACTTGCGATGAAAAGTGAGTTCTTTACAACTGGCAATGCTCAGCTCAGTGGTTAGACGATGACAACGCTCCACAACACTTTCAGAAGCCAGAGTAGTACCAAAAGAAGGTCATGCCGACCGTTTGGTGGTCTGTGACTTGTCTCATCTACTACAGTTTTTTGAATGCAGGTGAAACCATTATGGCAGTGAAGTACTCTCAACAAATGGATGAAATGCATCAGAAACTTTGACAACAACACCCAGTATTAGTCAACAGAAAAGGCCTAATTCTCCTCCACGACAATGCCTGACTGCACGTTACTAAACCGACCCTGCAGAAGTTGAACAAATTGGGCTATGAAACTGCCTCATTCGCCATACTCTCCAGACCTCTTATCTATTGACTACCACTTTTTCAAGCATCTCGACAACTTTCTGCATGAGATTGTTTTGTTTTATGGCATATCAATCACTTTTGGGTTATTTAATACTGAAACATTAATTGTAATGTGTTAGATGTTAGTCGTTTTTTGTTTTTTTGTGAAATCTTTTATTATATTTTATTGTATATTTTAATCTCTTTCAGGAAGTCAATAATTTTTTCTGGGTCGATTTTGTTAAATATCTCCGTTAGACTATTTATTCATTTAAAATGCTTTATTCGGGCATGTTTAAAGTCCACACAGCGCATCAGCATATGATGTACTGTGTAGGGCTCCTGACACGTAATGCAAATAGGCACCTCTTCTCCTTTTAGTAGATGTGAGTGAGTGACATGAATGTGAACTATTCGTATTCTAGTTGTTACTACCTCTTCTTTTCTTGATATTTTTTTTGTATCTCTTATTCTGATGTTTGGTGTTACTTTGAATAGTTTATTCTTTGTGTATGAGTTCCAATGTTGTTACCATTTTCTTTATATATATATATATATATATATATATATATATATATATATATAAGATAAAATTAAAAGCCAAGAACAATGCGAGATTTTTTTTTTTTTTTTATAGAGTAAAATTAAATGAAAACAAAAGAAATAAATTTCTTTTTTTTGTTGTTTGTTTTTTTCACACAAATTTTAATGTGAAAAAGAAAAACAAACAACAAAAAAAAAGAAATTTATTTCTTTTGTTTTAATTTAATTTTACTCTATAAAAAAATAAAAATCTCGCATTGTTCTTGGCTTTTAATTTTACCTTATAATTTTCTTCAACAATGCTTCAAGCAAACTACAATCTACTTATATATATATATATATATAAATGATTTTGTGTTTTAGGTCTGTATTAGGGATTTGTTCTGTTGTATGGTTTTGCTGAAGTGACTCTTGTGTTACTTTATTCACTTTTTCGTTCAAGTAGATGCCAATGTGGCTTGAAATCCAGCAGAAGGTTATGTATTTATTCATTGTTATGGTGTTTATTTTATTTAGGAGATTTTTAATAAGGAGATTTGTCATTTTTTTTTTTCTTTCAGTGATATGATTACCAATAGAGAATCTGTAAAGATGAGATAGTTTTTATGGTTATCAGTTGTTATTATATCTAGTGATAAGTCAATGGCAGAAACCTCTGCACTAAACATAGAAACCTCATCCGAGAGTCTTTTCTTTAATTTTTCATTTTTATGGATGACTGCGCATCCTATCCTGGGTTCATCCTTTGATCCATCTGTGTAGATTTGTGAGTATTCTTTATATTTATTTTGGATGTTAAGCAGTTCTTCATGGAAGGTTGAGGGATGGATTTTTGTTTTAGAATATTTATTCAATTTTAATATTATGGATGGTTGTTCAACCATTAAAAGTCGTTTCCGAGTTGATAGATTAATGTATTTTTATTGTGTCTGTTTGGGTTTCTGTGAGGAGGTTCTTTATAGAGGCTGTAGAGTTTGATCATATTTTCTTTTTTGTTGAAGAGCTGTATATATTGTGGATGGTAAACACATTGATATGCAGGGTTTGATGGACATGATACCAGCTTTAAGTAATATTGTAGAA
The DNA here is from genome assembly GCF_053919585.1 of Euprymna scolopes. NCBI lineage: Eukaryota > Metazoa > Mollusca > Cephalopoda > Sepiida > Sepiolidae > Euprymna > Euprymna scolopes. The sequence goes on from NC_136482.1 coordinate 177,505,839, forward strand.
CTAGTTTTTGTTTTTATAAAGGTCAGTGGTGGTTTCTTAGCCTTCACATACAAGCTCTCCACTGGAGATGTTCTGAAGGCTCCCAAGGCCAATCTCAATCTTTAGTGGTGTATTGTATCCAGTTCCTTCACATGATTTTCTGGCTGCTCCATATATGTAACATCTGTAGTCAAGTTTGGATCTAATGAAAGATCGGTACAGTTTTAATAATGTGGTTTTATTGGCACCCCAGTCGGTGTGTGCTAACACTTTGATTAATTGCATGATCTTGTGGCATTTTGTTTTTAAGTATTTTATGTGTGGTATGAACACCATTTTCCTATCATATATGATGCGCAAGTATTTGTGTTGGTCAACAACTAGGATATTATTATTGTCCAATTTCAAGATCGATCATGATGGAACTTTCGTAGTTTACAGAAATGTATGCATTTTGTTATCTCTCCTGAAAATTTGAATCCATTTTCTATGGACCATTTATTTATCTTATTTAGGCAGAGTTCGAGTTTGCATTTGGCTGTCGGTATATATTTTGATCGATTGTATAGGAGTAGGTCGTTTACGTGTACAGCGTATTTGATTCCTGGGTCTATGTTTTTTTATATTATTTATTTTTATATTGAAAAGGGTGACGAATAGGATGCTTCCTTGGGGGACACCCATTTCTTGTTCTTTTTGGACTGAAAGTATGTTTTCCATCCATACTTGAAAGAGTCTATCATTTAAAAAGATGCTGATAAATTATGACATTCTACTTTTAAGCCCTAGTTCGTGGAGGTCTCTTTTGATGCCATACTTGCAAGTAGTGTTATATGCTTTTTCGAGGTAAAAAAAATAAAAAAAACATTGCTATTAGGTGTTCCTTCTTAGCAAATGCTTCCCTTATACTTGTTTCAAGTCTTATTAAGTGGTCGATGGAGCTTCTTTTCCTGAAACTCGACTGATGTTCTGTAATTAGGTTTTTGTTTTCTAAGAACCAAGCCAATCTTTCATTAACCATTCTTTCAAATGTTTTGCATAGACAGTTAGTGAAAGCAATATGTCGGTAGTTTATTGGATCTGCTTGATCTTTTTTTGGTTTGGGTATTGGGATCACTATAGCCTGCTTGCAGTTTTTTTTGATACATAGTTTTTCCATGTGTTTCGTTTTAGTTCTTTGATAGTTTTACGTCCTTTTGCTCTGCTGTTTTTGTATATGTCCAATTTTTTTTTTTTGTTGGCTTATCTTAATTTTTTTAAGTTAGCACATCTTATTCTTATGGCTTTTTTGCATTCTTTATTGAACCATGGTTTGTTATATTTTGGGGATGTAGAACTTTTTGATATGTTCTCTTAGCGTAGCATATTGCAGAAATGGATAATATGTTCAGAGTTAGTGTTAGCACAGGCACACGGGCATAGGATGACCTAGATCCACGTACATCCAGCAAATAGCACATGATGCTAACTGTGATTCTGAAGATCCGAGGCAGCTGATGGGGGACAGGGAAATCTGGAGAGAGTCACATTCTCATGCACTGACTGAGATTAGACATTCTTCCAAAAAGCGTGGATAGTTCTACACAAGCTTTCACCACTATAAATAATTCACCTATGTGGATTTTGAACAACTTAATTGTTGTGTGAAACCTCATATGCTGAAACTGATGAGAGAATTCATCTTTGTAAAAGAAATTAAAAAAAAAAAAAAAAAAAAAAAAAGAATTGCTTTGTAAAAACAATTCTTTTCATGTAATCAGCTAATCATGTGTCTTAGATTTTTCTCCATCTTTGCAGTCACTCCCTTGAGATTTTAATTGGAGAACAAATCTCAAATTCTAATTAAAATCATGAAATAAAAGTTGTTAGATTTTGGTGGATTAACTAACGATCAAAAAGACAACTTAAAAATTCAATCAGATGAAATGTTCTAGAATGACAATTTCAAATTAAAATAAAGATTAGTATCTAAAATATTCAATTTTTCCCTTTGTTATGCAAAAAAAAATATATTGGATTTCACGTGCCAAAATCAATTATTTTTTTTTTAAACCAAAAAATAAAATAACAGCTGTTGAATAAATGAATTGAAATGTTTTGTTTTGCATTTGAAGCCGACATTGCTTTTTTAAATAGTTATGAAAAATTTTCATGTTTTGACGAAATACAAACAAGCAAAAATAATTATGAAACTTCTGGATTTAAATTCTAGTTTTTCTTTATCACAAAAATAAACTGGTTGTATAAAGAAAAGAGTTTTGCTTCATTTTCTAAAAACATTTTTCTTATGGTTTCCACTCTATTTTTTAAGAGCTTCATCTGATAACTTTTTATAAGTTTAAACTTATAATGTAATAAATTAAGAAAAGTTCAACCTACATAGCACTGTATCTGATAGCGCGATATTTGAATCTTACTAGGCAATTACTTACATAAATTTTCCAGCTGTTCTCCAAAATTAATATATTTAATTCCTACTGATTCCATACTATATCCGATCAAAATTTATTTTCCGGACCAAGCTTTTTACCCCATTTTTTTAAATTTATTTTTATTTTATTTTATTACATTTTCACCTCAAACAAGTCACGTTGCCACTTTGCAGAAGTCTACATAGATTATGTAGAGCTCCCGGTACTATTCAATAGCTTTTTCTTGGATTTGCTGTAGACTGAAGATCATATCTATTGTAGATCTTTCAAGCCTTAACTCGCACTGTGATTTGGTTAGGACCTTTTCCGCCAGTCTTGCTAGCCAAGCTTGCATCATTATTTTCTAGGCAATGGTCAGCAAGGATATACCTTGATAGTTGCTGCAGTCTTTGTGGTCACCTTTGTTTTTATAGATTGGGATGATCATAGCATCTTTGAATTCTTGTGGTAGCATTCCTTGTTGCCAACATTTTGCTGTTAGTTGGTGAAGCTTTCTTAAGAGTTGTTCTCCGCCGAACTTGTATACTTCAGCTGGTATACAGTCAATTCCTGGAGATCTGTTCATTTTAGTTTTGTTAATTGCTTCCTCTACTTCCCCAAGAGTTGGTGTGTCAGTCACTCAGGTCTACCTGCGGGGGGGGGGGGGGACTGTTATGTGGCTTAAGATCTCCTCATCCATATTGTATTCTACATTCAATAGGGTGCTGAAGTATTCTTGCCATCTTTGAATGAACTGTTTTGATTGGGTCAGAGTAACGTTTCCATCTTCTGATAAGAGGGTTTTAGTCATCTGGGCTTTGGGGCCATATACTTCCTTCAGTAATCTGAAGAAACCTGAAGAATTGTTTTCCTCTGCTTCTGCATATCTTCAGCCTTTTTCAGCCACCAAATGTTTTCCATTTCTCTTACCTTTTTCTGGACTTCTGCCATCACTTTTTTAGCTTCTGGTTTGCTCTAGTCAAGTTACTTAGTTTTGATTTTAACGCTCGGTTTCTTTCATCTATTGTATCTCTAATTTCTTGGTCATTCTCGTTGAACCAGTCTGCATTTCACTTTTTTGTGTAGCCAAGTACCTCTGCCGCAGCGGAGAATACAGGCCTGCTTAGCAAGTCCCACGTTTGTTCCAGTGAGTCTGAATCATCAATGATTTCTTCCAATGCTAAGTTGATTGCAAGTTGTAATCTATCTTGGCATCTTTTATTTCTGAGCTTTGACGTATCTAGCCTTCTCTTGCGCTTTGTTGTCGCCCTGCTGTATGCAGGTTTTATTGTGAACTTGAAGGTATTTATTTTATAACTTTACAACAATAAAGATAAGCAAGGGAATTAACTCATGTATTTATTCTTACATAGTTACCTACCCTCTGTTTTGCAAATAATATATTTCTTTTATCGCAGTTTTTATTGAAAAACAACACAATGTACACAAATATTTCTTATTTTTTGTTTTGTACTTTTTTTTTATTATTTAAAGATATTCTTCTCCAACCTGATATTGCCAGGGCAAAGTCACTAAATCATGGTGTGAGTTTATTGCAAGGGAAAAAATTCTGTGTAGGCAATAAATTTTTTTTTTTGTTACGTATTATTATATGAGGAATCTTTTCAAGATAAAATCTATTGAGAAATACACATTTTGTATTGAGAAATACAAATATATTTAAATATGTAAACATTAGGTAAAGAATAACAAGTTATCCAAAATGGCCGTCTCATTTGGACAATATTGGATAACTTTATTTGATTTTTACATTTTGAAAATGTGTATTTTCTTAATAGATTTTATCTCGAAAAGATTCCTCATATAATAATATTAAAAAAAAAACAATTTTTATTTTTTTTCCAATAAACTCACACTGTGATTTAGGAACTGTTAATGCTAGGTAGTTCTACAAGTTAAAAATTAAGATAAAATTTGTTGGCTTTGCGCTGAAGACAGTTTAAAAAAAAAAGAAGGGTACTTATACAGTTTAATCAAGACATAAAAAAAATTAAAATATTCAAAAAAGTTATATTATATATACCCATTATGGAATGAATTTCTATAAAAAAAAAAAAAAGAAAGAAAAAAATTCACTTAATTTGATCAAGTAGCTTCTTTTTTTTTTTTTACAGCAAAAAAAAACAAACAAACAATTTTTTATGGCAGCGAGCCGAAGGTAGCTATCTTTGAATTTTTTTGACCACGAGGAAAAGAGGAGGGGAACACCATGAGGAGATAATTTAGTTTAAAGCGCCAACACACCCCTCCCCATGTTAAATAATAACTTCCCTTCCTTCTGTATTCAAACATGGCTACCTTCAGCTCAATGTCATAAAAAATTGTTTTTTGCTGTAAAAAAAAAAAAAAACCTACTTGATCAAATTAAGTGAATTTTTTTTTCAGAAAACTTCATTCCATAACCTGTATGTTATAACATTTTTTCAATTTTTTCATTTTTAATTTCTTGATTAAACTGTATAAGTACCAAAAAAAGAATGAGAATTCAGTCAAGTGGAACTTTCTAGAATCTTTCATCTGGAATAAGCCAAATATTTCCTCTTTCTCTCTCTCATTCGCAATTTTTCCTCTTAATTATATTAACAACCCTTTTCTTCTTCACCATCACTAAATATAAAAAAAACAAACAAAAAATAAAAACATTATCCTCACTTGACACTTCTTTGGGTTTTATATTCTCTCTTCTTCCCATAATTTGTCATTTCCACAAACTACTCCCACTTATCTTTATCGATTTGTCAAAAAATCTTTAAAAAAAAAAGACTATTTTCATCACAAGGCCAGTTATTTGAATTCATTTAAACCATATCTTCATTGTAAATTAATAAAAACTTGTCAGCAATTTACAAATATTCCATTTTCTTTTACAAACTGTTTAATAAAACATGACAATTTGATAATTTATATCTTGTATTTAAATACAAATAAGGTTGATTATTTGTGCAAGTTTATGTTTCTTACATGTTTTGAACTCTTTTTTTTATTAATAAGTGTTGATATAGAAGACAAATAATTGAATTTAATAAAATAATAGTACTATTAAATATCTCATTTATTTTTTATGTCAATTATTTCTAAACAATTCTATTAAATTCAATTACATAGTTATTTTAGAAGATAAAAAAAAAAGAGAAAATTAGTTTTAAAAATTTTGTTAAATTTTCGACAAAGTTTTTAAAAATAAACAGGATAAAAAATTACTACCCGAACAGTAGCAGAAACTCGCCATGATGCAAGCGGACAATTTGATTAATAAGCAAGACTCTAAATATGAATAACTATGATTGATTTTATTTTATTTTTTCATATCTAATTGCAGCTGTCAGTTTTTGAAGTTCAGAAAGGATTTTTGATCTTGAATGTTTTTCTTTTTTATCTTATCTTTCCTTCTTGTGAAGTAGGATTCTCGACTTTAGACCTAAATAGCATTTCATCTAGCAAACTATTTTAAATGTTACTTGTTGGTTACTGAAATACATTGAGATTCTTAAAATTTTCAGACTTTGCTACCCCCCCCCCTAAAAAAAAAACCCCAACACGGCATCTTTTCTTATGGCAGCAGTATTTTAAGTTTATAGACAATGTTGATCCTTAAGAATGGACCCTATTTTAGTCACGTAAATTATTAACAGTAAAATGTGTTTGATAGGACTCCAAAAAATAAAAATGAAATAAAAGAGAATTAAAAAAATTTTTTTTTTTTTTTTTTTTAATTAAATCATGTTTCAGTGAAAAAGAAACAACAAAAAACCCATAACATTAAAAACACTAAATTTTAACAAGTTGTATCATGCATTGACAGTTTAAAGATTTAATGATGACTTTCATTATTCACACATCCACTGAAATTATCACCCGCAACCTCATTACTATTGGAAGTACAAGTGGCCGGAAATGGTATTTGCTTTATGAACGTTATTTTGATGCTTTTATATGGCCAGCTAGAAAAGTACTTCCTGTTAAAGTCAAGTATTAAGGTTCTTTTTGAACTAATAAGAAAAAAAATAACATTGTTTGTCCACAGTGAAACGACGATTGTATTAACAACTGCATTTTGTATCTTTTTGTTTGTTTGTTTGTTATTTTAACTTACTGTAAATAAGAAAACAAAATTAAAAAGGAAGAACTTTTTGGGGGGTCTTTTCCAATGGAAATCACTCCAGACAAGGCATAAAGCTACTTGATGTAAGGAGCTAAAAAAAATACCACTTCACGGTAAAAAATTAGCCAACAATAAGTATTAGATGGATAAATTCCAACCCAGAAAACAGCAATTCTTCCCACTTTGTCAGAAATATCGCTCATGGAATGCGAGGACTAAAGGACAAAATAAGGGAAATAAGAGTTACAAGACTGCCAAAAGTAAACCCAAGATCCACTTTCTATTCTCTACAGGGTTGAACAATAAATTTGTCCCCCTAAAGAAAACAACACTACAGCTTTATTTTAAAACTTTTATTGCAAAAATCAAGCCAGGTAACTTGATTGTGTAGTAGAACTGACATCTATTCAATGTAGCTGACATCTATTCAATGTAGCTGCCTTCAGTCTCAATCACCGCCTCGATACGTATCCAGAAGTAAAAGCATGCCTTTTCCACAAGCGCTGGCGGGAGCTAGGCAGATGACGGCGACCATGCTGACTTTGGTATTGTTAGAGGTTCTTGACGTATGATCAAACGAAGTAGTTCAACGGGTTCAGGTCGGAAGAGAAGGAGGGGGGGGGTAGTAAGAGAAGGGTACAAAATCATAGCACTCCTTTTGAAGCCACGCTTGGGTCTCTTTAGACTTGTGGGCTGGTGCTAAGTCTTGCTGCCACACCCAGGGTCTGCCAACAGCCACTTGATTGCACCAGGGGATCACCACACTCTTCAGCACATCTAGGTGCACTTTGGTGTTGACTTTCAAGCCAACTTCGAAGATGTGAGGTGGTATTATGTGGCCTTTACTTGAAACCATACCAAAGACCATAACCATGACCGGAAACTTTGTTTTCATCACCTTAGGCATGTCCCTGTTATTCAATACACTTTTAAGCAATTAATGGGAATTCATAGGCATTACAATATAAATCTTGTAAGTTTAAATTATTGTTGAGTTATCTCCCTTTGTTTTGATTTAGCTTGTTTTCAAAATGGTGGACAAAATGGTTGCTCTTTCATTACTTATAAAATATAATTTTCTTATTTAATGATAAAATGACTTAATTAAGCTACGCGATTTTTGGAATATGATGTTTTCATTTAGTCACAGATATGTACATCATACAGATTTTTCTTTATTTTTGTCTTTTAATATAAAAGGTGAATTCTGGACCAGAACCGAAATATGTTATGAGGTATATAATATGGCAAATCTAAAATACAAGGCAATAATTCATTTTACAAGGGAGGCATGGGTAGGTCGGAAGTCAGATGATAAACCTGAATTGATTTTTACCCACCCTTTTTTTTTGTTTTATTTAGCTATGGTCATAAAACCATTAGCAACAGACAGAGGCTACAAAGCTAATTAGAAAATGCATAAAACTTAGGAATATCACGATAGTTAACCAATACAGAACTCGAAAAATGTGACAGTGATACAAGTTCATTTACTCAATTCTGAGGCAGCACGTTCAGGACTGCAGAACACGATGTGAAAGGAGATTGCTGGTACATCTTTGAGCAAACATCAGTGTGACCATGCAGAGGGTTTAATGTGAATGCATATCCTTGCAGGTTTGGTCTGTTGAGCTGCAGCACAAGGCAGTATTTAAGCATTGCGGTTTGACAAATATCATGAAATAATCTGTAGACAACAAAAGCAACCGTTGCATCCTGGCAAGAAGACAACAGATCTAATCCAAGCAGATCATATACTCCAGAGGGAACAGGGTCACAATAACTAGTTTACTGATATATACTTTTAGTTAAAGCTTATTAGTATAAAATTCCAAAAGTGGATCTCAAGTTGCATTCACGTGTGTTTGCCGAAAACAGGAATCGACAAACAAAATTATGGCCATGGTAGTTATGCAGCCATGAAAGTTATTATTTTTTTTTTTGCAATTAATCATATCTGTAAGTTTTCGTCAATGGCAGAAAGCTGTGATGTATTCTTTGACAATTATCTTATCTGGACATTCCTCATCACTGGCAGAAAAAGCATCTATTCAATATTTAGATTTTGAAGGAGTGTTCATCGATAAGTTTGCCTTGAGGGTTTCTTCCAAATCGTTTATAAAAAACTAGCAAGGCTACCCGGTATTGCTTGGGGGTCATATGAAATTAAATAGAAATTTCTATCCCCACTCTCTCTCTCTCTCTAGCTGTCTTTGTATCTTTCTCTCTTTCCCTCCTCTCTTTTTACCATAACACTCTCTTTATTTTTTGTCTTACTCATTCCTCTCTTTCTTGTTTATTATGCTGAAAAAAAAAATGTAAGTTTAAGTGTGCCTATCTAACAAGACCTTCCATGTTTCTTCATTAAATTTTCTGCAGCAACTGAAAGCTAAACTTATAAACAAACATATTCCTCATTGTTTAAAAAAAACAAACAAATTTATGTCTCAAAATATCCCCCCCCCCAAATTACTCGTCTATTATATTTATAAAAATAGAAACGTTTTTGTATGTAAAGAATCCGCCTGGATATACCTTATTTTCTCTAAGTTACACCGGCTGATCTTGTTGCAGGGTTCATTCATGATCAGTAAATCTGTGCAGTTATTGAGCAATACTGATACAAGTGAAAGAAATAACTGGTAAGACCTTTATTAAGATAGGAGGATCTATATATTAATAGGATAGCATGTGTTATTTATTTATTTTCTATGTTACACTTGATTGTTATGAACTTTGAAGCAGGGGGCTACTATCAGGGACATAATTTGCGGGGGCATTATGAAGGGAGATGAGTAGAAAGATGCTTGTTCACATTATACTTGAACTTTTGCATATCAGTGCAGTTGGGAAAGCAAAATCCCAGAAAGGAGTTCCAAAGACTTGCAGTTCTGGGGAAGAAACTATTGGAGTAAAAGGCTTTCTTGCACCTAGGGATCTCTACTGTAAAGGGGTGGGACTTAATTGCTTGTCGGGTTTGTCGGGGGTAGTTATGTCGAGGAGGTACAAATGTTTGCAGTTTGTCAGAGCATTCACCATTAAAGTATTTGTAGAACAGGCAGAGGGATGCGACATCTCATTGATGAGACAGAGGCTGAAGCTTAGATGACAATTCAGGACCTATCAGGTTGGCGACTCTCTTTTGAACCCTGTCCAGGAGTGAGAGACTCTTTTTTGAACCCTGTCCAGGAGTGAGAGACAAGCAGCAGATGCACCAGCCCAAATGTGACAACAGTACTCCATACATGGGCAAATAGTGCCCTTATAGAGGTACAGGATACTTTCAGGCATAAGTAATTTTCTAGCACGGTAGAGAGAGCCCATCTTCTTTGCAGCAGCCTTGGCAATGCTCTCAATGTATCTATTCCAGCTCATATTCCTTGTAAACGTTAGGCCGAGCAGTTTAAAGGAAGTACTTTCAGGGAATGTGTTCTTGGCCATTGCTATTGGTGGTAGAGAAGGTTTCTTGTAGTTATTGAAGGAAACAAGCTTAGTCTTGACAGCACTGAATGTGACCATCCATTTTTGTTCCCATTCCACTACAGATTGGAGGTCATCATCTAGTGTTTCTGCCATTTCCTTAGCTATGTGTTCATTTGTTTTCTCCTCATATCTGTTATAGAGAGTGGTGTCATCAGCAAATATACCCATCTCCAAAACAATTTTATCAGTGAGGTCATTTATGAATATCAGGAATAATAAAGGTCCAAGGATAGACCCCTGAGGTACTCCCGCATTTATGTCATATTGTTTAGATGTACAACCGTCGAGGACAATTTGGATTTTTCTCTTACTTAAGAAGAATTTAATTACATTATGTATTCTTCTAGTGATATCATATGATCTAATTTTCCTTAGAAGACCATCGTGCCATACCCTGTCAAAAGCCTTGGATATATCAAGGGCTACCGCTCTACCCTCCCTTGTTTTGTCCAGTGAACGGTATATATGTTCAGAGACTACAGTTAATATATCTGCTGTTGAACGGGCTTGCCTGAATCCATATTGTTTGTTTTCAATTTCTTGTAATAAATAATTTTACCAAGAATTCTTCATAAGTTTTGGTTTCGATTATAGCTGATGGCACTCAAGTCATTTACTTTCTTATAAATAATTTTATCAAGAATTCTTCCTAAGTTTTGGTTTCGGTTATTGCTTAAAGAACATTAAGTTATATTTTTTTCATAAGTTTTGGTTTCAGTTTCGATTCAAGCTGATGCACCCAAGTCATATGAATATATTTTTTATTTTTGAAATCGCAATTTTATAATACATAAAAATTTATAGAACATTAACTCTATAATATATATGAAACCTGCAAGAATTAAAATATCATATTTAAGCATACTTTACGACCGGGCTATACCAGGCATCCCTGCTAGCTTAGATAAATACTTTTGCAGTTTTAACAAAAGAGCAACAATATCAGAGCATCTCCATTTACACTAAACATCTACAAAATGTCAACATCAATATATTACATATGAATGAATCCCCTGTGGAATTTCCACAGGTTCCGCTAGTTAAATATAAAAACACTGAGATCAACATGGAAAAGAAACAGTAAGACCTTGAAGAGTAAGGAAATGTATACAAGACACTGGTTAGTTATAACTCATCTGATGACCCAACAAAAAAAAAAGAAAAATTAATCTATATAATACAGTAAAGCCATGTTTCTGAATTTTTGAGATGAGGATGGATAATTTATATCATTCAGATTGTTCGGACTACTGTTCTCATCTTAAAAAAAAAAATATAAATTGTTGGTAGGGGAGGGAGTAAACACACTTTTCCCTACCAACACCCTTTGTTTTTCATTCCCATTTCTTTTAATGGTCCCCATTACCCCCCTCCTATTTTTTAAAAATTTTTTTCATTTCTAATCTAAATAATCTCAAGTTTGGTTTTCATTCTTATATACCCATACAGTATTATCATAAGTTTTTTTCTTCTTCTGATGAGAAGCATCTAGTTTGAGATGCCATGGTCTAAAGAGGTTCTTTTCCATTTTTTCTCACATTTTTGTCTTTACTGATTTGATAATTTAATAAAATTCTATGTAACTTTTATTCCTCACCTTTTTAATTTATGAATTGCTCCTCTTAGCTAGGTAGAGCTTCTACTCTCTTGATAGGTTTGCTTTATAAAGAAAATATTCTTTTATAACTCTATATATATATATATATATATATACACACACACACACAGAGTAATCTGTGATAATAAGTAGTGAGCTCTCGTAAGATTGTACATCTAAAAACAAGAATTGATTTAAAATTCGTACTAGGATTGTTTGCAATCAATAAAGTACTAGGTAAAATTCAATTGCTAGTGACACTCTTCTGTTTGGTTTGGTTGTTTTATAGTGGATTTTATTGTTTTTTTTCCCTTCCCTGCAGAACATGAATGAGTTTTGCCATGGGAGAGGGAAAAGGGTTACAGTATTAATGTTTGGTACATTTTAAGTTAGGAAACCAGTCAGAAAGTGGGGGAGATAGAAAGAGAAAGGGGAAATGGGAAGAAGGAAAAGAGGGAAAAGGTGGGTTGTTGTTTTTGTTTTTGGTTTTGCAGAACATAATTAAGTTTTGCAAAAGTAAGTAGAAAAACAAAAAGCTTCAATGTTAGGCGCATTTCGTCTCAAGAAGCCAATATCTTCAGACAACCTGATCTGGTAGCACCAGGGTTAGAACATTGTGAAAATAATACTTGAGAACCGTAGTTTGAACAATCCAAATAATACAAAGTGAAGCCTGTCTTTTTTTCAAGGTTTATCATTGACAAATATTAGATAGTTCAACAAAATCTCTATTTCATTCAGAACAGCCAGTCAATTACAGAAATTTTCTACTTTCAAAAACCAAATTTGAAATTCCAATCAATTTCATCAATTACCTACAATATCCCAGACATGTATTTCTTTCTATAAAAGACCTTTCTTGATATTCACCATTTATTTTTATTTGATAATCAACAGAGATGATTATTCAATAAACTCACAGCATATGTTACAAAATAATGCAAATGGCTTCTGAAATTGCTGGGTAATTATTCAAAGCATTTTTTTTTATATTTACATTAACACTTCATTTTTATAATTAAATTTCATTATTTGTATATATCAAATTAATCTATATATCTATAAAAGGACTGTGTGTGTGTCTGTGTACATTTCCCTGCAAAATAACTGTCAATTTTCAGTCTAGAAACTCGAGATTTGACATAAGGAGTATTAAGATTTGGTAAAAAATCTTTTTAATCGGTTTTCGGACAGAAATTTGGCTGTCAAGGGGTCAAAGTTCAACAATTTGACCTTTGAAAACTCTACCAAACTCTTCTGCCAATTTGGGGACAAAAGACTTGAAATTTTAAATGTAGGTTACTTGAACATTGATCAAAATTGGGGTCAAAGTTAAAGAAATTTGACCTCTGTGGTCTCTACCAAATTACTCAGCTAATTTCTGGTCTAAACATTTGAAATTTTACATAAAAGGTATTTAAAGATAGAGCAAGCTTTTTAATTGGTTTGGGTCGAAAATTTGAGCTGTCAAGGGGTTCAAAAGATTGTGGTGTCTAGCAAACTACTCAGCTAATTTTGGGTCTAAACATTTGAAATTTATACATAACGGGTATTTAGATATGTGGCAAGCATTTTAATCAGTTTTGGGGCAAAAATTTGGCTGCCAAAAGGTCAAAGTTGAAAAAGTTGATCTTTGCAGATTCTACCAAATTCCTCCGCCAATGTTGGGTCTAAAGACTTGAAATTTTAAATGTAGGTTATTTGGACATGGGTAAAACTTTGTATTTTTATTTGAGACCAAAATAATAAATGTTATGGGGTCAAAGTTAAAAAAAAAATTAACCTCTGTGGTCTCTACAAAATTACTTAGATAGATCTTGGTCTAAACATTTTAAATCTTACATAAAGTGTATTCACATGTAGGGCAAGTTATGAACAGTACATAGGGCCCGAGCGAAGCCGGACTGAACTGCTAGTTCTTCATAAGTATCAAATTCAATTCTCATTTAATCAGATATTTAATTTTTTTGTGTGCAAACTCAAGAAGAGGGAAATTTATGTTGCAATATTTTTGGCATAATTGGTATAGATATGATCACAAAGATTTGGATATTTATATTTATAACCAGGAATGATAAGAACAAATTAATTAGATACCCAAATTGCTGTATAAAATATACTGAATCTCTTTGAATTTTTCAGTCATAGCTTTTCATCTTGACAGGAGAAGGGGATCTCTGATGACCCTGACTGGATTAATCCTAGAATTCTTTACAATTCAAAGCTGCTCTGACTGGATTGATACTGCTAATTTTTGCTTGGGACAACTACATTCAATATTCACAATTTGATAATTTTCTAATCTCTATAATAGAGTTATTTCTTTTGCCATTCCTTTTTGAATAATTTTTCTATTACAAAAATGACTCTCCACTCAACAATAATCAGACAGAAGAGTTTGTAATTAATAAATACTCACCTGTCCGTCGCTGCAACACTTTCCTTGGTGTGGAAGACATTCTTGATCGATTAGAAATATTGAGTCGTTCATAAGACAAATTTTCAATGGTATCATCCAATGTAAAGTCCGTGTCATATAAATGACTGTTATTGGATGCCATTTTTGATGAAAATTTCGTTTGTGACAGAATTGTATAATACCGTTGAAGAAAATCCCGATACGTGAATCTAAATGAAAAAGAGAAAATAATATTTGAATGTGAAAATGCAATGGCAAACTTATAGGCAAATAAAATGGCATACATAAAAACAAAAGATTATTTTAAGCAATTACTGATGAGTAATCCATATTCAACATGAAAGAGTCAAGAATATAACAGTCTGTATAAGGAAATTATATATATATATATATATATATATATATGCAGCTGTATCTGTATGGCTTGAGAAATGAAGCCAATCACTGAAGTTTTTTTTTTTTTTTTTTTTTTTACATAGTGATCACCACTTATCAAGGCCCGGAAGCCACTCAGGGATAAGAGTTATTGCAAGTACATTACGTTAGTGTGGAGATTGGATGAAGTGTTTAATTAAGAGGCGGTTCATTAGGAATTTGTTAACATTGGACTTGAAGACATCCAAGTTGTAGTCCGGAGGGAAGCAGGCAGACGGAACAGAGTTCCATAGGCGTTCAGTTCTAAGAAAGAAGCTTTGTTCATGGAATCCGCGTTTTGATTTAGGCACAGATATAGAGTGGGGGAAATTTTTCACAGTGGATTCAGCTAGACGGGTGTTTTTCGTGAAAGATTGGCGAGGGGGGACCAGAGATTGGAGTTCAGACGAGAAACTGCCATGGAAATAACGATAAAACAAGGATAGGCTCGCAACGTCTCTGTGGGAGAGAGGTTGCAGGGTAGAGAAAAGGACATCCCCCACTAAGCCACAAAGTCTATTTTGTACTCTGTCAAGGCAGGATAGGCTGTTTTTAGCAGCTCCTGCCGAGATATGGCAACAGTATTCCATCCTTGGACGTACTTGGCTTTTATACAGATAGAGAATTGCATCAGTAGTGAGATATCTTCTGGAGCGGTAGAAGGATCCCACCATCTTTCCAACGACCTTGGCAACAGACTTGATGTACGTGTTCCATTTAAGATCAGGAGTAAAGGTCAAACCCAGAAGCTTGTCAAAACACGGGGCCTCACCCAGACGAGAGCCATCCATCCCAATTGATTCCAGATGGGGATCAGAGCGTTGATGATGTAAGGATAGGAGTTTGGTTTTGGATGCATTTAAGGTAACCAGCTACATCTTCCCCCACTGAACCACGCGCTCGAGATCAGAGGAGAGAGAATCAGAGAGAACTTTGTCATTTACAGCCTTTGATGTGTTGCCGTAGATGGTCGTGTCATCAGCATAGATGTCAACGAATGATTTAAGTATGTGTTTAGGGAGGTCATGGATGTAGATCAGGAAGAGAGTTGGGCCCAGGATTGACCCCTGAGGGACTCCAGCATTTATATTGCAGGCCTCCGATTTTTGTCCATCTACCACTACTCTTATGAGCCTATCGGAGAGAAATGATTTAATGATTGAGAAAACATTTCCAGTTATACCGTAGCTGGAAATCTTGTGAAGTAGACCCTTATGCCATACCTTGTCGAAGGCCTTTGATATGTCAAGAGCAATTGCCCTAGAAAGGAAGCCTTTTTCAAGAGATTCACTAATCCTGTGGGATATAACCGTCAGCATATCTGCGGTAGATCTTGCAGAGCGGAAACCATATTGTGTGTCACTAAGAAGGTTATTCCTGCTGAGGTGGTTGACTATTTCTCTATTTAATATGGATTCCAGCAATTTACTCATAACACACAGGAGACTCATAGGTCTGTACTGAGAGGGAGATGACTTATCACCTGAATTCTTAAATACAGGGCAAACTGATGAGGTCTTCCAGAGGGAGTTGGAAAGCACTTCTCCTTAAGGCAGCGCTTAAATAGTTTCGTAAGTATGGAAGCAAGTTCTGGTTGAAGCTTTTTTAACACTATAATTGGGATGCCATCAGGGGCAGTTGCTTTACTGGAAAGTAGGTTCTTGATTAGCTTGGCGACCTCATGCACGGATATTTGTATGTTACCTAGCTTGTTCTGTGTTATAGGAGGAAATATGGGGAGTTGATGGCCTTCGTCGCATAGGGTAGAATTAGCTGCAAAGTTCTTGGCAAATAGTTTGGCCTTGTCTGACGCTGACGAGATGACCTCTGGTCCATTGATAATGGTTGGGATAGAACGCACACTTCTGTTCACTTCTATTTGTTATTTGCCAAAACTGGTGGGATCCAAGCCGCTGATCAGCTACCTTGGATTAAACAGACTGGGCATATAGCTCTCTTGCATTTTTTATTACTCTTTTACAGTGGTTGCTGGCAGACCTGAAAGCAGCTTTAGTCTCAGTGCATCTATTACGTTGGTAGCTATGGAAAAAGTGATTTCTGTGCGCGATAGCAGCAGCACATTCTGGGGAGAACCATGGCTGGCTGTTAGGTTTTTGTTGGAATTTTTTAGATGGTATGAATTGGTCTATGCCTACAATTAACCATTCGGTCAGATCTGATACTATAGAGGACACATCCTTTTTAAACATGGAGTGCAGAGGTAAATCAGATATGAATGTACGGAAGCTATCCCAGTCAGCCACGTTATGCACGTTGAAGTCACCACAGATGTGGATGTTAGCCGAGGGATGTGAAGACAGTATGTGGTCTATTTTCTCAGATATGCTCTTAAAGATAGTAACTCCGCTGTTGTGGGGCCAAAAGAGGGCAAATATAAATGCCGTGGTGTTAGCAAGTGCAACCCTGAAGCACATATAGGGTAAATTAGGATCTTCTCTAGAGATATCCCTGCCACACGGGAAGTCATCCTTAATGTAGGCACATATTCCATGCCCATGGCGATCTTGGGAGTCAGATTTAGCTGTTAAATTAGAGTATCCGTTAATTATGAACTCATCTAGGGAAGTGGTCGGCCCTATTCCAGTTTCACTTAGAAATAATATGTCCGGTTTCGTCTCCTGGAAGGTTGGAACGTAGACCCTGATGTTGGAGAAGGAGACCTGGTAGTAGGGGTCTACGTTGGAAAATGGGGTTCTAGGTTTAATCGAGTTTTTATTCTGGAGATATTTCATGTTGAGATTTTGGGATTTGTGGAATAGGTTGGCATACTTGGTTAGAGCAGTACAGAGAGGGAAAGTAAGAGAGAAAAAGACAGGAAAATTTTTTTTGTAGCACACGAAAAGGTAAAGCCGTAAAAATTACCCACTAGTATGGCATCGAGAGGCCCCACCAGAGACTACTGCATGGTCCAGATCCACTCACCAAATGGCAATACAGCAGTCCCAGTACTTGGCGCCTGCTGATAGGACAGCCTCCTTAATGGTTAATCCAAGGTTCGGGTCCCTGACTATCAGGCGGATAACGTCAGCCCAGACAAAACATTTACCTCCAGCACCCTTACTAGTGACATAGCCACAAGGACAGACAGAGACAGAAAAATTTCCGACATCTCAGACTACTGGTCACCAAATACTACCGACTTTTAAGCAGCTTTTTCTTTACCCTTTGTCAGAAAAATCACTCACTGAATGAGGACTGAATGACAAAATAGGAGAAGTGAGAGTTACTGGAGCTGCCGATAACACATCCACTGTATTATCTACTCTCCATTAAAAAAAAAAAAAAAAAAAAAAAAAAATGGGGGGAGGAGGAGGAGGAGGAGGAGGAGGAGGAGGGGAACGGAGACAAGTGACTTATTTATATCTAAGTATTAAGTCCGGTGCTAAGTTAACAATTCAGGACACTTTTGATGATAATCTCCCCTCCTATATTAATGGGTGGAAGTTTGTCGTTATCTATCGAGTTTAAATCATTAGAGTTTCATCTTATAATTAATTAAAATCCAATAATTAACTATTATCAATTTGTAAAGTCGGCTTAATATTAACTTACATTCGAGTTTAGATAATTATTCAAGGTTTTACTTTAGGAGGTTCGTTTTCATGAGTAACTGTTTCTTTGCACTGTATTATATTTCGAATGTACTTGAACATAAGGCTAACTATATTAGATGGTTTGATTTGCCAGCAAGAAGCAAGCATTTTCAATACAGGCAAGCTTGCAGTAATAGTATATATTAAGTATACTACTTAAATAAAGTCCTAACTTTATCTACTCTATTAGAGAATAATTTGCGGCATTTTTTCTGTTATCGTTAGTTGCCGGCATTTTTTGTTTTTATTGTTTAACTTTGTAGCATGAGGAGGGGGACGGATAATACAGGAGAATACAGACAAGACAGGAGAATACAGACAAAATACATAAATAAAAAACGAAAAACAAGTTTAAAAACAAGGTAACGATATAAAAAAAAAAAATCACAAAATACATATACTTGGGCACTAGTATCTAAAGAAAGTGCCGCATCTACGCTGTCAGAATCATAGTTTATTAGGGTACAGTCCTGGGTTGAGGGAGAAATCCCACTCTTCACTGTAGAGGTCCCTAGATGCTGGAAAGCCTTAGTTTCTTTCTTCGGATTTTCTTATGGCCTGCTTCCCGGACTGTTCTGACATGCAGAAATTTGAATGTAATGTGATTAGAGATCTTGCTGCTCAACTTCGTACATAGTGTCCCTGTAGATATGGTCTCAAATAATAACTCCTTACATCTAAAAAGCAATATGCCTTGTTTGGGAGTGAATAAAAGTTTTTTTAAAAGAAAGAAGAGTATATAATTAGTGAAACAATGAGTTCTGGATGAAGATGTGCATTCAATCAAGAGTCTATAATAAAATTTGAATCATGAATGATTGTGCATTTCAAATAAACTATATAATTACTGAACTGTAATGTATGCATAATCTGGCAAAGTGTTTAAAATAAAATTGAAAAAGCTTAGTTCTTAGAATTCTTCTAAAATCCTCCATGAATTTTCTGTTGTTGATATCTTCATTTCTAATGCGTCAATGTTTCTTGCCTCTGTCCCTGAACCTGGAAGGGGAACAGGTTGTATTGTATATCAAGTGGTTTTAGTTCATCTATGGGAAAGTCATGAACTAAATCAAAGCGGCACTAACCCTAGGTAGGTTTTTACATATTATATAACCTTACTAGAGATATAGAAGTTGAGACAATAGGTCTTTATAGGAACGACAGTCTTCTAATTGTAAAAAAAGTAGATGATCCGAAATGCTAAAAAAATATAAAGTAATTTTAAAAGAAATCAAAAGAATTAATGTTAAAGTGGATATAACTGCAAATGTGAAAATAGTAAACTTCCTTGATATAACTTTTAACCATAGTAAAATACAAACCCTATAAAAAGGAAAATACAAATTCTATTTATATTCACGTAAAATGTATAATCCAACATATGCCTAAATATATTAGTAAAAGAATCAGCAATAACTCCTCAAAGAGATATTCAATACCCATAAAACCTTTTACAATAAAGCTCTAATAGATAGTGATTAAAAAAATACCCAACTAAACTATACTGAATCTATTTCATATAGTAATATGTCCCCCCAAAAAGAAAGATTATCTGATCTACACCCCCTTTTAACTTAATAGTAGAACCCAATCTTGGGAAAAAATTTCTAAATCTTATTACGCTATACTTCCCTAATAATATCCTTCATAAAAATTTTAATAAAAACACTATTAAATTAAGTTATAGTCGTAGTAATAACTTAGAAAAAAATAATTAAAAACATAACAAAATTTATTTTGAACTATTTCTCATCTGTCTGACGATAACTTAAATGGTAACAACTAAGGCTGGAGCACTAGTGTTTTGGTTTTGATTCTACCTGATGGCACCCAAGTCATATTTTTTTTACTTTTGAAATCATTATTTTATATTGGGTACAATATAATAATTGATAGAAAATTTTCTCTATAATCATAACTACGAAATCTGCATAAATTAATATATCATATTTCAGCATATTTTACAACAAGGCAATGGCAGAGCACCCTGCTAGTAGTAGATATATCGTAGTTATTAAAAGAAAAATATAACTGTTGACATCGTTTACCGCTGTTATTTTCTATAATCTCAATTGGCTCATTTTGATTAAATTTTTTCCCAGTTAAAAAATAATAATGAAACACAATATTAGTTGATAAAGAAATGAAAGCAACCTTGCTGGGTATCCCTGTTGGCTTATTTTGACAGTTTCTATGATTCCATTGGCTTCAAGTTGAGTCATCATATATGGCCGATCAAATTTATTTGGGGTGTTTTCACTGTTTGGCTTTAGGCAGCGAACATAGTGGACATCAGATGCATTTAAGGAAGACATCAGATGGTCAAGGGAACTCTGGAAAAGAAATTTCTCTTTTATCTTAGTTTTATCCATTTACCTTACAAAATCATATAAAAAAAAAGTTATTTAAACAAGCAAAAAAGAAAAAAAAAATTCAATATATTGTTTTGGTAAAGTACGAAGGGCATTTCTAAAGTAATGCCTCCTATTTTTATTTGTCTAGATGAATCGGAGGAGGTTGTAAATTGCACTGTTATAATGACTGACCTTATGCATTCATGACTTGAAAGTTTCATCTCTGTTGCAGATAGTGATGCTGTGAGATGCTAATAAAGCAACCTCTACTAAAGAAGTATACCAGAAGCAGAAATGAGTCACTGATTACCTGGTAAAAGTGCAATCAGAATGGTAGCGACTATGTAGAAAATAAATTCTAGAGCACAAAATGTTGCTCGTTTTAATGGTACCACTCCCATCTTCATAGTTCTTCAACTTTTTGAGTTAAAAAAAAAACAAAAAAAAACAGGTTTTATTTTTGGAACAACTCTCATATGACAAATTATGCTCCGGATGCCTACGCACAGCCATCGTTCATCGCTGGCAAAAGTGCATTGAGAATGATGGTGACTATGTAGAAAAATAAATTCTGGAGCATAAAAGATCACTCATTTTAATATTCAATATATTGTTTCGGTAAAAAAAAGTGTTTTTTTTTTTTTTTATTATGGCAATAGAAAATATAAGGGGGCATCTTCGTAGCTTTTCAACTTAGTGAGTTAAAAAAAAAAAAAAAATGTGAGGCTTTAATTTTGGAAAGACCTTCGTAAAGTAAAATAGTATCAAAAAGTAAATTTTTTACATAACGAATACTGAATATTCTTCCTTTGTAACGTTTTTTTTTAAATGAATGAATCGACTTTGTGAACAACCCAATGACATTTGAGTTATTCTTTACAAAAACCAGCCATTTTCATAAGTTTTCTCAGATTTAAAAACAAAAGGTATTCTTTTTATACAAATATGTTTACCAAAAACGAACAGAATCTGTTTGACTTTTGTTTTCAAATTAGACTAAATACTTCTTTCTGGAGCATCAGACATGGATATGGTTTGATGGATTTGTGGAGTGTGTCTTGATGACAGAGTTCCAATTCCCTGTTATTGAGGCTAAAAAGTGACTAGACTAGAATCAGTTTACTTTGCAACCAAATATGGTTGTATGGACATGTTGAATGAAGCTCTGGTTGAACAAGCCGCGCATATGAGGTCCCCCTTCATGAGGGAATGATTTTGGGAGCAATTTTACCCTATTATGGCCCCTGGGGGGAGGGCAACCAGTGTAATCCTAGAAAATCTGTTCTGCCAAAAATTTACTTAAACCATGACTAATGTTTGTGCAAAATTTCCAAAGAATCCAAGGCGTGGTTATTGAGAAAAGTGTGAACAAATGAACAGACAAGAGTGAATTACTAGGTCCAATAAACAGATGTATGCACATCCTAATTGGAGCTAGGTGAGGAAAAAGCATGTCAAGTATCACTTGGAATAACTCAGTCACAGACAATCGCAAGTAATAGCATGCTGAAATCAGCAGAATGGAGAAAGTCACTTTGTATCGCCGTGACCAACGTGCAACTCACACATTGAAAAGACACCTTAAACAAAGATAACTTCATCATATGAAAATGAAAGTTAGGTGCTTCTGAAATTCAAGAACATTTAAAAGAAACATTTTGTTAAATAGAAAGCCATTTTGTTTATTTAAAAAGTATAAAATCTGACACAAAGTTTATTTTACTGAGGGAAATGATTTTGCTTTATTATTTTTTTAATTTATTCATGGACTAATGTATTTTTTGTCAGAGAATTAAAAATAATGTTGAGACATAATTTTCAATTATAATTTAAAACATGATTTGAAAACTTTTTCATTGAAGTTTAACATTTTAAAAATAATAATTTTATCAATTCATTAAAAAAATATTTTACTTACACTAAACAAAAATAATTGAATTTAATAAAATTTGGGGCATTTGTCTGCAATTACACAGCCATGAAGAAATGTTAACTTTTCTCATTGGTTTTAATGACCGTATTTCTCATTTATTTTTTAAGTAAATTAAAACAAAGTTTTTATGATTATTTTTTCAAAATGTAATTTTAAAATTAGATGCTCCAAAAATTATCTTATCCAAGCAGCAAAAAAAAAAGTTTCAGAAAGCGTATAGCAATAAACATGGCCCAAAAACCAGAATGTTATTTTATATTAAGTCAAATTTTAAAATAAAACTTCTTGTTGAAATGCACTCAAGATCAACAAGTCCATAATAATGTTACCAACCTTAAAAACTGAACAATTGACAAAAAAAAAAAAAAAATAAACAAAGATTTTTTTTTTATGGTAGATATTGTAAAGAAGCATCTTTTATGTCTTTCAATTAAAGAAAAGTAAACTATTAATGTATTTCTCCTGCGCTTAAAAAAAAATACAAAAAACTGACATATAATGACATAATTTTATTGTTGGGTGAGTAACAGAGGTGTAGAAAGCAATGAGTCCCTGTCACCTGTTGATCTTAATTTGTGCTATTTGTACTCTTCAGATGACTGTTCTCATTTTGAGCGGTATTTTCACATTTCAGTCTGTGTAACTTCTGATCTTCATCAGGTGTATCTTGTCAAACTCTGGAATCTACACAGAATTTTGAATGAAACTCTTTATTTGATCCACAGGTGTAGCATGCTTTCATTCTCTCAGTCATAACTGGAAAGGAAGTTCAAAGTAATTGGCAATTGTAATTTGAGTGTTGCCTGCAAGAAATATTGAACATTCAACCTCCAGAATAGTGTAACTTACAACTGAATTTTATCAAATACTTTATCCATTACACCACGGGTCCTTGTGAATTCATGAGTTTGGCAAGACGCACTTGATTAAAGTCAGTTACATCAACCGAAACGTTGTGAAAAACAAAAAAAACACGCAAGATGAGAATAATAGTCTGAAGAATCCAAATACGAATAATCATTCTTCATCTAAAAAATTCAGAAACATAATTTGGGCTAGTTTATATAGCGTTTTTCTGGGGGTCACATCCACCAGTTAATGCCTATTCTGTAATTTAGCCTTTGATGTCAATGTAACCATTTAGCAACAAGTGTATTCACACCTGCAGAAAACTTTTGAAAACGCTTTATTGCATCAAATCTGCAGATATTTTATTTCCCAAAAAGTTGTTTCCACGTCAATCAACTAAGTTTTGCGTTTCTATCAAGTAGGTTATATTTCTGCCAAGCATCATTTCCAGTACACCAGCCATGAATGTATGATATTGCATCTATAATTTCTTTTCCAACTCATACCATATTATAAATATAAAAAGTATCTACAGGTGACATCAGATAATTGTTATGACTGTGGTTGAAGACATTTTA
The DNA here is from genome assembly GCF_053919585.1 of Euprymna scolopes. Lineage (NCBI taxonomy): Eukaryota > Metazoa > Mollusca > Cephalopoda > Sepiida > Sepiolidae > Euprymna > Euprymna scolopes. The sequence goes on from NC_136482.1 coordinate 177,529,593, forward strand.
GAACCCATCAAATACTGTCATAATAATAACAATTTCCAACTTTTAAATCTTTCTATCATAATGTAAACTTGCACAATGCTGCAGGTTTAATCAGGTGCATAGTTGTATTGTATGCAGATGCCAAGCCAGTAAAGAGAAAAATGTCTGATTCAGAATTTGACCACTCAAAATTTCATTTCACTACTTAGAAAAGTTATTGCCTTTTTATATGGGGGTTCATACTGAGAAATTAAATCACTTTGAATTCTAGAAAAATGAATGTATATTCTGGATACAAGACCTCCTGGTTGGTAAGTTCTTATGTCCATAGATTAACAACTTATAAATCTTGAGTGGTTTTGCAGTGTGTTTCAACCAATATCTATATGTATATTCCAACAGCTCAAGCAGAGGGGATCAATTGGGTTTCTGTAAATCTCGAAGACAAATGGGCCTTAAGCTGATGTGTATGGTTGGAAGATAAACTTTTGCTGATTTGCAACTCAGTTGTTCTGTGAAGAAACTGGATGTTATTGCAATCTAAATATAAAACAATGTTGCTTGTTTGGGTCGATTTAGTTGGTTTGTTTTACAGCATATCAACCCTTTTCGGGTTATTTAATGCTGAAATTTGGTCATTTTGGTACGAGTTTTTATGCTTCAAATTCTTTATATCTTCAAATATTTATTTATGGCATTCGGTTTGGTTGTTTTGTTTTATGACACATCAATCCTTTTTAGGTTACTTATGCTTTAAGTTCATTATATCTTCAAATATTTATTCAGTGTGCTTGGTTTGGTTGCTTTGTATTGGAAGACTGTTGTTTTTTGTTTTTGACTTTACAGAACATGAAAGAGAAAGGAAATAAGCAATAGCATCGATGTTTCGCGCATTTGAAGTGAGGAAGCTAGTATCTTCAGACAGCCTGATTTAGTAGTACTTTATTTGTTTGGAAGGAAAATCTTTTTATTAGAGCAGTGACTGAGATGACGTGATTAACTACTGAAATCTGGTACTGAATTCAAATGAAAACAAGGAATGCACAATCACAGCCTGTGCAGTACACATGCACACACACACACACACACACACACACAAAATACTTAAAAAGAGCTTTAAGTATTTGAAAAATAAAAGAAAACAAATATGTCTTATTTATGTAGGAACTAATAATTATTTGAACCCAGAAAGCACATATATTAGTTTAAATGAATTTTATGAAAAAATTTGAGTGGCGTAGAGTTTTTGAGACAGAAGCATTATTACTGATAAAAATAGATTTTGAATACTCAAATATTTCTTAAAAATTTCTTAAAAAATGAAAATCATGCAGTATTACCTTGAATTTAGTCAAGACAGTTTTTTTCTTTTTTCCTGGTGGTTCCTCCAAAGCTTTCTCGAAATCATCGATGGAGATGTCCATGATGTGTTTGACAAAGTCAAAGTGACTTGACAACATAAGGCTTTCAAGCTCAACAGGTATATTGTCCTTATGATTCAGAAGACAACAACATTGTATGAAAAAGAAATAAAAAAATAAAATGAAATCACAACAAACACCAATATTAATCTATATATTAATACAATAACATGTGCGTTATTCTGTGTCACGCTTACGTCTTTTTTCTTCCGAGTAAGTGTCGTTTAATTGTTATGACTTTCCATTTTTTGCCTTAAATAATTTTACCAAGAATTCTTCATAAATTTTGGTTTTGGTATCAATTATAATAGTAATACACACGGGCAATAAAACGCTTTGGATAATCATAGATTTCAAGGTAGTTCTACTAAAATAACCATATTTTTTAAACCAAAGCACTTCAAGTCTTCAAAATACTACTGTTTTGTTTGGAAATGAACATACTTTCAAATGAATTAATAAATATGAATGTACATTATATATTTTAAGAGTTTTAAGCAAATAAAGTGATAAAAATGTGAACGTTATAAAATGGCGTTTTCGGCAAGGTTTTCTAATAATAATTTAAAAGGACCTACCCGAAAAAAAAACAAAAAAAACAAGAAAAAAAACGTTTCTATTTCTCGAGTTTGGACAAATGAAGTTAGTAGCAGCAGCAGCTGTAGTATTAGCAATAGTACAGTGTAAACAACATGCGTTATTTAATATTTATTCAAAAGCGAATTAAAAAAAAACATGAAAATATGAATAGAAATATTTTTACATGTTTAATTAGAGCTATTTTGTTTTCAGAATAACATTAGTTTAGAACTATTCAGTTTTCAGAATATATAATAACAACAATCCCAACCAATTTGACATTATGAATCCATTGCAATTTTTCACATTTCTGGTCAAATTTAAAAACATGGTTAAAAAAACAAAATAAACTTTTGTAGATATATAGCTTGCATGCATTAGTTTTGAACAGCAAATTAAACAATATTTTACTGCGAACAGCCCAAAATGTTTTTTTCAAAATCAAAATAAGTATCAAAATCTCGTTTGTACTACGGCAATCTTGCAGTTAAGTCCTAGCAAAGTTCGAAAACTCCTGAAGAGTCACATCAGTATTTTACACTGTCAAATCACGAATATTACGAATTATTAGTTTTAAAATAAAAATTATTAAAGTTTTAAAATTAAAAATATGTAATTAATATTTAATAAACTGTGAAAGGATTCCGGTCACATGTGAAAAGGAAGATGAGGATGGTAGCGACTAATGAAAATTTGTTCCATTCCCATCTAATGGAAGAGTTGTGGAGGCGGCGTGAGATAGGACATGCATTTCCACAAATTATTAAAAGCATAAGACAACAATACACTTTTTAAGAAATGTTTAATTTTCGAAGTTGTTTTATTTTGTACTAGCAGGGCAACCTGGCATTGCTCGGGATCGTATAAACACTGAGGAAATTTCATTTGATTTTGAATATATTCGTTATTGTTAGGAGAGAGGAATTTATAATGTGTGCGATTCTTGTTTTCAAGTATTATTATTATTATTAATATTATTATACGTATTTACCATGCCTCCCCACGGAACAGAGTTATACACAGGGTCATTTTTTTAATGTGGAGAAAAGGATCCAAAAGTAAAAATTGTCTCAGTCGTGAAGGATTTTTTCTAATCCATAATAGTATAATACTACCCTCGTCATATTAAGAATTCTTAAATTGCCTTATAATAAGAATTATTAAATTGTTAGTTGTAAGTACAGAAGGTTTAAAGAAGATCCCCTCCCAATATTAAGAATGTCTTTCTAATTAGCAACGTAACGATGTTAAATTTGTAAAAGAAATCTGTAAAATGGAAATAAGGAAAAAGAATATCGAATGGAACGAAACAAAACGGAATAGAATGCAAATGATATATTCTATCTTTATGTATAAAAAAAAGAGAAAATGGTAGGAAGTGTTTGTTTGTTATTTTTACTGTAAAGAGGAACAGACATTGAATAAGTAATATGATGCATCCCCCTTGTCCTCCGTACATTTAGAGTATCATGTAGAAATGCATTGTTTACATTTTGTAATCAAGTAATTTTGGTCCTCGACGGTAAAGAGTTTTTAATCACTCATGAAATGAATTGGTTGTAATCGAATTACGTGTAAATTAGATATTTTACATTTCGCAATGCGATAATCACGATTGGAGGCGAATGACTCAAAAAATTGGAAAAATGTAAACATAAAAAACAAACGGGGAATAAAACGAAACGAAATAAACCGGAAATGATGTATTGTATATTTATAGGAAGAAAGAAAAAAAAAAATGGAAAGAATCCGGTTTTATGTATTTTTTGTAGTGTGAAAATAATTTAACAACGTAAAAGTAAGCATGGTGTGTTTCCCCCGATAGGAAGCATTTCAGGTTTTGTAAGAACTACTAAAGCTGAAATCGGTGTGTGTTCGTAGTAGTTCCTCATGAATGATGAAGCAGCGGTGTAAATGGAGAGCGGGGAAAGGAGGAATTGAATAGAGAGAAAATATTTGACAACTTCCATTGATTCTAACCGATTTTTGCAGTGAACTTTCACCAGAAAAAATATAGGAATGTACGCTTATCGAGCAAGTGTAGAGGTAATAGGCCTATAGCACACCTCAGATAATCTGCTGGAGTTTGTGCATATTACATTTGCATGAAATGTCTTGGTTTTTAATCCTATCAAGGTCAAACTCAGGGGGGAAAAATGAGTTCATTTTATTTATATAGAGAAGAAGATATATAAATTTATATTTTGTTACGTGGTTTATTACTTCAAATTTTATTTTGTTTGTTTTTCTGTTAAGACAATAATACACTTTCTAAAAATTGTTTCATTTTTCTGTTAAATAAATAGTTATAAATATATAAAAATGTATATTTTGTTCATTTACTTTATTTAATCAAGTGCTTACCTCCAATATTAAATTATTTTTTAATATTAATTACATTTTTTCTTTCATTTTAAAACTTTCATAATTTTTATTTTTATTTTAAAACTAATAATTTGTAATATTTGTGATTTGACGATGTAAAATACTGATGTGACCCTTCTAGAGTTGTCGAACTTTGTCGGGACTTAACTGCAAGACTGCCAGATAAGTTACTTTTCTACCTAACTGGATATTTTTTTAGTGTTTTTATTTAATGTAACATGTTTATTCAGCTCAAAAAACATTGTTTACTGATGTATTGGAAAATTAAAAATAGCACCCGACTCTCTCTTTGACATGGTAAGTTTGAGAAAAGGAGTTAAAAATAAAAAACTATACAAAATACTGTTAAAAACTCACCGAATATATGTCAGCCTATGTCATGGTAACATATATTGATCGAATTTCTAACAGTATTTTGTTTAATTCGAGTGGCAAGCCCCCCCCTCCCCAACAAAATACCTCTGTAAGCCACACACAAGCGTCTAAAACAAACAAACAAACAAAAAATAGATCCTTCCTTAAAGAAAAATGCACATGATTTATCTCCCATAAAAAATAAATTGGTTAACTGTCCTAAAATGCTAGAATAGCCTGGAAATGGTGAATTATTTTACATTAAATTTTTGTGACCCCCCCCCCTCTAATATCGCTTCTGTTGTTTTTGTTTCTGTCAAGTCTTCAGTATGGTCACACATAATTTTCCTTAGTCCTAAAATTAATTCAAAGTCCGAATGGCAACCCTCCCCATATTCTCATTGCATAGAAACCCACTTAAAACCACACATAATCGTCTTTAAAAAAAAAAACAACAACAAAAAGCATACAGGATTTATCTCCCATAGAAAAAAAAAAAATGGTTAACTACCCTAAAACGCTAGAATGACCTGTAATGGGGAATTATTTTACATTAAATTCTAAAATGATTTGTTTATCTTTCATTAAAGTTTTTCATGGCATTTCATACATAATTGCCTAAAAGGTAGAATCCCATTTTGGAGGGGGGTGGTCAGAAGGGGTTGGGTGGAGTTAAACAGAAGGTGTTAATCTACAATAATACCAAAGAAATATTGCAATATATTCATTTTTAAATGGTCTTGTGTTTAGATTTAAGTTTTTTGTACATAAAGCACATTACAATTCAACTTTGAGTTCTCCAACTTCTTTTCTGTTTATGGATACATGGCATTTTTAAGGAATTGCAGCATATTTATGCACATTTACTGCAGATTATTTGGAAACCATGAACTTTTGGATATTTTCAGTTGCATATTCTGATTCCTAGCACAAAAATACATCTATATGGCAAATTTCATTGCTTAATCTTGTGTTTTAACAAAGATATGACATCTTTACTGAAAAAGTAGTGTAAAAAATGTGACTTAAAGAGGGAAAAATATCCAAACGTGTGAGGCAAAAAAAATAGTCATAACTTCCTTAATTTTTAATCCGATTTTAAAAATTTAAAAAGATTCTTTCTTAGCTCATCAAGCTCTTTCTATGTATACCAATATTGAAATATTTTAAGCTATTTCAATTTTTTCATGTGTATTGCCAATTATAGCTGATGGCACTCATGTCATCTACTTTTTTATAAATAATTTTATCAAGAATTCTTCATAAGTTTTGGTTTCGATTATGGCTGAAGGAACTCAAGTTATATAGATATATATTTTTTTTTCTATAAGTTTTGGTTTCGATTTCGATTCAAGCTAATGCACCCAAGTTATATGGATTACAACTTTATAATATATAAGAATCGATAGAAAATTGACTCAATAATAATATATATGAAATCTGCATAAATTAAAATATATTTAAGCATATTTTACGACCGGGCTATGCCGGGCGTCCCTGCTAGCTTTGATATATAGATTTGCAGTTTTAACAAAAGAGCTACAATAATATCAGGGCATCTCCATTTATGCTGAATAACCACAGAATGTCAACATCAATATATTACATGTGAAAGAGTCTGCTATAGAATTTCCACAGGTGGCGCTAGTGGATAATTAATATATTATATAGTCAAGTTGTCGACAAGTAAAAACATCTTCACATAGTTTTATCTCATACCTAAAATAAAATCAGTCTTTTTATCATTATGAACTGTCTTCCTACTTTGTTGGGATTAAAATTATTTTCAAATAGCTATCACCTTAATAAAAAGGGGGCTTAACTCCGTATTTGTCTATACAGATTTACTTCTCTTTAATTAGAACAAAAATATTTTTGAAAAAAAAAAAAAAAGAAAAAAAAAAAAAAGGGGAATTAAATTCCAGCCGAGTTTTAAAAAGAAAAGCAAAAATAATTGCAAGTAAATACAATATTGAGTAACGCCAGGTATATACAATTAGTAAAAGATATGATTTCTTTATAAGTTGTGAGAAAAGTCCCCAAAACAAAAAGTTGTCTTTCTCAAAGTTAAAAATCCGCTGTTAAAAGCTCGATATATAGAGTATAGAAAGCATAGTTGAATAGCAGAATCACAGGTTGAATTAGATTTAGGAACACCCATGTCTTGCAAGACACGAGGTAGTCAAAGTATACCGACATTTTCAATCTGAAGCTGAACAGAATCTATCAAATCTCGATTGTCTTCTTCCAGTTTATTTTTGGTTTTCCTCCTTTTATTTTTCAATCAGGTGCCCCATTAGAGAGTGGTTGGCAATTCTCTCTGGGGTCAATCTTAGAGTATGCTGAGCCACCCTAAATATTCTTTGCAGATTATTGGTGATACTATCTGTAGGTTAATACAGTCTCTGATTTCTTCGTTGACAATTCGATTGCTCCATTTGGATAATCTTTTGTAAATACATGCTTGTCATATGCTTTTTTTTTTTTTTACATAGGAGTCACCACTTATCAAAGCCCGGAGGCCACTCAAGGATAAGGGTTAATGGGTATACATTAGTCATTGCGATTATAGTGTAGTAAACATAAGTAGTGGGAATTTTGTACATTGGATTACTTAGGGGGACGGTTCATCAAGAACTTGTTTATGTTGGACTTGAAGACAATCAGATTGTAGTCAGCTGGAAAGCAGGCAAACGGAAAGAATTCCACAGGTGTGCAGTTCTAAGAAAGAAGCTTTATTAATGGAATCTACGTTTAGGTTTTGGCACAGATAAAGAGTGTGGGAAATTATTGATAGTGGTTTTGGCTAGACAAGTGTTTTTCGTGAAAGTCTGGCGAGTGGGGACCATAGATTGAAGTTCAGATGAGCACCTGCCATGAAAATAACGATAAAGCAGAGACCGGCTTGCAACGTCTCTTCTGTGGGAAAGAGATTGCAGGGAAGAGAAAAGGGCATCCCCTAACTAAGCCATGAAGTCTATTTTGAACTCTGTCAAGACAGAATAAGCTGCTTCTAACAGCTCCTGCCCAGATGTGGCAACAGTACTCCATCGTTGGCCATACCTGGCTTTTATACAGGTAGAGAATTGCATCAGGAGTGAGATATCTACTGGAGTGATAGAAGGATCCCACAATTTTCCCAGTGACCTTGGCAATGGATTTGATATACATGTTCCATTTCAGATCGGGAGTAAAGGTGTGTCTACAATGTAAGATTTCCATTCTGGCATATTCATCTGCCTGCTTCTCACTTCAACTGCCCATACAATAGAAGAATTACCGATGTTTCTATATAAGAGAGACCGAGACAGAAAAAGAGAGCCAACAAGTTGCACAAAAAAAATAAAAAATAAAATAATAAAAAAAAAAAATTTCTGGAGAACTCTAGTTTATAAGAATAAAAATGATTAAATGCTTAGCTTGTGCCATGGTCCTTGGCCTTGGTTGAGCCATTTTAAATGATTGAGTTTTGTTAAGAATCACGCGGACATTTAACATAGATTGGGTTTAAAAGGGTATCACCACACTCTTCAGAAAATCCAGATACACTTTAGTGTTGACTTTCAAGCCAACTTCGAAAATGTGAGGTGGCATGATGTGGCCCTCACTTGAAACAACACCAAAGACCATAACCGTGGCTGGGAACTTTGTTGAGCTGTGCCCACAAGCGTTGAACCATCCGGATTTGCATTATGAAAGTGCTGGCAATGATCCTGTGGTCATAACTTGGATCAGTAGAGAGTTGTTCTGTGGCGCATCTCCAATCTTGTTCATTGAACATTGTGTCACTTTCAAACATGATAGAAGGTTCCTATCGCTCTTGATATTTGTACACAACTAGAAAACTAGTAAATGGTCCGCAATAAAAAAAAAAAAAGAAAACCTGTTTTCATCAAATGAAAATGGAATCATGTCATCTTTACACGGATGAAAATTTTATTGTCCCACCCTGTAGTTTTATTTTTATAAAGAAAATCATTTTTAAGCAATTAACAGAAAATTCATATTCATTACAACATAAATCTCGCAAGTTTTGAACTATTGAGTTATCTCCCTTTGTTTTTTGTTTTTTTAAATTGTATTCAAAATAGCAGACACGACAACCACTATTTTGTTACTCATAAAATTTTATTTTTTTTATTTAAAAATAAAACTGTTTGATCAATTTAAATGATTTTTGGAATATGATATCAATGAAAACGGAAACCTCAATAAATAAAACAAACTAACCTTGTTTTTATCAACCAAGGCTGATACTTGATATGTAACGTCACCAGCATAATGGTTCACTATAAATTCCGGTCCAGATTTTTGTCTGCTGTCACGTTTCATCTTAAGTGATGGAAATAACCGCTTTGACTGAAAGCCTTTATTGTTGCTAGGTTTTGGAGAAAGGACTGGTGTTGAAACATTCTTGGTATGAAATGCAAGGATTCCCTTTGGAGCATCACCTTGGCTCATTCCAGGAGTCAATTTGGAAAGACGTTCACCAAGTCCCTTAATGTCTACACACCGGTTTAAGTAAACTTCCTACAAAATGAAAACAAGAATAAAATGGCTGTTGAAAATCATGAAAATGATTGCTGCACAAATGGCTATCAATGAAAACAAAAAAGAAAAAAATACAATCAATTATATAAAGGGCAGTTGTCTGTGTGTAGAAAATTTACAATTATAAGAATCTTGTCGCCAGCATTTATTTTTTTTTATCAATTTGAAAAAGGCAATATTAGTTGAATTGCCTAATAATTATAATTACAAATATTGGTGGTGTTCAATTTTTCAGAGTATGATTAATGCAAAATATTAATTATGTTATAAATTTTGTAGGTGCTTTTACAGAATTGAGACAAGATTTTCTGAAATCGTAAAACTGAATTTCACATGAAAACAATGGAATCTACATATTTTTCATATTTTTAAGATGATTATATCCAAAAATTACGAAAATTGATAAGGTAGAAAATTTTTTGTTAAAAAAAATAAAAAATAGAATTTGATGAAAACGATCGTATAACACTAGAGAGTTCAACAGGAAAGTAATTTTCCATTCGAATTAAACAAAGATGGCGGCAATTTTTCACCTGCTAACATGATTAAATTTGTTTTTTTAATGATTCAGTAATATTCAAGTAATTTCGACTGCATAATTTGGAAGCTACCATTGTAACTTATTGGCATTGACAAAAAAATCCGTTGAAACTATTGTTTTTTATCTGAAAAAAAATTATTGACTACAAAATCTTGCCCCAATAATGTAGAAGCACCATTTTATATTTTACTGTATTATAATATACTAACAGGTTGCCCAGTTGTAACATATGCTTAAGTATGATATTCTAAGTTATGTAGATTTTATATTTATTATCATACAGTCAATATGCCATTGATTATTATGTTGTACCCAATATACAGTAGTGATTTTAAAAATAAAAAACATGACTTCGATGCCATCAGCTAGAATCGAAACTAAAACATTTGGCACTCCAACCTTAGTCATTACCATTTGAGTTAACATTAGACGGATAAGAAAAAGTTAAAAATGAACCGATTTTAACATATAAACGTATATTTGTACATGCGTACAAGACTACATTAAGTCAACTTATGCGTGTCAAGTTCCAATTTCTTTTCAATTTTGACTCCTTAGCAGCAATTTCTACAGTCTAAAGACCAAATTGAATTTATCCCACAGGTTTAAGTTTCAAGTTTGTAGACTAAAAATTGAGAGAGGAGTTTAGTAGACTGTTCCTCATACAGAGAAACAGACAAGGTCACTTTATATATATATAATCTTGGAAGTTTTTAACCTTTAAAACTATACAAAAAAATATATATTTTTTATCATTCGTTAGAAAACCATCTAGTCAGTAAGTCATTTAATCACCTGCAATCACTGCATCAACTCGCTCTCGAATTTACTATAATACCAATAATTTATTTTTCAAGGAATCATCAGTTGTTTACCATGAAACACTGTTTCGGGGATTTACAAACAAAACAGTATATTACATCATGGCTCCCCAGCAGTGTTGATCAAACACCACCACCCTTAATCTTAGGAAGAAGACATGTTTTAAACATTTGATCCAGTTTTCTATTCTTAATTGCAACTACTAACCTTTTCATACTATAAAAATGAATTTCTTACCTGTGCGATTCATCAATTTCCACATTTAAAATGGATACATTTTTAAATTTTTTAATTTATCAGTCTTGTATTTATAAGATTAGGATGAATCCATTTAACTACTTATCACCCCCACTATGATTAGTATTTAGTATATTTACATTCTTATTTAAAATTAGATATATAAAGGTTAAAAATATTTTTACATATATACATTTTTTTTTTTTTTTTTTTTAATAAATTTATTATATGTAATTATAAATACATTTTATACATTGCTAATATAGTTTTGGATTTCCTTTATTAATATAGTCTGGTTTATCTTAAACGATTCAAAAGCATCAGGATAACGAACAAATGCTTTATTTAACTGTTTTAATATTTTATTTTTATCCCCACCTTGTTTTATCATCCTTATTACTAAACTAGAAACTGGTGGTATAAAGTCTGTTAGTTTTAAAGTCACGCGAGCTATTCTCAAAAACTCTGACATAATGGTTCCATAAAACATAAAAACAGGGCAGGTGCTATCTTTATGGGGCATACGTACTATTTTAAAGGGGAAAGCGTTTCTTTTATCAAATATTTTATAAAGAAAAATCCCATCCTCAATTTTTATATCTAAATCCAGAAATGTAGCCTGTTGTCCTCTATGTTCACAATTCAATTTTAATTCGTTTGGATATATAAGATGTCTATTTTTTTCGAATTCATCATTATCGTTTATACATATAAGGTCATCTATAAATCTCCTACATCCATGAAAGTTATATGTTTTAGATATATCTGTTTTTAATAATGATGACATATATATATATACTTGAGTCTATGTAAATACATATATATATATATATATTATATATATATACACTAGCGGGCCGGGGGGGGGGGGCTTAGCCCGATCGTAAAATATGCTTAAATATGATATTTTAATTTGTCCAGATTTTGTATATATTATTATAGAGTCAATAGTAAAAAAAAGTATTTGGGTGCCATCAGCTCGAATTGAAACCAAAAGCAAAACTGTAGCATTCAAAACTGTAGCAATGTGACACGCATATGAACTGATTAAAAAATAAATTAAGATGAATGTACAAAATGTTTAATGGTTTTTTCAATTTTGATACTTTTCTGACCCCTTAAAAACTATAAAAGAATGGTCCATAAAAATCCAATCATTTGAGGTCCCTCATGCCCCTCTGTGACTTTTACTTCTGGAAGAGATAGAGTTTGAAAATATGGAGGCAAACAGACAGACATATAGACTTTTATATATAAGATATATATGATGAGAATAATGAAAATCCGACAAGACAGAGATAAAAAAAAAAAAAAAAAAGGAACAAACCAAGTTATGTGTTCATCAACGTTTTGTCTTTATTGTAAGACTTCTTCTGGATAAATGAAATTAAGAAAATAAAATACCAGTAAAATATTTGAAAATATATTTTTATTGTAATGAAATATATGGCTTTGTTCTATTTCAGAATGAAAAAATGTCTTCATTAAAAAATGTCTTCATTAAAAAATGTTTAAATTTACTCCATACAATACTTAAAAAAATCAAACATTAACTTTCTATTTCCTCCCAACACATTTATAAAAATTATTAAACTCATAACTGACATGAATTATTTTCAATTTAATAATTTCTACAAGCAAAAATTCGGTTTTCCTATGGGTAATCCTCTTAGTGGATTATTAGCCTGCCTTTTCTTAGAATTCCTAGAATCTGGTCCTTTCAAATTTAGATTTCCTCCAAACACAGAATATTTTAGATACATTGATGACATTTTAATTTTTATTCCTGAAAACACGCACATAGATAATATTAAAAAAAAAAAATTTAGACACAGTCAAACACGCCATAAAGTGCACCTATGAAACAGAAAACAATATCATTACCTTTTCTAAACATACTTATGATAAAATCTAATAATAAGGTTATCCTTCAAAGTTCACCGCAAAACTACACACAAAAATGATTACATACATTTCTACTCACACCATAAAAACAAAATAAAAACAGGTATGATGATAATTGGTTTCTTCCTACATGCATTCAGAATTTGCAGTCCAGAATATCTGGACGAAGAATTCAAATACCTCACAAATACTTTGAAAACTTTTCAATATCCTACATATTTTATATTAAATGCAAAGAAAAAGGCCACACAAATATTTTCCAGGATAAATCAGCAAAAATCATATGCATCAGACTCTTCTTTCATAAACAGACATCTTTTACCTACACACACTAATAATACAATAATTCACATCTTTTACAATAATTCACATCTTTTACCTACACTACAATAATACGATAATTCACATCTTTTACCTACACACACTAATAATACAATAATTTGTAACACACTAAACAAACTAGGAATTCCAATCATACAAACCACATCACAAAATATAAAAACAACAAAACATCTCCAAAACAAACCAATTTCCAATGCAGGCATATACACTGTTCCTTGCCAAAATTGCCATCATATATACGTTGGTTTCACCAACGCAGATTAGAGAAAAGGCTCAATGAACATAAAACAGATATAAGAAATAGCAATTTTCTGAATTATTCTCTCATTCATTGCACAGCATAATCATACTTTTCACTTCAAACAAACAAAAATAGTTAAATTTATTTAAAATAAACCGCGATGGAAACTTCTTGAATCAGTGCTTATCGCAAATTCAAGCACAATTAAACAAAGTGGAGGTTTCTATAATTTATTTTCATTAATAAATTAACTCCTATTAAAAGAACATAATTTAATTTTAGACACACGTTAACTCCCCACCATAGAAAACACCACCTATAATAATTAATACATATAATCAGTCAATAAATTACATGACAAAAATACTCTCATTTAATTTTAGTTACACATTCATATTTGAATTATAATGAACATATTTATTTCAAAAGGAATATAAATTACATCAGATCTTTTTAAATATATTAACGGCTACATGACGTTAAAAAACAAAATTACTCTCTTATAGTAAGTAATCTTTGCTTCAGCCTTACAATATAAGAAAAAAAATATCGTAAAACATGAATTTAACCTGAAAAAACTATTTAAAAATTGCGCGGTACCAAAAAATTCATAAGCACCAAATTATGGTCGCATATGGTATCGTGCTCACCTTAAAATTTGGTGCTTATGCATTTTTAGTACCGCGCTATTTGTAATTAGTGTTTTCAGGTTAAATTCAACTTTCACGCTATTTTTTTTTATTCAATCGTAAAGTGGAAGAATATTTACAAAAGACCCTCCCCTCCCCAATGTAAAAATAATTACCCAAAATTGTACTTTGTATTGTTCAACGCTTAAAAAAAATTTTTTTTTCTTTTTTTTTTTTTTTTTACTTAGTCTGACTGCTAATTAAGTATCCCTGAAACAGAGAAGAGTTGAGAAAGAGAAAGAGTTTGCTTGTGAGAACTGACTAAGTTTTTAGTTTTCAAAGGAAACCTCAAATATTAAATATGGTAACTTTGGTCAGAGAAAACTTCACAAAGTACCAACACTTTGGTATCAAGAGGTTCTTTTGTATGATCTTGTTTAGATTTTTATAGATTTTTGTTTGGTTAATACACCTTTTTTGACTGGGTTATTTATAATCGGCAAATTATGCCTGCGTTATCATTAAACTCATCTGCAAGGCAAGTGCCTAGCTAGTGTGAAAACTCTTGTTATAGATAGCACCAACCAGTAATAGAACATTCTAACACTTTCTAAAACTTTCGAGAAATATGGAGAAGGTGCTAGAATGTTCTGTTACTGGTTGGTGCTATCTATAACAAGAGGTTTTCGCACTAGCTGGGCAAGTTGTCTTAAAAATCCATAGAAACAAGAAAACAACATTACAGATTGATTTTAAAACTTTCGAAAAAATCAATTCAGGTAACTTGATTATGTAGTAGAGCTGACATCTATTCAATGTAGCCATCTTCAGCCTCAATCACCACCTCAATACAAGTCCAGAAGTGGGAGCATGTCTTTTCCACAAGCGCTGACAGGAGCTTGGCGAATACTAGGTAGATGGCGGCAATCAGGCTGGCTTTGGTGTTGTGGGAGGACATGTTGGTGATGTTCTCGATTTATGACCAAACGAAGTAGTCCAGTGGGTTCAAGTCTGGATATGAGGGGGTCCAGTGAGAGAAGAGTACAAAATCGTACCACTCCTTCTGAAGCCAAGCCTGGGTCTCTTTGGACTTGTGGGTCTGTGCCGAGTCCTGCTGCCACACCCAGTATCTGCCAGCGGCCTCCTGATTGCACTAGGGCATCACCACACTCTTCAGCACATCCAGATACACTTTGGTGTTGACTTTCAAGCCAACTTCAAAGATGTGAGGTGGCATGATGTGGCTCTCACTTGAAACCACACCAAAGATCATAACTGTGGATGGAAACTTCATTGAGCTGTGCCCCAAGTGTAGACCGAGTTATACAGCAGTGCATCTCCAATCTTGCTCATTAAACATTGCGTCACTTTCAGACATGATAGAAGGCTCCTATCGCTCTTGGGATTTGTACACAACGGGCTGCAACAAAAAAAGGAAACCAGTTTTCATCAAACAAATGGAATTTAGTCGTCTTTTCTATGGCAACAATTTTATCATTTCACCTCGTATATGGTAGCTTCCTTGACAGACTATGGATGCCCAGTATAAGGGTGCCTGTACGTGAAATTTTTGTGGCAACGGTTGCATAATCTCTGACCATGCTTGTCTTGAGTTGGCATTGTTAAATAATCAATAAAGGTTGAATCTGCATCGTTTATTCCACCATTATATCTTAATTTGCTTCAGTTTGTGTCTATCATTTTTGCATTGTATTGCATTTATATACTTAAATTTCTTTTATATACACACTCAGCAATGCTTGAAGCAAACTACATCAACCTCTTAAACCATATCAGTTCTTTGAAAAATTGTCAGGTCAAAATAATTAAGGAATAATAAAAAAGAAAATAGTTTATTTTAACATAAAAAGAACATACAAAACAATGTCCTAAGAAATGTCTACACTATTATTATTGACTTAACTCGAAATATCCATGCCACAAGGTAAAACTGGATTTTTTTTTACACAAGGAAGTCCACTTAAACATTGGACAATGAAAAAGAAAAAGACAAAACATCTTATCTTGTAAAAGAAAATTTTAAATTTCGAAAATTCAAATTACAATAAATTTTATTTATTTTAACAAATACATTGTTATGATTTTCGATACAATAGTCTATAAAACATAATTTAAAAAAAAAATTATTATAAAATAAAAATTAAAAAAAAAATTATTATAAAATAAAAATTAAAAAAAAAATTATTATAAAATAAAAATTAAAAAAAAAATTATTATAAAATAAAAATTAAAAAAAAAATTATTATAAAATAAAAATTAAAAAAAAAATTATTATAAAATAAAAATTAAAAAAAAAGTTATTGTAAAATAAAAATTAAAAAAAAGTTATTGTAAAATAAAAATTTAAAAAAAAGTTATTGTAAAATAAAAATTAAAAAAAAGTTATTGTAAAATAAAAATTAAAAAAAAAAGTTATTGTAAAATAAAAATTTAAAAAAAAAGTTATTGTAAAATAAAAATTAAAAAAAAGTTATTGTAAAATAAAAATTAAAAAAAAGTTATTGTAAAATAAAAATTTAAAAAAGATTATTGTAAAATAAAAATTAAAAAAAAAGTTATTGTAAAATAAAAATTAAAAAAAAAGTTATTGTAAAATAAAAATTAAAAAAAAAGTTATTGTAAAATAAAAATTAAAAAAAAATTATTGTAAAATAAAAATTAAAAAAAAATTATTGTAAAATAAAAATTTAAAAAAGATTATTGTAAAATAAAAATTAAAAAAAAAGTTATTGTAAAATAAAAATTAAAAAAAAAAATTATTGTAAAATAAAAATTAAAAAAAAAAATTATTGTAAAATAAAAATTAAAAAAAAAGATTATTATAAAATAAAAATTTAAAAAAAAAAATTATTGTAAAATAAAAATTAAAAAAAAAGTTATTGTAAAATAAAAATTAAAAAAAAAGTTATTGTAAAATAAAAATTAAAAAAAAAGTTATTGTAAAATAAAAATTTTAAAAAAATTATTGTAAAATAAAAATTTAAAAAAGATTATTGTAAAATAAAAATTAAAAAAAAAGTTATTGTAAAATAAAAATTAAAAAAAAAGTTATTGTAAAATAAAAATTAAAAAAAAGTTATTGTAAAATAAAAATTAAAAAAAAAGTTATTGTAAAATAAAAATTAAAAAAAAAGTTATTGTAAAATAAAAATTTAAAAAAAATTATTGTAAAATAAAAATCAAAAAAAAATTATTGTAAAATAAAAATTTAAAAAAGATTATTGTAAAATAAAAATTAAAAAAAAGTTATTGTAAAATAAAAATTAAAAAAAAAAATTATTGTAAAATAAAAATTAAAAAAAAAAATTATTGTAAAATAAAAATTAAAAAAAAAAGATTATTATAAAATAAAAATTAAAAAAAAAAAATTATTGTAAAATAAAAATTAAAAAAAAAGATTATTATAAAATAAAAATTAAAAAAAAAAAATTATTGTAAAATAAAAATTAAAAAAAAAGTTATTGTAAAATAAAAATTAAAAAATACTACTTAACTAGTTTGACTCACCTCATTCAATAGGCTGAATATTCCAGGGATCCCATCTAATATATCAATGCAGGATTGGTTATCGGAATAATCAGTATATGTCCATCCAATATTCTCCTTAAGGTATTCTTCCTGAAGAAATACATGAATGCAAAACAGAGAAAAGTTCAATGAACCAATAAAAGAAGGCAAATAAAATCAACCTTCTATATATATATATAAAGTAATAGCGTTCGTGTGTGTGTACAACTCCTTATGATCAAAGAAATATGTACATCTCTCTTGGTCCAGAAATATTAATGCCCATTGTAGGATATTTCTGTCAAAGGAGACATTTATTTTTTTGCATAACTTCTACATATAGCATTCTTCACATCACATATACATTGACCAAGTTATCACATTAAATTAAATCATTTTAAATAATTAGCTCGATTATATTACTTATTCGACATAATAGCCTCGTAAATACAGTACTATTTAAAAATATGATTTAAAATGTAATTATTTAGTTCATTTTCATTTCAATTTATATTTTATTTAACTTAAATTTACTTATTATTATCGTAAATCTGAAACCTTTTAATTTTCAAACCAGGAAACCAAGGGGAATAACTGTGATAGTTTAATTCTTTGAGTACGATATTAAATATTTTCTTTAATAGATTTGTTTTCATTTCGAAATATTCTTCTAAGCTGAATTATTATTTTTATTTTTAATTCGGAGGTAATTTTTTTTTTCGCTTATTCTTAATTTTTAAGTAACCTTTTCGTACTCATGCAGAGAGTGATCCAGACATAACTCAGAGTCCACCCGACTTTCTCCGCAACATGACGCCAACAGCCGGAGTAAATTGAGCTTCGCTGAGGAAATTAAGTCGAGCGTCGCTGATGAAAGTATAACAAGAAAAGAAAACCTACCTTAAATTTTATTAACTGTAAAGAAAAATTTTATAATATTTTTTTTGTTTTGTTTTGTTTTTGCTATATATATATATATATATATATATATATATATATATATTTTAAATAAATAATGTTAAAGATTTTTTTGGTTAATGTCAAGTTTCTTTTCAACTCCTCAAAAAACTTTAAAATCACGACTTTTAGGTTTTCGGTGGTGCTGAAAACGAATATCACATTTAAATTTGGGGCATGATATGAAGAAATTACTATAGAACTTGTATAGAACTGTAGTTTAATTAACCATTTTTCCGTAAGTAACGTGGCGACATTAACCATTAAAGCAGAATCGTTTAATATTTCACAAAAATTGTTTACATTAGGTGGCTTCACAGCCTCCTAACGTAAACAGAATTTTTGTGAAATATTTAACTGCTGAAGCACCTGTTAACAACTATACAAGTTGTATAGTAATAGTAATTATAATGAAAAAAAAAAAAAGTATGTTTTTGTAAACTTACAGCATAATTAGGGTCCTAAATTATGAGATGAAAAAAAATGAACGAATCTTTGTAAAAAAAAAACAAAAAAAAAAAAAACAAAAAAAAACAGCGCCGGTTTTCGGAGATGCTGAAAACGAATATCAGTTAAATTTGTTTTGATATGAAGAAATTACTAGGTGAAGTGGGTGCTCATTTTACGCTAAATTGACATTGAAAAAAATTTCTTCATATCATGAAAACTACTTATCTGTCCAAAAATTTAAATGTGATATTCGTTTTCAGCACCACCAAAAATCTATAAAAATGTTTTTTGAGGAGTTGGAAAGAAACTTGACATTGACCGATTTTTTTGTTCTGACAAAAGGTTCAAAGGTAAGTCAAATAAACACTTTTTTGTAATGTTTTTTTTTTTTCAAGAAAAAATGAAAACAAAATTATCTTTATTTTTTGGGGTGTTATTTTTATTTGTTTTTTTTTCTTTCTTTTCTTTTTTCTCAAGGAAAAACCTGAAAACTAGAAAAATTGAAACAAAACTAGGTAGAATAGATTTTTTTTTTCTTTTTTTTTCCCATATTAAACAGATATTGTTGTTGTTTCCTCAGACCATTGTTTTATTAATGGTGTGTGTGCATAAATCGTATTCCGCATTCGCGCTGGAGGTCTTTCTGTGTTGCTCACTCAAATGCCCACAATGGCAATTGTAGGCCTAGACTTGGCAAAAAAAAAAAAAAAAAAGGTACCAGTCCGGATGGTGTAAAGGTTCGGCATGTGGAAGCCTGACACCTCCAGGCATAGCCATCGCTTACCTTTCTTTGTCCACATGATGCACAAGTTTTTGTCCGTGCCAGCAAATTTTTTTCTTGACAAAAGTCGAGGACTCCAGTTGGTGTTTCCAGCTGCTCACTTAAGGCTGTAAAATTCATATTTTTTTTTGTTTTTTTTTCTGACGTTAAAGTACGAAATGGTGTGTTTTGTTTTTTTTTTTACTAATTTTTCTTTTCTTCCTCTTCCAAATTGTCGTCTGCTGCGTTGAATTTTCGACTCGCGTGAACGCGCGTCGCGTTAAAAACCATCGCGCTATATTGTTCAGCTTTATGTTTTGTCAGACGCCTTAATTTTCTCAGCGACACTGAGTTACATCTGGATCACTTTTTTATTTGTTATTATTGAGTTATCTGGGTTTTTTTTCACTGTATTTAGTAGTTTTATGCCGATATAATTCATCGTTCTGTTTATAATTGTTTATTTTTGATAAAAAAAAAATTACAGCCATTGAACTATAAGTGGTTTGTTTGCCATACTTATAGGTAAATGAGCACTGAACAGATAGCATAATACTTAAAGTTAAATTCAAATTTTGATATATCTTTTAATTTAAATGCAAAAGAAAATAAACAATTGCGATGCAGAAAACGTACACAGTAAAACAATATGCTGGGGAGGATGTTGGGGCGTTGTTGTAATTGTACTATTTAGAAATGTTTCCTGTGAAGGTGTGTTTTGCAATGAGCATAAATAAAAGTTAAGGTCAGACGTTTAAAACTATTGGCGTAGACCTGACATCAGACTGCTTCAGTCACGGTATGTTCTATGTCTCCATCAGGACAGGAAGTTCAGAAAAACAATGTGTTAGATAAGATTTAATCATCGAGTTGAAATTTACTTCCCTCTTACAACATCCACTTACTGGAAAGGTGCCCATAAATCGCGTACCTAAGTGTGCAGAAAAGTCCCGTGTGATGCGTGGGTATCTTTGCAAGTAAGCAAATAAAAAGAGATAAAATGCTATCACAGCTTTTATTAACAAGCTGGTACTGGTACAGCTTTTGAACCAGACAAAAATGCCTCTTGCTAATACAGAATTACATAAACAATGGAATAAGAAAGAAAGAGAAAAAGAAAAAGAAAAGAAAAAAGAGAAAAAAAGAAAAGAAAAAAAGAAAAGAAAAAGAGAAAAAAAAAATGACAACAAATTGGCCTCAAAATTAAAGCAAACCGGCGTTCCACCAGAAAAAAAATTAATAAAACGACATTTAAAGCAAGAAAAACACTGACTGCATGTTTATTTTCATCAAATAATTAATAAAACAATTTTTATAATTCTTTTACAAGGGAAAGTAAAAAAAAAAAATTGTTGTTTTCAGTATTGATTCAACTTTTGAACCAGTCAAAAACCAAACTATATTTTTTTTTATCCAACCTACTTTTTTGTTGACTATTTTTTTCACCTCTGTTTGAAAATCTTTAACAATTGTGAATTTGCAACTTAGTCAATTTACAATTCAACCTGTCTCCCCTAATTGGATTAGTGCTTTGTCATCTTCCGATTACGATTGTTTATGGAAAAGCAAAAAAAAAAAAAAAAAAAAAAGAGTAGGGTTTTGTCTGGTTCAGTGGCTAAAAGAGTTAATGAGATGATTGTCAGTTGAAGGATGAAAAATATTATGGGAGTAATAACAATGATGAATCAAATTAAGTGAATTTGAAAAATATTATCCTTGCTATGAAAAAGCCCATTGGGTGCTGAGACCCCAATTTGGGAGTTCTGAGTGAAAGGAGACATACCATAGTTACCATTACTCCCAGGTTCACATTGACCTTAATGGTAATACCTGCCAGTTATTAAGGGATTAAATTGAATCTGTTTTGGGTTATCCAATATCCATTTCAAAATCTATCTTTCCCAGCTCTTTCTAAATGATAAAATCCCAATTTACTTGCTTCCTCACAACGGCAAAATTAGACATAATATCGGTTTTTAATGTGAGGAAAATCTAGCTCCCTCAAAAAAGGGCATTTATGATTGTGACAAAAATTAAAATTTCCTTAGTTTAGAAGTCTGTCTCCTTCATTGATCTAGTACAGAGCAGATAATACACTTTGAGTCATTTATTTGCAAAAAATATAAAAATTACAGTTCAAAATTTTTAACAAATTAGGAAAAAAGCCATCAAAAGTATGAGTACCAATGAGGGTCATTGGTTATCCTTTGTCTATTCTATTTGTCTGTCCTACTATTAGCTACAATCATTGCAATCACCACAATACCACATTTACTATAGGGGCAATCTCACAGAAAATATCCTTTCTGATGAAATTAGCGGATTGTTGATACAATTCGGTAATCAAAACGTGTAACTAAGCAGATAAAACAGTAATAAAATATATATATATATATATATATTTTTTTTTTAATTCAATTTTCACCCCAAACAAGGCACAGTGCCACTTTGAAGCAGGGGGCTACTATCAGGGACTTAATTAGCGGGGTCATTATGAAGGGAGATGAGTAGAAAGATGTTTGTTGACATTACACTTGAACTTCTGCATATCGTTGCAGTTGGGAAAGCAGAATCCCGGAAGGGAGTTCCAAAGACCCGCAGTTCTGGGGAAGAAACTATTGGAGTAAAAGGCTTTCTTGCATCTAGGGATCTCTACTGTAAAGGGATGAGACTTAGTAGCTTGTCGGGTTTGTCGGGGGTAGTTACGTCGGGGAGGTACAAGTGTTTGCAGTTCGTCAGAGCATTCACCATTGAAGTATTTGTAGAACAGGCAGAGGGATGCAACATCTCGTCGATGGGACAGAGGCTGAAGCCTAGATGACAGTTCAGGACCTATCAGGTTGGCGACTCTCCTTTGAACCCTGTCCAGGAGCGAGAGACAAGAAGCAGATGCACCAGCCCAGATGTGACAACAGTACTCCATACATGGGCGAATGGTTGCCTTATATGAGCAAACAGTTAATAAAATATGTTAAAAATATATGAGCAAACAGTTAATAAAATATGTTAAAAACACTTTGAAATGAGTTAAAAACATATTTAATCTGAAAAGGAAACACTAGATAAATGGATAGTCCTTAATCCGCGGAGTTTCGAAGAAATACTTTCCTTCTCATCAGAGGGTAGGAATTAGCAAAATACGGGATCGAATTTTGCATGCAGAAGTATTTGATGAAACAACAAGTAAGTCAAAGATCTTACTTGAAAACAAAAAAAGTGAAGCAGAGGGAATATGGTGAAGAAAAAGGTGATTACACATGAATGGATAGTCTGGTGGAAGATAAAAAATCCAGTGATGGTAAAATCCAAATGTAAAACTTCAAGAAAGTTAAAAGAATTTCCATTTGTACAAGTAAAATCCAAGGAAATCCCGTAATTGGAAGAAGATGGTCCATAATAATCCAAAGGCAGAAATCCAAGGAATAATTCACAAAAATGTGTACAAGGAAAAAAGAAAAGATTCCAATAATATTAATAAAAGAAAAATAAGATATGCTTTTCACTCTACTTCCGAGACATAAAAATAAATAAGAAAGATCAAGGAAGAAAAAGAGGAGAGAGAAAATTTTATATATATATATATATATATATATATATATATATATATATTGTTTTTAAAATATAATTTTAAAACAATATATATGCCGCTCCCCATTTAGGGGTACCAAATTGGTAAAAGGAAAAATTATTCCCAACTTGCATTTAGGTAAAAATGCACTTTCGTATAAATAATTGAATTCATTCAAACACGTATTGCAAAAACAAAAACAAAAGGGTAATTAGTAAAAACCTGAAGGAAGTGCAAAGCAAATATATATATTTTTATCTTATTACCATTTTATCTGCTTAGTTACACATGTTTCGGTTACCGAATCGTATCAATAACAAAGTAACTTCATCAGACTTTAACAAAAAATCGTTAAAGTCTGATGAAGTTACTGGATCGTTGATATGATTCGGTAACCGAAACATGTGTAACTAAGCAGATAAAATGGTAATAAAAACACACACACAAATAAAACTGCAAAAAAGTGTTGATTCTAGTTGGAAGGCAAAGTGATAAAATCACCTGATCTGTAATTTTTTAAATCAATTCTTGGACAAAGTAATCTATCCAGCAGATCAAGTGATATCAATTAAATAAAACTATGAAGTTAACTCACCTGCAAATTTTGTAGGAATTGTTTAACAAAATGTTGCTGTAATCGTTCATTTGCATAATTAATGCACAACTGTTCCAAACTGTTTTGCTGGAAGCATTCAAATCCATAAATATCCAAGAGACCTAAAAAGAAGAGAAAAGAGAAAAACAACAAATAAAGAATTTAAATTAAAGTGAAAATCAAATCAAAATTTCAATTTAAGAAATAAATCCAAATAATTGGTTGGTTGTTTTTGCTTTACAGCATATCAACCCTTTTCAGGTTATTTAATGCCGAATCCAATGATTTTGAAGAAAAAATTTTCTAATTAATCCATAGTTGGGACCCTAACAGGTACTACCACTCCAGGTCAAAGTGTACCTGGGAGCAATGGCAATTAAAGGGTGGCTCCACACTCCCCAAAGCCCACAAACTGGGGCTTCGGATATAGTTTAAGGTCATATCCAGGGCCACCAAATAATTGGATTCGATCATTTACGGAGACAATATGATTTGACAGAATACGTGAAATTATAACACAAAACGTTTTTTATCTTGCATCATAGGAAGTTAGGCTGATTATATAGGTTTTGAATGTTTGACCATGGTAAATTGTGTACCGATGTGAATTGACAACCTGTGTGTGCTGAGTTTGAATCCAATTAATTCCATAGCACCACTTTCATCATGAATGTTGACAACCTTCTCATGGTTTATCCTGTAAGTAGTTGATTAAAAAAAAAAAATAAGGGAAACCAATTTTAACAGAATTGATCTGTTTAGAAAGTTGAACCATGTCGAGTAGTACAAATTTAAATCATTACATCACTTCTAACATCAGCAAGTATTTTTATAGTTAAAGTTTTGAACCATAACTTTTTCATTCTCATGATAATCCTGAAGAGTCATCTATAGACAGGTGAAATGAATTATTTCACAGATTCGCTGTATATGTTCAAAGGGAAATAACTCAATTGAAATTATTTTAAGTTTTAAAATAGACACTAGATCAAAAGAGCGCTGGTTCATTCACGCAAACAGATGGTGGAGTGTTCATTGTGTGCTTCGTCCCAAAAGTTATGCAAATTCTATGGGAACTATTTTTTTTTCTTTTCACGCATGGGTACAGTAAACAGGCTGGAGCATTGTAATTTTGATTATAACTACAGCACGCAGGAAAAATCAAATCAGCTTTAGTGAGAAACCAGTCCTAACTCCATCGCGAAATGTAAAAATTATGTACCAGGAAATATGCATGCTCAAGTGACTCCCACCAATGGATGGATACCTTACCAAGGGAGTAGCGATGAATGACTTTTCTTTAAATCTTTCTCTTTTATTATTAGAGTAAAGTGGTGAGTTTACACTCAAAGATTAAGTGGATTCATTTTCATTTTGAGAAATGTACATTTATTTTCCATATAAAAAAAAGAAAAATTAACATTTGGCTTAATCGAGCATTAGAAAAGTTAAGGTAGAACCAGCTCCTCTCGTAGAATACACAGCATCCTAGATGAATGCTGACTATACACAATGGTTCTCAGTAGCCAAAATAGTGATGGGCAGCCAGTTCCAGGACCAGCAGCGACCACTATCAAGCTGTGGCTGGATGTAGGTTTAACGTCAGGTTTGATAGTGTGTAACATCTTTAGCTGGCCTCCCGGGCATCTCCGTCGGCTTTGGAGCTATTGCTTGGTGGATGAACTCTCCTGTACTGCATGGCTGAACCAGTTAAGTCACTTCTTTAAAAGAGATTAGTCAAGAGGGATGATCTGGCATCATGTACCAATTTGGGTATTGGAGATAAAATGTGGTCAACAGACTCACAGAATTTTGCAAAGGCAGTATAAATTGAACATTTTTAGCATTTTGAGATCAATAGTTTGCATCAGCCAGGTTTCACAGGTTTAGCCATAGAAAAGGATCGAAGTTAGAAAACAAAATGCAATGAGTTTTAATTTGTAAAGTTATTGTTAAAACTGTCTCACTACTAGCAAACCTTATTATTTTAAGAAAATTAATAGATATTTTTATTAATAAAATGTAACATACCAATCATTTCTTGGCAAGATTCTGTTTTGAATTGACTATTGATGAATTTTACCAGCCAATCAAATAATCTGAAAATAAAGTTAAACAAACAAAAACAATTTAAGTGAATTTTCTTTGCTTTTCAAAAACATGTAAATGTTAAACAAAAAATAACCCAGACATTTTATTTATGATAACCTAAATTAAGCAAAAAAAAAAAATCGACAAAAATTGAAAAAAGAAAGACATTGAAAAGAAAATTGTAAAAAAAAAAAAAAAGAAATTGAAAAAAAAAAAAATTGAAACAAAATTGAAGAAAAAGTAAATTAAATAAAAAAAAAAGAAATTGGAAAACAAAGAAATTAAATTTTTTTTAAAAATTGAAACAAATTGAAGAAAAAGTAAAAAGAAAAAAATAGAAAAAAAAAAAGAAATTGAAAAAAAAAACTTTAAATTGAAAAAGTAAATTTAAAAAAAAATTGAAAAAAAAAAAAAAAAAAAGAAATTAATTTTTTTTTTAAATTGAAAAAAATTGAAGAAAAAGTAAAAAGAAAAAATTGAAGAAAAAGTAAATTGAAAAAAAAAAAAAAAAGAAATTAAACTATGACAAACTGAGAAAGTGATATATCTATCTTTGATTCTTTTACCAAGTATCATAAAGATCAGTAAAAATGCTAATATGCCATAAAAGTGTTGGCAAAACCAGGCATATCCATCAGATTTGAACTATTGCAATCTAATTTTTAAAACTCACTATGTCTGTATGTGTGTCTCTTCATTTTTTCAAAGTGTATCTTCTCTGAGATGCAAAGCTGCGGAGCAGGGTGAGGCAGGTCAAATGATTGTACTTTCTGTAGATTGTTTTTTTCTAGGTTTTTATGTCGGTTAAAGATGGATCCTAAGAGGTCAAAATTGTAAGTTGACTTAAAGTGCTCTTGTATACATATGCATTTATATATTGGTTCATTTTGAATTATTATTTCTTTTTTTTATCTATCTGATGATAGTTCAAACATAATGACTAAAGTTAGAGTGTTATATGCTTTGGTTTTGATTCTAACTGATGGAACCCAAGTCATATTTTTACTTTTGAAATCACTACAATATATTGCATACAAGATAATATATAATAATCAGAGAATTGTCTCTATAATAATAAATTCAAAATCTGGAAAAATTAAAATATCATATTAAGTGTATTTTATGACCAGGCAAGATCAGGTGCCCAGGTGTCATAGATAACATTAACTATTTCAAAATCTCCATTTCCTAACTTAACGCATGGCCATGTTTGGCCAATCACAGCTTTGAATCTTTTACCCCTCCCTCCCTCCTTCCCTCCCTCCATAACTTAACAGATTTAGAGTAAAGATAGTTTATATATTATACCATATATCATATATTATACTATTAAGAGCAGTATATGATTTTAAGGTGGATATTTTGGGGATTTTCTACTTACTTTGAATAAAGCATCATGGCTAAACAATCCCGTCGACTGTTAGCTTCTTCCATACGGACAGGTTTTTCAAAGATACTCCGATGGGTTTTACGTCCTGAATGGATGCAACGATGCAAAAGAACTTGTTGGAGCCTTTTACTGTCAATACCAAATTGTTTGGACGCCATATTCATACCAGTTATACTTTCTGAAAAAAAAAAAACGGGAACAACAATTAGTCGTTTTATTTGTTCACCTTTTTTAACGGTCATCAAGAAACATTTGCGACAGTTAAGCAAATGGATAATTCTTTTTAACATTTAGGATGTAGAAATGTTCAACTCCTCTTATTTAGTAGTATACATGTGAATGTTTGTATTTCATAATATATTAGTTCTTGTCCAGAATTCTCCCTATATTAAAAAACAAAAATAAAGAAAAATCTATGATTTTTGTACCTGTGATGAAACGGAAATATCACATTTCAAAAATCATATGAATTGATCAAATAGTTTTATTTTTAAAAAGAAAATCATTTTTAAGTGATTAATGGGAATTCGTAAGTATTACAACATAAAACTCACAAATTTGAGTTATTTACTTATCACTCTTTGTTTTTATTTAAATTGTTTTCAAAATGCCAGACAAGGCAGCTGCTATTCTGTTACTTATAAAATTTTATTTTCTTATTTAAAACTAATTCATCAATTTGCATGATTTTTGGAATATGATATTTTCATTTTATCAGGTGCGTACATCATACAGATTTTTCTTTATTTTTGTTTTTTTTAATATAGAGGGAATTCTGGATAAGAACTTATTAGTTTTCTTGTATTTATCTAGTGATACTATTAACTAAACATTTTATAACTATTGTTAATTATTGAATCTTGCTTAACTACTATAGCAGATGTGATGATCTTGAACTTGGATTGACCAATGGAAATGACTCCAACATACCTCATCCCCATCATAAAAAGGATTCATCTCCCCTGTCGTGTAGTTTGAAAATTAAAGAAATCTTAAAATCACAGGTTACTAATGAGGATCAAACTCACAACCTATGAGAAACAGAACAACTGATTATTGCACAGCAATAACATCAATATATATTTTAAAACGGATTGATTAGAAGAACGCACTGGCTCTTTCAGCGGAAAAAAATGGAAATTACAAAGATGGAAGAATGGAGAAAATATGATCGGACATTTATTTCTGGTTTGAGTCTTAACGGCTTCTTACTAACTTGACCCCATGTTATAATTTAAGAAGAATAGAAAGTGGGTCTTGGGTCTATTTTCGGCAGCCGTGTAACTCTCGCTTCCCTTATTTTGTCCTTTAGTCCTCACATTCCATGAGCGATGTTTCTGACAAAGCGGGAAGAATTGCTATTTTCTGGATCAGAATCTATTTCATCTAACACTTATCATTGACAAGTTTTTGATCTTGAAGTAGCATTTTTTTTTAGTTTCTTACATCAAGTGGTTTCACATCTTTTCTGAGGTGGTTTCCATAAAAATAAAATAAGTAAGAATATTTAATGTTCGAAATTGCTGATTTAATGAGTTGAAGAAAGGAGAGAAAATATCCAGTGATTTGTGACCCGTATTATTTTTGACTGAGGCAACAAATCGATTATTATTTTCATACTAGCAGGAAGACATGACGTTGCCCAGGAATTAATTAAAAGACTGGCCTTGAGTAAGAAGAAAGGTCTGTCACCTGATGAAATCTTTTTAGATTAAAACAGTAAATTTATTGTAGTGACAAATGGTAATTTTGTTTATGCATCCATGTGCCTGTTTTACAAGTATTTGAATGGAATGTGCTCTGATAAAGTCATTGCACTTGTACCTCCTCGAAGTACAAACCTGTATAGCAACAAAATCCCACTCCTTTACTGTTATTGTCCGTAGATGCCAGAAAGCCTTCTACTCTTAATAGCTTATTCCCTCAGACTGCTAGTCTTTGGAATTCCCTCCATGTTACCTGCTTCCCTGAATGTACTAATATGCCAAAGGTTAGATGTAATGTAAACCAGCATCTTGCTCATCTCCCCTAAACACTAAACATGGTCCAAATAGTAGCCTTTTATGCCCAAGTGGCAATATGCCTTGTTGAACTAAAAATGTGTGTGTGTGTATGTGTATATATATATATATATATATATATATATATATATATATATATATATACACACACACACACATAATAGTATGTGTATATATACACATATTAGATACTTTGTCTGCTCATTATCATTTTACAAAGTTTTTTTCTTAAATCACTTGAAACAAAGCTTTAAATAATAAGCATTTCATTGTTGTAAGCATGAAACAAACACTTTCACATTTAGTCATACAGATAAACATTAATATCGTTAGTAACTTTGCTAAAAATTTATCTTTTAAACATGACCATAAAAAAAAGAAAAAAATCAATTTGCCTGCCCAACGACAAGCGTAGAAATGGATCGCAACGTTTTGAAAATCATATCAGTTTTTTGAAAATCATATTAGTTCCTCCCCCAAAAAATAAGCCGAAGGCAATACAATCCTTCACCTTCACCATAGCGTTGGGCGTTACAGATGACCTATCAATCAGTCCTCTCTATCCTTCCCTATCCTTTGTACATTTGACAGCCTTGCTCAGTTCCAATCCTGTCCATTCTGTTATGTTGCCATCCCATCTCTTCTACTTTCCTTTTTTTTTCCTCCTCTGACTGTTCCCTGGAGCACTGTCTTGGTAAGCCTCTCTCCTCTTGTTACATGGCCGAACAATTTTAGTTTGTGCCTCCTGATTGTGGTGAGAAGATCTTCATAAGGACCAATGGTTTGCCTTATTCTGTTTTTGACTTCCTCGTTGGTTATGTGGTCTTTGTAAGAGATGCCAAGCAGTCTTCTGAAGCATCTCATTTCTGAGCCCAGAATCCTCTTCTCTAATTTTGCTGTAAGGATTCATGTTTCGCAATACAATAATGGTGCATAAACAAGTGTCCTGCTATCATAACTAAAAAAGGCAGACTGCTCATTATCGGCATTGCTAGACAATATTGACTTTATTCCTAAACAAAACTATTTGTTACGTTAAAATCCAAGCAATTTTTTTAATTAAAAAAAAAAAAAAAAAAAAAAAAAAAAAGAAGAATAGTTAATAGTGATGAGACGATTCCAATATTTTTACCGATTCCGTACTAAATTACTGATTCTGATTCTTTATAACTATCTAAATATTTAACTGTAGAGTTGTTATTTTTTTTCCTGGTTACCGATAAAAACATATGTACATATGCGCAGATATTTTCTCAAACGTAAAAATACATTTGTGGGTGATGATGTATAGATTTTAGTTTTACTGGTAGTTTAAAATAAATATTTATTTTTGTATTATCAAAAAGAAGTGGAAGATTTTGTTTTAAACAAAATCAAATGGAAAAAGATAATTAAAGGAATTGTTTTTGGCATTGGAAAATAGGCACAAATTTTTCCGATTCTGATACCCCCCCCCCACCCAAATTCTGATTTTTCTGATCCTGATTAATTTTTCCAACACTAATAGTTAATTAATGGACTATCCTTTTACACACCAATATTCAAATTAGTTAACTTTACTAGCGAGTTAACGTATACATATCAAATACAGAGCTTCTATTGTGTAAACTTGAATTAACTGTTTGATTTAGTTTGAGAAATGAGCCCAACTTTTGTATTTATTCATTTAGATAATAAATGATGATAAACTATACTTAGATTTAATATTTTACTATAGTTTCTACAGATCATCAAAAATGACTTAATTGATCTCTCATATTTGTTATTGATTGACAAGAAAATCTAACGAATTAACAGTATATACAGGGTGTCCACAAAGTCTGGCTGCATAATCTTCATGGTGCCCAAAGTCTGGCTACATAATCTACACGGTGCCCACAAAGTCTGGCTGCATAATCTACACAGTGCCCACAAAGTCTGGCTGCATAATCTACACGGTGCCCACCCACAAAGTCTGGCTGCATAATCTACACGGTGCCCACCCACAAAGTCTGGCTGCATAATCTACACAGTGCCCACAAAGTCTGGCTGCATAATCTACATGGTGCCCACAAAGTCTGGCTGCATAATCTACACGTGCCCACCCACAAAGTCTGGCTGCATAATGTAGCCAGACTTTGTGGACACCTTGTATATATGACGTTGCATTTCATATTTTTTTTATCCATAATGTTTTTTTTCAGAAACTAAACAATTATTTAGATTGAGCACATAAATCTAATCAAAGCTTAATTATTTAAGCTTTGATTAAATAAAAAGATTTACATCTCTGCATTTTGAGAAAGAGAAAATTTCATACCTGTACTGTTTTTAATGGCTGCAGATTCCTCATCAAAACCTTTTGTAAATTCAACATTGCATAAATACAAAATACCAAGCAGGATCTACAAGAAGAGGAAATTAGTTGGTGGGTTGTATATCATCTTGTATATTTATAAATATTTGAGAGAGAGAGAGAGAGAGAGAGAGAGAGAGAGAGAGAGAGAATTATTTCAGCTATGGACGAAAACCTTTAGAAAAATTATTTCATCCCATTTTAAAAAGAAACACTTCTTCATGTTTGTATTAATAAACAGAACAGATATGTATGTAGCCATCTTGTTTTTTTTTGTTTTTTTTAATATGAATCATAATACTAATAATACTACAGCTACTACTAATGATATTAGTATAAATAAATTAAAATTTAAAAATCCCATTCCCCATTTATGAGCAGAGAAAGATACACTTCATACTTCCTACAATTAGCCCACACATTCATCCTCTGACCATAACACACACACACACACACACACACACCACTAGGGTGTATGTCTATATTTGAAAATGCTGGTAATGATAATACCCCTCATCTAAAAATAACAGAAATGTTTGAAAGAAAATGAACCTACTTGGAATATATCTTGCGTCTGATTTTCACTGACTCCAACTTCTTCTAAAGCTTGCAAAGTGTCCTGTAATTTCTTGTGGTCTAATGCAGCTTTTCTCCCTGAAGAAACAAAAACACGTTTTTAAAACATATCATCATTACTATTAGATACTAGTGGTGGGACGATTAATCAGAATCGTTAATCGTAAGAATCGTGTATTTTGGGGGGAATCGGAATCAGAATTGCATCGTTAAAAAAATACCTTAGATTTATGATTCTTTCATTACGATTCTCTTATATTTTTAAGTTGAACTGTTTGTTTGAAGTGAGATTAATGTTGTCCAAAATTTATGATAAAAACGTCATAGAACTTTTCATAACACATTTAATATAAGAATTTTATTAACTACTTTAAAGGTAATCTTTATTTATCTTAATGAGTTTTCTTATTCTGTCGGTCCTGGATATGACCTTAAACTATATCCAGTGGTGAGGCCTCAGCTTGCGGGCTTTGGGGAGTGTGGAGCCACCCTTTAATTGCCATTGCTCCCAGGTCCACTCTGACCCGGAGTAGTAGTACCTGTTAGGGTCCCAACTATGGGTTAAATAGAAACTGATTTGAAAACAACAAATATATTCTATTAAAAATTTTTCTTCAAAATCTTTGGATTCGGCATTAAATAACCTGAAAAGGGTTGATATGCCGTAAAACAAAAACAACCAACCAATCTTATTCCGTCACATACATAGGCACTGTCTGTTTCGAAACTTCAAGGCTCATGATTAGTTATATGTTTGCACTGTTGCGAAACTTTAGGGGTCGCGAGATAACATTTTTTTCAGTCTTTTTTGGTGGAAATCTTTTGAAAAATAAAGATAAATTATTGTAAGCTGCTTTGATCATTTCGTTTCCATCTTGCTTTTCTATTTATCTCTGGACACACATATGTATATAGCCAAACAAAAACAGAGGACAGAGACCTGGAGGGAAATATTTTTCCACCTCTGTCCAAGCAAGAAAAATGTTCCACCCCCAAAAATAACCTGCCAAAAGTATAACAGCAAAAATTATTTCAGTGAGGCTAACCTAGACCATATAAGATCGGAAATAGCAGCCCTCATAAGAAACAATAAATATTCATTGAATAATCCTAACACAATTCCTACAATTCCCATCACTAATTTATTGTTGATTTCACTTGATAATCTCCCCTTTCATAAAAGACTTCATCACTGTTTCCTGACTTAAACCCTAAAAGAATCTGGTGATCCTAGTCTTCAGCTTGTCCTTTGTGTTGTAGCTTGATCTGTTGTATCTTGTTCCACTACGTCTCATATAAGAATTTGATGAGGTTGCAATCAGGCAAGTTGGAAGGTCAAATAGCAGATGTCTGTGCCTTCTTCATGATATGGTAAGCTGCCGAGTCTTGATGCCACATGTACAGCCTTATGCAGTTATGTAATTGATTCAGGGTTTTATTACTTTCCTCAGAATTTAGATGTAGTGTTCAGTCTGAGATCTACAGTGAAAAAGTAGGGTGGTATGATGTCATCGTCAGTGATGGACTCTTGATTATGTATTTTTCTCTCTGATGTTATCTTGTAGTCCAATCCACTGCACCTATACAATTTTTTTTTCTAACCTTTTTTGCCATCCACCTGCAGATGCTGAAGAACTTTGAAATGACAAAAAAAAAAAAAAAGATTTCAACGAAGATTCAAAGAAGCACTCTATGCCGTTTCTACAAATATGAACATTCAAAATTGTCCATAATCAATTATTCGGCCCCCATCCCAAGAATGGAAATATAGTCAATGTTTTTCAACGGTGGTCAACGACATGGTCTGACAAGTTGTACACCAGGTTCAAATCAAGTTAATTCCACAGAAACTCTTTCAATTAGGATGTTAGCAACCTTTACGTGATCCCTCCTGTAATAATCTGACATCTTTCTAGAAAGAATTCTAACTAGAAAGATATTGGAGAAATGAATACCAACAACAGAATCATCTACTTCATTCAAAATAGTAGTGAATAGTAGAATAATAAGTGATGTCTTTTTCTCTTCCCTGCAACCTCTTTTCTACAGAAGAGGTGTTGCGAGTCTGTCTCCGTACTATCATTAGTTTCATGGCAAGTGCTCATCTGAGCTCTAACCTATGATTCTCTCTTGCCAAACTTTCACAAAAAAACACTCGACTAGACAACTGCTACCAACAATTTCCTCCACTCTCCATCTGTGCCTAAATCTAAACGCAGATTCCATGAATAAAGCTTCTTTCCTAGAACTGCTCGCCCGTGGAACTCTGTTCCACTGGCTACAACATGGTCATCTTGAAGTCCAATGTAAACAAGTTTTTGTTGAGCTGTTTCCTTAAATAATCAAACTATAATCAATTTCCATCACTAACGATTACTATGCCATTGTCTTGATGACCACTGGACACTAATTAACACTTATCCTCAAGTGGCCTTTGAGCCTTGATAAGTAGAGACTCTCTTGCAAAAAAAAAAAAAAATGAATGAATGAAAAAGACTGAAAGTGGAAGTATTAAAAAAATGCATAAAATTAAAAACTTGAAAATTAAAATGTTTTTTTCGCATGTGTATACGAATATTATTTGCCTCAGAAAATAAATATATATATAAAAAAAAAAAATAATAAAACAAAACATGCAGATCATTAAAGCAATTTTTATTGAATTTGAAACTTGGATAGTATGCATTGCTTCTGATCTGATAATATTGGTCATAAGTATTTGTCTTTCTTTTGTTATCTAAAGCATGTACGAATATGAAATACTTTTTTTTTTTTTTTTAATCACTGATTTTAATGAGCTTCAAACTGTAAAAAAATAACAAAATTTATATAGACCAGGGAACCAAGTGAAAATTCCATGAATGCTTTTCTTTTTAAAAAACATTTTGTTTTAGCTTTATCTTTTGCATATTTTTCTTATAGTTATAAGTTATAAATCAAGACTTGTTAGTTAAAATATATAGTAATTAAATGAATCTTACATATAATACTTAGCAGTTCCGCCCAGCTTTGCTTGGGCCCTATGTACTGTTCATAACTTTATGTGCATATGTATATATTAAAAAGTGTGAATATGTACGGTAATGCCTTTTTATATAATAGGCTTCCTTAACTACCATTGAGAAAAGTTGGTAGAGACCGCAGATGTCAAATATTTTGTTAACTTTGACCCCAAATTTGACCCCTTAATATTTATTGTTTTGGGCTCAAATTAAATTAAAATGTTTGACCCATGTCCAAGTAAGCTACATCTAAAATTTCAAGTGTTTAGACCCAAAATTCGTGGAGGAGTTTGGTAGAGTCTGCAAAGGTCAACTCTGTAAACTTTGACCTCTTGCCAACCAAATTTTCGCCTAAAAACTGATTAAGAAGCTTGCTGCATGTCTGAATACACTTTATGTAAAATTTCAAATGTTTAGACACAAAATGGCTTAATAGTTTGCTAGAGACCGCAAAGGTTAAATCTTTTGAACTTTGACCACTTGGAAGCCAAATTTTCAGCAAAAAAAATGATTAAAAAGTTTGCTCTATGTCTGAATGCACTTTATGTAAAATTTCAAATGTTTAGATCAACAATTAACTGCAGAGGTCAATTTTTTAAAAACTTTGATCCAAATTATGACCCCTTAACATTTATTGTTTTGCGCTCAAATCAAATTATAAAGTTAGATCCATGTCCCAGTAACCTATATCTAAAATGTCAAGTGTTTAGACCCAAAACTGGTGGAGGAGTTTGGTAGAGTTCTCAAAAGTCAAATCGTTGAACTTTGATCCCTTAACAGCCAAATTTCTGTCTGAAACCTGATTAAAAAGATTTTCTCAAATCTCAATACCCTCTTATGTCAAATCTCGAGTCTGCAGACTGAAAATTGACAGAGTTATTTGGTAGGGAAGTGTACACACACAGACAGACACACACAGATTTTCACTTTTATAAATATATAGATTTTGGTTGCAGAAATTCCCCTCTGAACACCATTAACATAGGTTTGCAATAACAGATGTTACATACAAATTTAATATGTCTAAGATATTATCCACCATCTTACGTAACTGTAGAATACCATTACATACATATTTATTTGTTATATTAAAAACCTACATTTCATCCTAGGAGCGCCATTACCACTATCGTCAAGACCTACAGAGGAAGTAGTTTGTATTTTTCCCTCTTTTACAAAACACCTCCCACCGGCCCCACTCAATACTGGGAAATACATACACCGTCATATCTTTCTTTGTAACTGCCTCACGAACTCATGCACATACCATTCTAACATTCTGTACATCTTTTCATAATAACATTTGATATCATAGAAGTCGACAACATTCACTCAGACAAGTTATTTTCAAATATTTTAGCAAACAGAAAGAAAATTTCATCATAAATGTCATTTCTTAAACATGCGAGAACATTTTTATGATAAAACAAAAAAAAAAAAAAAATGAGTAAAAGGAAAAAGAATTCAATACCTGAATGGCTTGGAAGAATTCTGAATTTGGAATTTTCATTAATACACAAATTCTGAAAACGACTGTTATTGTTTTCTTCTTTTAAACCTTGCAGCATCTTTAACAAAATAAAAAAAAGAAAAAAAGTCATTAAAACAAATAAGGATGCATTCAATTAAAAGGTTAAATGAAAAATATATTCTTGTCCAGAATTTCCCCTATATTCTATCATACGAATTTTAAAATAGAATATAAGGGGAATTCTGGACAAGCCGGAAGCCACTCAAGGATAAGGATTAATGAGTGTACAGTAGTCAATGGGGAAAATGTCGGAATAATCGTTAGTAGTGGAAATTTGGTAAATTGGATTACTTAAGGGGACGACTCATTAAGAACTTGTTCACGTTGGACTTGAAGATGACCATATTGTAGTCAACTGGAAAGCAGGAAAATGCAACAGAATTCCGCCAGGCGTGCAGTTCTAAGAAAGAAGCTAATGATTACTATGAAATTATCCCATTCACTACTGTACACTCAATAACCCTTGTCCTCGAGTGGCTTCCAGGCCTTGATAAGTAGTGACCCGTATATACATAAAAAAAATGTAAGCCAAAACACACACACACACACACACACACACACACACACACACACACAAAATGCCATGCTGCCAAAACACATGTATATTACTTATAGGCACTATAATCACATTGATATCCACATTTCTAAGCCTGGTGACTATTTATTGAACTTTCTTTACAAAACACATGTTATCAAAAGTTGATAATCGAAAGAATCCGATTAAAGAAGGAATAGTTCAATTTTGACCAAAGTTAACATCCTTATACAGCCTAACATCACAAATGCATTTGAGAAGTTTTATCACGACACAAGCATAAGGGGCAATATATAAAATCAACAGTAGATTCTTTGATATAACAGAGGGGGGGGGCACATATGAAATGCACCTTTCTGTTAGAGCACAATTGAACTATGATACTTGAATTTTGCTTTTTAAACTTTAACTCAAGCTGTTATGTATAAAAATAATTTTTATAAAATCAACACTAGGTTCTCTACAGTGCAACGTAGACTACAATGTATTGTGGACTAATTCTCTACGAGGGGGTGGGTGGGCATGTGAGCTCCTTCTGGTGCACCACAGTGGGTTCCCGACTAGAGCAGGCAATCAATCGATTTGGTTGACGAATGGGCAATTTTACTGATTTCGATGACAAACATATTGGAAGTGTGGAACATTCATTGATCTTCTTTCAATCCTGGGTAACGTTGGGTCTCCCTGCTAGTTTACAAGAAAATAAAGATAAAACCTACCTGGTAGAAAATATGGAAATTGCATTCTCCGACACCTTGATGCGTCACTCGAGTTTTCTCCAATAAGTAAGTGCTTATTGCAGCACTTTTCATACTGCCAGATCTGGAAGATGAAAAGTGTTAAAATAAAATGAAAATTATTAATAAACTGGAATCAAAACTTTTTAGTGTTCAAAACCAACGGATATTTATGAACATGTGAAACGAATTGATTAAATAAAATTTAACGTCGGAAAAAAGAGGAATGGTACATTTTTGAACGATTACAATTAGTTAGAATTATGTTTCTGAACTTTTTTTTTAGGCGACCATTCTATGATCTAAAACATAAACGAAAATAAAATGCTGTAATAGAAGAAACTATGCACACAAGCAGCAGCATGTCTGTTTCAACTATCAGATGACGGGATTAGGGAAGGAAAAAGAAAAGAAAATCTTGAGTTTGTAGACGGATTCGTTATGTACATATGGCATTAATTT
Organism: Euprymna scolopes; assembly: GCF_053919585.1. Taxonomy (NCBI): domain Eukaryota; kingdom Metazoa; phylum Mollusca; class Cephalopoda; order Sepiida; family Sepiolidae; genus Euprymna; species Euprymna scolopes. The sequence continues at coordinate 177,568,117 of NC_136482.1, forward strand.
GCATGAGAGGAATAGCGTCTATAAGACAGACGAATTAGAGAGGACAGGGAGCTGAGTTTTTGATAGTTGAGAAAGAGCATAAACTTTGAGAGTTAGTGTTGTGAATTGAGTTAAGAGTTGATCCAAATTGTGGAGTTGGTGAGAAGGAGTTCTAACATTTTTTTTTTTTTTTGCATAACAGATTGATAATTTGTATTATTATATTTACTTCCTTTTTAGAAAGTTAGACATAAGATCAAGTGTTGGTTTGATGAAAGTGTTTTTGTGGAATGAACTGCATTTGAACTTGGAACATACAGGTTTTTGTATACTAATGACATTAACCCTAGGCAGGTTGTATCAAGGGAATATTAAATTCACAAGTGACCCCCAGTCACATGCATCTAGGCTTTCAGTCCATGTTGTTTACCACTTAGCCGTTCCCATCAAATTAAAAGGTTCCAGAGAGATGCATAATCTATATTATTCACATGAAGCCATGGTGCCACGGATAAAGTGCTAAGTACAATTAGTTCCAAGTGATAGTCTTCTGGAGATTGAAAGTTCAATCGACAGTACAGGTGATACTACGAATATAATTAAGATTTCTCTACTTGGTCATAGCTGTAAAATGAGAGTAATCTACTTCTATGGATTAAATAAAGAGGTTCAGTTTGCAATTGTATATAGATTTCAGAGTTCAACAAGACAACTGGAGAAGGTCTGAGGTTATATTAGTCAAAACAAAACAAAAAAAATTTTAAATGAAAAGTATACAAATAATACAAACTAGCTGAAATACTCATATCTGGGCGGGCTCCTAATACTCTTGATCGCTTTAATAAATATACTGAACGAGATGTCAAAAATCATTAAAAGAATCCTGTAAAATGGATTACGGATTTCTGTCCTTAAAAATGATTCATCCTTTTTCTTTTCATATGAATGAAAAGGTTGACAAAATCAATAGTAAAAGAAAACAGTATACAAATAACACAAACTAGCTGAAATACCCATCTCTAGGCATGTTTCTAATAATCTTGATCATCTATCTATTAATACGATAGCATACGTGTTATTTTCTGTGCCACGCTTACATCCAGGTCGTTTAATTATTATGTACTTCCATTTCTTATCAGAAATAATTTTACCAAGAATTCTTCATAAGTTTTGGTTTCAGTTTCGATTATAACTGATGGCACTCTAGTAATCTATTTTTTTTATAAGTAATTTTATCAAGAATTCTTCATAAGTTTTGGTTTTGATTATGGCTGAAGGAACTCAAGTTATATATATATATATACATATATTTTTTTCATAAGTTTTTATTTCGGTTTTGATTCAAGCTAATGCACCCAAGTCATATGGATATATATTTTTTTTATTTCTTAAATCGCAACTTTATAATATATAAAAAATCAATAGAACATTAACTCTATAATAATAATATATACGAAATCTGCAAGAATTAAAATATCATATTTAAGCGTACTTTACGACCAGGCTTTGCCAGGCGTTCATGCTAGCTTAGATAAATACTTTTGTAGTTTTAACAAAAGAGCTACAATATCAGAGCATCTCCATTTACACGAACATCTACAGAATGCCAACATCAATATATTACATATGAATGAGTCCCCTGTGGAATTTTCCTAGGTCCCGCTAGTTTTAATAAATATAATAGATGAAATGTCAAAAACCATAAAAGCAGCCTGTCATGGTGAAAAACTGTATGAAAATAAATTCTACATAACAAAAATAATAAAAGTTTATGGAGCTTAAGACCCATAAAATATTTACTGACGTTCATTTTATTTCCCTAACTTACAAATTGCATACATCTCTGGAACTTTGGTTTTTATCTGGATTTCTTTTTGTTCATTTACGTGTCACTAGCAGGGCAACCTGGTGTTGCCCAGGGTCATTAAAAAATAAAATGAAAGATGTTAAAAAGTATATGTAATATATTTATATTAAATTTTTTATCTCTCTATCTCTCTTTCCCCCGTCTTTGTTTTTTCATATTCGTCTCTGCCACCTGTCTTTTACCTCTGTGTAGCCCATTCCTCTCTATTGAAAATAATAATAATATAAGTCCTCTGGCCTTCGTCAGGTGCTTAACCGCAATGGGATAGAAATGCTGAATCTCTTAACTGTATCCTCAGTAATTACTGCCTTCCATAGTTGTTGTCGTTTTGCCAGGTTTTGGCCAACTAATCCTCTGGCCGGCTTTGGGTAGGACTGAAACCGCTATCTTCAGACAGTGTCCACCTGGAACTGTAGAGATTTAACGTCTCTATTCACTGCGCCGGTATGGAAGGCAGTAATTACTGAGGATACAGTTAAGAGATTCAGCATTCCTATTCCATCGCGGTTAACCACTTGACAAAGGCCAGAGGAATAGTTGGCTGAAACGTCATGAAACAACAACTATGAAGATGAGGATAACAGTCTTCAAATAAATAATAAAAATTCAATTTAGTTTCTAGTCAGTAAAAATAGTTACGAACAGGTCAAAATTAAAAAAAAAAAAACATTGACCATGGCAGAAGTTGATTAAACTTGTTACTTCTGCGTGTGCACAAATATACAGCAGTTGTAGGTTAAACAATGTTATTTTTTGCAATTTTTGTATATGTCTGGATTTAGGTCATATGGCAATGGGTAAGGCTGCAGAGCTATATGCTTTGGCTTTGATTCTAGCTGATGGCACCATAGTCATATGCTTTTTTACTTTTGAAATCACTACTATATATTGGGTACAATATAATAATCAATAGAGAATTGGCTCTATAATAAATACAACATCTGCATATATTAAAATATCGTATTTAAGTGTATTTTACAACTAGACAATGCTAGGTGGGATGCTAGTATATATATTTGCCCACAAGTCCAAATTCAGACTTGCATTCAAATGTATAAGAATGTATAATATAATAATCTATAGAGTATTGGTTTTATAATAATATGAAATCTGCATAAATTAAAATATCATATTTAAGCATATTTTATGATCGGGCAATGCAAAGTGGCCTGCTAGTATAATTGATAACATTGCAATTAGTTGACCCGCCCTCACCCACCCCCGATAAAACCTGGTCCAGTTGACTTCCAACCTCCAAAAAATTAATATTTTTTTCCTTTTCCTTTTTTTTTTAAAACTAAATTGTCACTACTTATCAAGGCCCAATGGCCACTCAAGGATAAGGGTTAATGAATGTAAAGTGGTAGTGTAGTAATCGTTAATGGTGTAAATTGAGTAGAGAGCAATGCTGATCAAGAAAATACAAACTTTGTGGGTATTTGTACTTTTTGACCTTTAGCTGGACATGCAAACATTTGCCGTTTGTTTTTTATTTTAACTTTATATACTCGTGCCTTCTTTATGTAAAAGGAAAACAAAGATTAACAACAAAAAAATATGTATCTCACCCCCCCCCTCCCCCAATTCTGAGGATGAGGCAAAATCTTTTAGTCATCTCTTGTATCTTTTTTCTATCTTCTGCTGCACCAGTTCCTTTTGTCCTCAAACTCTCTCACGGTTTCTGCATTTCTTGCATATCATGTGATAATTACTCGTCAGTAATTAGCTGTTCTATTCTACAACTGTCATATTTTGAATCTGCACAAAACACCCAACATTTGGATCAGCCTAGTTTGATACAGAAGCTATTCAATATTTTATACTGTAACCATTGGTGCATTCTAAACAATCATTATACATGCTTCATTCAACATCGAAAAACCCAGCAGTGCTTTTTTCCTTTCCAGGAATTGTAATTGATTTCTCCTTAAAACAATGGCTGTTCCATGGTTAACAAGTTTGCTTTACTTGGAAACAATTAGAATTCATAGAACACTCAACATCAAGTATTTGTTCTGGCAGCCATCTTCTATGAACCTTTTTCTTTTTGCAACATTATATTGTCATGCATTTTTTTTTTTATCTAAGCAAAGAATTTCTAATTTTTCTGAAGAGTGTATGCATGAAAAGAGATGGTATTTATATAATAATAACTGTTTGTTTCTGCATCACAAAACAAATCATGTACTGAAGTTTTAACATGCTGGAAGAGCTGTTTTGCATTTAAAATAAATATTTGGATCTTGGGATGTAACCATACTAATATTCAATATATATATATATATATATATATATATACTAGCAGGGAGACCCAATGACCCCCGGGATTGAATGATGATTAAAGAATATTTCACACTTCTATATTTGTATTGCCATCAAAATCCATGAAATCGCCCAGGAGGAAGCTTCACGTGCTTCCATGCAGTAACTTAGTTTAAAATATATGTTATACTACATTGCATTCTAGAAAACCTACTGTTTCTTTTATAAAATTATTTTATATAAATTCTCTCAATTAACGAAAAAAAACATTAGGAAATTTACGTGCTGGATTTGAACCTACAGACAACGTCATGCAAAAAAAAAAACAAAAAAAAACTTACACACCGTAGAATTTTCACTGCCCGTTGTTCTATCATTATTGCTAAGCGATGACATGGAAAAAATAGCTTTACCGATGATAGATAAATTAAAATAACGGTTTCCATTATCAATTTTCGGTAATTATCAGGGGTATTCTGAGACAAAACTTAACTAAGATCACTCCCAGACTTATACACTTAAGTTCTGTAAATTTTAAAGAAAATCTGTTCAACTGTTTCAGAGTCTATAAGAAACGAATTCACACACACACAAAGTTGCATTCATATAATTGTAGATAGATATATATATACATATATATATATAAATATATATAAAATAGAAAAATCTTATTATTGAAAATTTATTCAAGTTTTCAAAAAACATTATAAACCTGTAAAGAAGGTATACAAAATTTTTCATTATCTGACAAGGAATATAAAAAAAACTTGAAAAACCTTATTCCACAGAGTTTCAAAAAATGCAATGCAAAATATACAATAAATTTTGCAGATTAATGCATTGAAAGAAACTATATATATATATATATATATATATATATATATATATATATATATATATATATATATATATATATACATACATAATTGTGTGGTGTTTGTAAGAAAGAACCCCAGCAAAGTTCTCAATAATAAAAAAATAAATAAATAAAAAATAAGAGCATAATATTTATTTTAAAATTTTACAAAGTCAGAAAAACATTGATACCATCTGTTTCAAATTCGATATAAGGTGACCAGCTTATGGTAAAAAAAAATATTGGATTCTCTTCAGCCTCTGTTTTTATCTGTTCTTCAATAATAAATACATATTATTGTTATTATTACTGTTTATTTTTTAGCCAAGATGCACCTGAAAAACGTCCGAGGCTAATTATATTGTGAGAATAACACTCGCAATGAGAACAGCAGTCTGAATAATCAAAACCGTCTTTGAAATCTAGTGGGCGATGCTCTTTTCCCCTCTGTACTTCCTCTTTCTCATAGAAGAGACTTTGCGAGTCTGTCTCTGTGCTATCATAACTTTTATGGTAGGTGCTAGACTGAGCTTCAATCTATGGTCCTTCCCCATAAAACGTTTGAAACAAATACATGTCTAACTGCAACTACTGCCAACAATTTCCCACATTCATTACCTGTGCCAAAAACAAAACATAAATTCCATGAGAAGAGTTACTTTCTTAGAACTGTCCGTCTGTGGAATGCAATACCACAGGTTTGCTTCCCTGCTGCTGACTAGAACATGGTTGTCTTCAAATCTAATTTGAATAAATTCCTATTAAACCATCTTCTTAGAGAATCTAGCTCTACCTAAGTTCTGATATCTGGCTGTCTTACATCAACCTAACATTTAACCCTTATCCTCGAGTGGCTGCCAGGCTTTGATAAGTGGTGACGTCCCTAAAAAAAAAAAAAAAAAAAAAAAAAAGTACTTACACTAAATTCATGCTCCTATACTTATTAATTACTTACCTATAAAAATGCAATTCAATGAACTTGCCAAATCTGGAACTGTTTTCATTTCTGGTTGTTGTGGCATTTCCTAAAAATAATAAAAACAAAAAAAAAATGACACAGCACTGTCAATATGAAATAATAGAAGTAATTACTAACATGTGTCGTAAAGGTAGACAAAAAGTATGGTCAGGGTTAGATAGATGACACACCCAGAAAATCAACATCTATTACCACAAGTTTGTTTCATTGATAGTGTATACTCTCCATCCAAAATGACCCCCAAAAATTATGCTTTGCTAGTGTTCACACTGGCTATTAACGAAAATAAAAAGCGAAATCATTTTGTTAAATAATTATTGTAATTGGTTTAAGAATTTTGATGATGCAATTTGTGTTAAGATTTTTTTTTTGGTGACATCAGACAATGGACAGGAGAGTTTATTAGGTTTTAGTGAATAAAAAAATTTCCGAGTACAAATAAGTTTCTGATTGTTAGGTTAATGTAAGACAGTCAAATCAGAACTTAGGTAGAGCTAAAGTGAATGCCCAGATGTACTTGGCTCTTATACAGGTAGAGAATTGCATCAGTAGTGAAATATCTACTGGAGCAGTAGAAGGATCCCACTATTGTGTTATTTTATTGTTGGGTTATAGAAAAAAGAAAAGGACTGCTGCTTATGTGAAAAGTAAACGTCTTTGTTGTAAGGAAAAAAGAACACAAAATAATTTGGCTTGCGTGTATGTTTGCTTTTTAACTCAAAATAATTTATAGGAATTAATTTATATACGTCATTTAGTCATGCAAGTTATAAATAATCTTTCAGAAAATTAAAACCTTTTTAAATCAAATGAAATAAATTGCTTTAAATAATGGCGAGGTGTTGAATTAATACATTAAAAAAAAAAAAAAAGAACGTCCACAAATAACGGGAGATTCAATGACAAACAAAGAAGAGAAAGACGACAAGACAAACGTAGATATCCACTGAAGCAAAAGAAACAATTCATAAAAAAAGATAATAATGCGTAAATGTAATACGGAGGTGCCACCTCCCTCCCCCTTCATCACTTGCGGTGAAGTTTCACATTTCTGGGTCTAAATGTAGTTAGTGGTCATCCATACATTTCTTATAGTAGTCTTTTTTTGTGCCACTTAAATGTAAGGGTCTACTATTTAGAATCATGCCTACACGGACATTATGTAGGGAGTTGAGCAGTGAGATGCCTATTCATATTACATTTAAATTCCTGTGTGTTTATACAGTCAGTGAAGCAAGGAACAAGGAAGGGAATTACACAGTTTAGCAATTTGAGAGAAAAAAAACTATTAAAGTAGGAAACTTTCTGGCATGTGTGAACCTCTTCAGTGAAGGGGTTAGATTTGGCTGCTTGTTAGGTTATTCAGAGGATATTTACGTTGGCTGGGGGGGGGGAACAAGTGCTACGGGTTTGTCAGAGTACAATTCATTAAAGTGCTTGTAAAATAAGCACAGGTTGCAACATTGTGGTGATGGGGCAGGGGTTGGAGTTTGGTTGATAGTGTGAAACCTATTAAATTGGAGACTTATTTTTTTTGACCCTATCTTCAAAAGAGATGCACCAGCCGAGACGTGGCAACAATACTCCATGCATGGGCAAATGGTGGCTTTGTAGAGATACAGGATACTGTCAGGTAGTCAAAATAACTTACCAAAAGCTTCCAAAATTGGATTAGATTTCAATATTTTCTTCTCAATGTTGTTACTCGTTAAAGAATTCTCCCTAGAAAAGGAAAAATAAAATGTACATAAAGAAATAATTTTAATGCATTTCATTTTTTTCTTCATAAATAATTTTCTTCAGCAAAAAATAAAAATTAATTTTTTATTGAAGTTATTCAGAAATTTTGTTATCTTAATTATACCATAGGCACACAGGGTGGAGCTGGTGTGATAGCAAGAGTTAGGAGTGGATGAAGTAAGTTCAGGGAACTGTTATTACTAACCAGCAGAGCGTTATCACTGTTGGTCAAGAGAAACATCTATCAGGTATGTGCAAGCAGTGTGATGATCTATGGAAGTGAAAACTGGCCAGTCAGGATTAAGGATATGTGTCATTTGGAGAGAAATAATAATGAGAATGATACGGGGGTTGTGCAATATGAGTCTTAAACAGACTTAGATCTGATGACTACAGAAGAAGATGAAATCTGGACAGTATAGAGAGATATGTGCAAAACAGGAGACTTTGTTGGTTTGGTCACATGAAAGAATCTGGGTCGATGTAAAACAGTTTAGTTAGAAGGCCAAGGAAAACACGGGAGGAAATGATAAGGATAGATTTGAAAGAAAGAGGGGTAAATATGGACTTGGCCAGAAACAGACAACTCATGGGGAGTTGAAGCACAGATGCTATGCCTGTCATTTTAGTGCTGTGCTACTCGACTCAAGAATACTGCACAGTGGCATGGGTTCCTACTGCAAAGGTCGATGACGAGCTTGACAAGGCATGCGGGACAACCTGCCATCTCTCCAAAGGATGTCCGGAATCACTTTGTCACAAATCCGTCAAGAGGCAATAATGAGGCAGAGCAACGACAATCACCATCCCTTATTTGAACATCAAGAGATGCTGCAGTGACTACCATTCTATAAGAGCTTTGCCCCTAATCACAGGCCTTGGACGAACACACCAGCGTCCTTGGTGAAATAAATCAGTCAAAGACAACAACAATGAAGTCCTTCCAGCAAAGAAGACCTCCCAGCAGACTGCGCTCCCTCGGAAAGAAGGAGCAACACTCAACTGGGATCGAGCAAAGTTTACCTAAACACGGATTAACCTACACAAGTGGGGCTATGTACAGGACACTTGGTGTCCCTGTGGTGCCGATGTGCAGACTATTGCACACATTCTCATAAACTGTCCTCGTAAGCGAGGCATGCTCTGATGCAGACCTGAGGGATGCCTCGGATACTGCTCAATGATTATTCTCGAGATGGAATGAAATGTTATGATGATGAGGTTGGAAGTCAATTTACTAGCCTGCAAACTGATGATAATGATTATGATGATGATAGTTTTCTGCAGAATTGAAAAGAAAAATACTGAAAGATTTTCAACTTACAAAGAAGTTTGAAGATTGGATACAACTGTTAAATATTTGAGAAGATGTTTGGCTGAGACTGTCTGAAAGAGGAAAGAAAATGAAAATAAACATTCAAGGTTTCATGCTAAATTTGTTAAAATTTCTTGGTGCTTATGCAGTGTTACCCCAATATTAAAAACTGCTTGTAAAACAAGAATAAACAAAATGGCACAAAAAATTTACTTATGTGCTAGGTTTAAAAACAAAAGACAGTACAGGAACAATTACACAAATTCATCAAGTATCTTTTAAAAGAAAAAACACATTTCAGCAGCAAAATATCTTGTCTGCCATTTTCTGCTGACATTAAGGTCAATGCCAAGGGACATAATTCAACACAAAGTCATAATAATATTAGCAAGAAATTGTTTACTGATCAAATTTTATTTTATTAAAATAATAATACTGGACGAATTTCTGTAAATTTTAGTGCACAGTTGTTTTTTAACCTAACAGGTATGTATAAAACATAGTTTTGTGTAGTTATAATCTATATAATACTTTGCTTAGCCCTTCCTTAATTAGTCGGTATGTTATGATTTGAAAAAGACCAAATTCAATTTTTGAAGGCCAAATTCACAAAATTTAGCTTAAAAAGACCCAATCTGGCAATTATGGACTAAAATATGAGAGTGATCTCTCTTTGACATAGCCTCATTTTCAAATATCATTAGAAAAATAGAAAGATTCCAAAGTTTGACAAAAGACACTTGAAGGCCGAAGGTTATATTGGCCAAAACGTTGTGAAAATAACACTGGAGATGAGAACAGTAATTCGAATAATCCAAATTATCATTCAACTCCAAAATTCATCTAAAAAATATCTATTACAAATATGTTGCTATTTTACTCATATCTTCCCAATGATATTACAATATAAATGAACTCAACAGATTCAACTGCATTTGAATTTGGTTTAGCTAATTCGATAGTCTTCAATACTACACCATTATTAGCTATTATGATTGCTCACAGTACAAAACAATGATTATGGTTTCAATTGTAGATTTTACCTTTCCAGCTCCACTTTCACCGCTGACCACAATGATCTGGCTTGTCTTACCGACATGGCGCAGCATACCATTAAAAGCAGCTCTTGCACTGCTATAAATATGTGGCTCCAGTGCCTGGAAGATTAAAAAAAAACAAAAATTACAAAAAGTGAATTAAATAGAAAATTTTTGGAAAAAATAAAAAAAACCCACTTAACATTCAAATATTATAAATATTATGGTGTAAGCTGATATATTTATTACTGAAATAATAGATTTATCCAGAGACTATAAATACAGTTACATTTAATATGTTATAGGGCAGTGATTTGTAGCAATTATGGCCTCAGAATCATGACATATACTTCTGTAACATTTGTTAGTACACCTTTTTGTTACTATTGAACTATATCAGTGTGTTCATCTTGATTATTACCAGCATACAAGCCTGCAACAATAAGGTAAAACTAATCTGGAAATAATTAAAAGGATTGTATGTGTAGCAGCTATCATCCTGATCAGATTGATGCCAGCTTCCTCCTGAGCACAAACTACATCCCTAACAATCGCATTCCAGTTTCGACGATCCTGGTCACAGGAAATGACTAACCATTCACAATTCCAGCGTCGATGACCAACTACTTGTGGGCCTAATAGTACCATCAGATCGACTTTAATTGTTGTGGCCCATGTCTTCAGGTGTCCACCGGCATGTTTGTCGCAGGCAGGCAGGGAACAGGTAGAGAGGACCTTGTGTAACATCAGTTGTAGCTATCGTAATAACTTATTGTAATAATTATGTATTATTAATAATATGACACAGAATGAAGGAAGGGAATATATCCATATTATATTCTTAGTCTGTACACATTATTTTTTCTCAGAGACTACTGGACCAAACCGTCTGAAATTTTGTATGGACTTTTGTTATGATAAGGTGCAACGAACTAAGTATTATGGTATCCTTTTGATGGATTAATAAGGATTAGTCACCACAATACCACAGGTAATCCGACGTTGCCCAGTCGTAAGATATACTTAAATATGATATGTTAATTCATGCAGATTATGTATTTATTATTATAGAGACAATTCTCTGTTGCTTATTATATTGAACATAATATATAATAGTGAGATCAAAACTAAAAAAATATGTTATTTGGGTGCCATCAGTTAGAATCGAAACCAAAGCATACAACTCTCAACCCTCATTCTTTAGCTTCTGAGCCATGCGTCCTCCCACACACATATATAAATTCATCCATTATATGCCTTTTTTAAAAAATGGAATTGTCTTATCGTCGAAGACAAGCAAGTACGCAAAGATAGATGGACGGTCCACAAAGTTTTATAATAATCTATATATATAAAAGGCAAATGCGCACGCGTTTTTTGTATGTCTCGAAAAGGCTTTATCGCCGCGGGTTCTGGGGGGGAGGGGGTTACTATCGTTTAGAACTGTTTATATAGCCCCAAGATCATAATATGTACAATTTGCGAACGTGCGTTGCATCTAGATTTATTTACATCGATTTTTACAAAATTATTGCTATTTCAACTCGTCTTGTGTTCGTTCAGCTTTTTTGTATAAAACTGAAACTAATTCAAACCTAAGGCAGTGTTCCCGGCAATCGTGCCGGTTCTTGGCCTTCAGGCCGGGATCAAAGTGTAGTATCTGTTCTAGCAGATACTGCAAGCAAAGACCATATGTGGGGCAACCTCACATATAAGACCTTGGTTAATGTAGGGGCAACCCTTCATACCAATTGTCACTATCCAGCTCCCCTACTCCCCGGGGAGCTGGTCCCCATTTCTCCTTCACTCCTCACATTAAAAATCGGCCTTGTGCCTAATTTGCTCAGTGGGGGAGCAAATAAATAACCCGGCAATCGCACCAGGGAACGTCCAGAAACAATCAGCTTTGATCAATGGGGGGCCAAACTCCTTATATCAGACAGTTGCTATTCAATCTGGATAATGGGGAGCTGGTTTCCCCTCTCCCCAACATCTTGGGGAAACAACCAGTCAAAGTTGGGTAAACAAACCCAAAAGCTGGCCTGTAGCAAAAGTTAACGCCGCTACTTCTATTTGACCTCATTAATGAGGTCAAATAGAAGTAGCAGAGTTGACTTTTATTGCGGGCACGTGTCAATTCTGTTTTTAATACTTAAATAAATTCAAACGTGTTTCAGTTGCTCTTTGTTGACCAAGTGGGTAACGTGTCAGGTTTTTTGCACACTTTCTTTTCTGCCTTCGCCTCAAGGCTTCGGGTTCGATCCTAACTACTTACGAAAACTGTTTGTTTTTTTTAAAGCCCCCCCCCCCCTCCACTCAAACACCCGGGCAACAATTTTTTTTAAAGAAGTTTTAACATTGTTTATATATATATATATATATATATATATATATATATATATATATATAATATTTAAACAGGATTCTTCTTTTATTTTTTTTCAAGTTTTAATATTGACACAGGGTTATGACATTTTTACGTTCTTTTTTTTTCCGTCACGTTCGTTTTTTTTGTTTTTTTTTTCCATCATGTTCACTGTCTTTTTTTTGTGCTTTTGTTTTATAATATTTAAACAGGGTTATTACGTTCATTTATTCTTTCTTTTCCATTTTGTTTTGATTTATCCCCCCCCCCCCTCCACCAACCTCCAAACACCTGGGCAATGCCGGATACCCCCACTAGTATAGATATAAATGTAACAAGATGGAAGAAAAAGAATCACTCACATTGCTTTTTTCAGTCGTATATGACAACAAAACATCTTTTTCATAAATATGCGGCATTTCTTTGAAGGGATTAACAGCCACCAACATATTTCCACCCACCGTGTAGATAACATTTTGTTGGAATCTGGAATCCAGGCAGTTTAGAACTGAAAGAGAAAAGATATATAAAATCAAACAAAAGTTTTAATATAAATATTTAAAAGTTAAATTTAAAAAGTTCTTTTTTAAGGAAATCGTTCCAGACAAGGCATGAAGCCACTTGATGCAAAGAACTAACAAGAATAAACAATGATTCTCACAAAGTGATGTTTATTGACCTTAGTCTTGAAAAGACCAAAGCTATAGGTAGAAAAACAGTCGGCAGAAAGAAAGTTCTACAAGCTTGTACATTTTGGTTAAAAGCTACTGGGATAGGAAGCTGTATTACAATCTATACTCCTATAATTTTTTTTTGTGTGTATTGATATTCATATTAAAAACCCATTTTTCTATTTATTTACAAAGAAAATACAACTTTCTTATATATGGATTGTGGAATTGCATCCATCTGCAAAAGATCTAGCTAATTTGCATATTCTTTTAAGCATTCATTTTAATTAACTTCCTGTTAGTTTTTTTTGTTTTCTTATCAGATGAGCATTTTTAGTTAACTATTACGTGTAATTATATTCATGCAGATATTCTACATGATTTATACTTGCATAATATTTGCGTAAAAAGGTTACAGCAAACACAAACCTCTTTCTATATATACTTATGTATGTGTATATATATTTGTTTAAAAAATTTTACCGTCCACACTCCTCTGTCAGTTTTTGGTATACAAACATGAAACTTAATATATAGGGTATTCAAATCCGTATGAAACTTTATATTTGGGAAAATCAGTGCAAAAGTGTGAAAATTAAAATAATGGAATTTTTCAGGTCAACGTCGAATGACGGCATTACGACTATGCATATCTAACATAATAGCTATTGGTTGATGTTCTAATTTTTAGCCTTGCAGTTAATATGTCTTCATAGCTCAGGCATTAATGTCAAAGGAAAAAGTAAATCGGAAACTAAACTTTTTGGTTTCGATTCTCGGTGGTGGCGCAGGAGTTATTTTTTTTTTTTTTTAAACTTTTTAAATCATTACTATATATTGGGTCCAATATAATATAATATAATACAAAATCTGCATTAATCAAAATATCATATTTAAGTGTATTTTATGACTGGGCAATGCCAGGTGGCCTGCTAGTGAGATAATGAAACAGCAAATTGATGGAGACCACTAATCAAACGAGCTGGAACAAAGGAAGCAGAGAATAGATCAAACAGTTCTGATGAACACTGGCCATAATAGTATTTATAGAAAAGACTGAGACAAGCAACATCATGTCTGTGATAGAGAGGTTGCAGAGAAGAAGAAAGGATGGGAGGGGGGGAGCAGCCAATCAAATTTGAGATATGTTTCTGCAATTTACCAGGAACCCTCAAATGGAACAGATATTAACCAGCTCAAATATGACAACAATACTCAATACATGATCCGATAGTAGATTTGTAGAAAACCTGGCCTACTTTCTCATGCTCATGCTTTCTCATTTGCTGGATCACAGTTTGGCCTTAATAGAGCTGAACGGGAAAAGATAACAAAATATCAGGACCTAAAAAATGATCTAAAAACGACATGGTCTCTGAAAGAAATAAACATTATACCGGTTGTGATAGGAGCAACTGGTTTAATAAAAAAGAACCTTCAGAAATACTTAGAAGCAATCCCTGGAAGACCAAGCTGTAACGAAATACAAATAGCAGCCATAAAGGGAACAGCATTTATTCTTAAAAGAGCCCTCGGATATAAATTTAAATCATAACAGAATCAAGTGTTAGCTCCAGGAAAAAACTTACTGAAGTTAAATTAAAAAAAAAATAGAACTGGTTTGATTTGGTTGTTTTGTTTTATAGCATACCAATCCTTTGTGGATAATTTTAATACCAAATCCAGTCATCCTGATAAAAGTGTTTATGCTTCTGACCCTAATATCCTCAAATATTTAATAAATTGTATTTTCTATATAAATTATTTATAGATTAATTTGTTTTGTAAACATATCTTATAAATAAACACTCATTAATTGATAAATTCTATTTAACTCACAGATAAAGTCCTGACAGATATTATCATTCCGGGTTAAACTGTTATCTTTAGAGTAAGTCCATATTTAGAAATTGGGAGTCTCATCATTATGGCTGTGACAAGAATATCCTTTCATAAAAGCATAATCTTAGCATATATTTGGTTACAGAAGATTCTTTTTTATAAAAAGCATATTCTTAAAAAAAAAAAAAAAAAAAAAAAACTATGCTGAATAATCATGGAATATATTTTGTTGTACTGAAAATATGCTGAAACAAATATTCGGATACAAGCCTTGAATTTACTCATTTTTTTTTCCACATAAATTATATGTGGTAAAACACTTAGTAGGTAAAGTTACATTAAAAGTGTCTAAAATTTGGTCTGTAGAATAAAGAATGGCCTTATAGGCAGATGCAAACATGTACCAACATCTTGTGCTTGTAGACAAAGCATGTTAGTTCTCTGTATGTATTTACACGATCCGAAAAAAAAAAGTAATTAAAACTCCTACCGAACAAATAGCAAGATTTGCAGAGGAATTTGAAGATTACTAGTTAACTGGTGATTGCTTAACCTGCAAATACTACAATATTCAGGTAAGAACAAGCTTAACTCACTGAGAGTTAAGCTTGTTCTTACCTCCACTTGGATCTTCCGACCACTCAGTTGTATCAGTTAAGATAAAAATGAAACATAATAAGTCCAAAGATGGACCTCTCCATCGTACAGTATATCGACACTCTATGGCTGACTGGGATAGCTTCCGCACATTTATATCAGATCTACCTCTGCGTTCCATGTTTAAAAAGGATATGTCCTCTATAGTATCAGACCTGACAGAATGGTTAATTGTAGGTATAGACCGTTTCATACCCTCAAAAATATTCCAGCAAAAACCTAACAGCCAGCCGTGGTTCTCTCCGGAATGTGCTGCTGCCATTGTGCAAAGAAATCACTTTATCCATTGCTTCCAATGTGATAGATGTACTGAGACTAAAGCCGCTTTCAGAATTACCAGCAACCACTTTAAAAAAGTAATAAAGAACGCAAGAGAGTTGTATGCTCAGTCCGTCAAGTCCAAAGTAGCTGAGCAGCGGCTTGGTTCCCATCAGTTTTGGCAAATAGCAAACAGAATCCTGAACAGAAGCATGTGCTCTATCCCAACTCTCATAAATGGACCTGAGGTAATCTCGTCAGCATCAGACAAAGCCAAACTCTTTGCCAAGAATTTTGCAGCTAATTCTAACCTTTGCAACCAAGGCTGTCAACCTTCAATATTTCCTCCTGTATCAGAAAACATGTTATGTGATATACAAATATCTGTACATGATGTTGGCAAGCTAATCAAAAACCTTGATTCCAGTAAAGCAACCGGCCCTGACGGTATTCCAATTATATTACTCAAAAAACTTCAACCAGAACTTGCGCCCATCCTTACAAAACTGTTTAAACGTTGTCTTAAGGAGAATTGCTTCCCGTCACCCTGGAAAATCTCATCAGTATGCCCCGTATTTAAGAATTCAGGTGATCGCTCATCTCCCTCACAGTACAGACCAATAAGTCTCCTGTGCGTCATGAGTAAGTTGCTGGAATCTGTGTTAAATAGAGAAGTAATCAACCATCTCAGCAAAAATAATCTTCTTAGTGACACACAATATGGTTTCTGTTCTGCTAGATCTACAGTAGATGTGCTTACAATTATATCTCATAGGATTAGCGAATCTCTCGATGGAGACTAGCTTTCTAGGGCAATTGCTCTTGACATATCAAAGGCCTTTGATAGAGTATGGTATAAAGGTTTACTTCACAAGATTTCCAGCTATAGTATAGCTGGAAATGTCTTCTCAATTATTAAATCATTTCTCTCTGATAGGGTCATAAGAGTAGTGGTTGATGGGAAGAAATCAGAAGATCTTAGTATTAATGCTGGAGTCCCTCAGGGGTCCATCCTGGGCCCAACTCTCTTGCTGATCTATATTAATGATCTTCCAAATCACATCCTTACACCATTCATAGACATTTACGCGGATGACACTACTATCTATGGTAGCACATCTAAGACAGTAAACGACCAAGTTCTCTCTGATTCTCTCTCCTCTGATCTTGAGCAAGTGGTACAATGGGGAAAGAAGTGGCTGGTTACTTTTAATGCATCTAAAACCAAGCTTTTATCTTTACATCATCAACGCTCTGATCCCCATCTGGCATCAATTGAAATGAATGGCTCTCGTCTTAGGGAGGACTCATGTTTTGACAAGCTTGTGGGCTTGACCTTTACTCCTGATCTTAAATGGAACACCTACATTAAATCCGTTGCCAAGGCTGCTGGAAAAATGGTGGGATTCTTCTATCGATCCAGTAGATATCTCACTGCTGATGCAATTCTCTATCTATATAATAGCCAGGTACGTCCAAGGATAGAGTACTGTTGCCACATCTGGGCAGGAGCTGCTAGAAAGGACTTATCCTGCCTTGATAGAGTTCAAAATAGACTTCGTAACCTTGTGGGAGATGTCCTTTTCTCTTCCCTGCAACCTCTTTCTCACAGAAGAGATGTTGCGAGTTTGCTTTATCGTTATTTTCATGGCAAGTGCTCGGCTGAGCTCCAATCTATGGCCCCCCCTCGCCAAACTTTCACAAGAAACACCCGTCTAGCAGAAAACGCTATCACTAATTTCCCCCACTCTCCATCTGTGCCTAAACCTAAACGTAGATTCCATGAGCAAAGCTTCTTTCTTAGAACTGCACGTCTATGGAATTGTTTTCCGTTTTTCTGCTTTCCAGCTGACTACAATATGGTTGTCTTCAAGTCTAACATAAACAAGTTTTTGATGAGCCGTTCCATATAAGTTAACAAATTTACCGAATCTCCATTACTAACGGTTACTATATTGTCCAATTTCTACTGTACACTAATCCTTATCCTCGAGTGGCCTCTTGGCTTTGATAAGTGGTGATGCCTATGTAAAAAGAAAAAGAAATCCCTGAACATATATATAAATTTGTGGTGATAATTCAAAGTACTACAATGTAAAAAAATAAAGAAATAAAACTATTGATAGTAAATAACATACCTGTGGCTGGATTGATAACATTTAATTTGGTCAAGTGATCACAGATTAATTGGTTTTCGTTTGATCCCAATAAAACATTCTTTTTATTAACTGTCACTTCCTGCAATAAAAAAAAGAAAGTAATGTTTGAACAATTAACTGATTACATTAAAATAAAAATAATCTAATTCATTAAAAAGATAGAAAAACACTGTCTCATCAGTTATCGTTTGATAAATGATAAAAAAAAAAAGTATTGCTCCTTATTCAATTCTTTTATCAGTATCTGGTCAGCACAGAACGCAATGAATGATTCAAGATCATCTGTTCCAAACTAAGCCTAATCAAGTTCATCCTAAAAAAAGAGAAAATCAAAGAAAGCTATATAATAGAGGAGAAAGACAAAGAGAAAGACCACACACATATATATATATATATATAATAGGGATCATGAATATATTCATATATATATGATAAATGTATTTTGGTGTCTGAAGAGTAGCTATTTTTGGAATATTTTTAAATAATATAATGTTTAAACTTGTCCAAATGGTTATAAAACAATTGTAACACATAAGGAAATGCACTATATGATGTTCGTATTTTATATTTTGTTGTTTTGCAAAAATATTATATGCATGCTCGATTATGAAAACCGATAATCATGAAGCATAATTGAGTCAATCAATATTAACTTTGATTTTATTGGTATATGAACATTATACAATTTTAATATGTAAAACAGTTTTGGTAAAAAAAAATTAATAATGATGATAATAATAATAATAATTATATATATATATATATATATATACTAGCAGGGGTTACCCGGCGTTGCCTGGGGGATCGGCCCCCTTCCCACTCCGAGGGGTAACAAAAAAAGTCACCCCTCTGGATTTACATGCTTGGTGCCGGCCTCCCCCCTTCAGGGAGAGATAATCCCCAACCCCACCTTCAGGGAGGAGGGTGCCTGGAGGCTTCTCCCCCCCCCCCCTCAAAAAAAAAAGTCACCTCCTCCTGGCCTCTTCGCCTCCCCCCACCCTTGGGGGGGACACCGGCTCCCTCCTTTGGGGGGAGAAACTGCCAAGCTCCCCCCTTTCGGGTGAGAAAATGCCAAGCTTCCCCTTTTGGTGGGGGGATGGTGGCGTGGCCTTCGTTATAAAGATGGCCGGCCAGCTGAAAAAATGACGTCATCGCCGAGGTCCCAACAAGCAAGATATGTGGAACTCTTAGACTGTCAATAATCAACAGTAATTTTTACAGACAGCGTTACAAAACTTCAAAATTGGATTGAAATAAAGAACACGATGATTTATACTGAAACTCATCTAATATTAATAATAAAAAAATAATAAAAAAAACACAAGTTGTTTGTTTAAGTATTATAAGCAATTGAATATTTCGTTGTATTATAGATTTTAAAGATTAGAATGCGTTCTTTAATTACTTATAAATTACATTTTAAAAAGTGAAGGAACACGATTTGATTTGTAGTAAACTTGAAGTTTATTTAATATAATTAAATGAAAATTATGCATGTAAGATTATGAATATTTGAAGCAGAACACAAGCAAAACATTTGATATGAGTTAAGACAATAAACAAATATTAAAATTAAACTATTTTTTTAAATCAAAATGAATGTTTTTTAATCGAAATGAACAATATTTTTTTAAAATCAAAATGAATATTTTTTTAATCAAAATGAATATTTTTTAATGGGTTTGTATTACTGTACACATAGATTCGAAAAAGTTGTCAAAAAACAAATATATAACAAATAAATGTTATCAAAGGCAAGATAAGTTACTTTTCTACCAAACTGGATATATTTTTCGTATTTTTATTCAATGTAACATGTTTATTCAGCTCGAAAACCATACAGTGTTTACCGATGTATTGGAAAATTCAAGATGGCGTCTGACTCCCTCTTTAACACGGTAAGTTTGGGAAAAGGTGTTATAAATAAAAAACTGGATAAAATACTGTTAAAAACTCGCTCAATATATGTTACCGTGACATAGCTTGACATATATTCGGCGGGTTTTTAATAGTATTTTTTCTAGTTTTTTATTTATAACACCTTTTCCCATACTTACCGTGTTAAAGAGGGAGTGAGGCGCCATCTTGAATTTTTGTGTGTGCGTGTGCTGAGTAGTAGTACTAATACTCGGTCCTTTGGAGGACAGCGTTTGTTTTCATGTTGTGTGTACGTGTGTGCTGCTAGCGCCAGAATGGCGGACGTGGTGTCGGAGGTTGGATTGTGATGGCTGGTGTAAGTTTCGTAATTTTGTAATTTGTAAATGGCAAGTTAGGAAAAAAATAAACCCTTCCAAGATGGACAATAAATCAGGGCATAATATTTTATGGTAAATTTAAGAGCGTAGGAACCATAGTTTTTTAGGAGATGTGATTATTGGATTAACCAATCAGAAATCTTCTGTGGCACACACATCTCTGTTTTTATAGATATATAGAAGATATATACAGAGAGAGAGTGAGAAAGAGAGAGTCTGTTATGACATCACAATGTATTTTGATGCTATATTATTTTTAATTCAAATTTTATAATGCATAAAAAAATCTCCATCATTCTACTGTCAATCTATTTCTTTCATGAATCTGTCCTTGAATTGCTTTTAGCCTTGATAAGTTGTGGTTATGGTTGCGGATGATTACTGGGTTCTGGCACAGCGACATACTTTTGCCTGTCAAGCGGCTCTCTTAAAAATCTTTGCTCACTCAGCCACAATGTCCCTCCAAATGGCTCTGTTTTTGACATGCGACTCTCACAAGTTGGGGTCCACCACTGCACTTCTTGAAGTTGGCTTTAGGAGATTTTTGTAGTGCTTTTCGTGGCCACCCTGGCTGTAGTTTCCTTTTCTAAGTTGGCCAGAAAAAATCTACTTTGATATTCTTCAAGGATGAAGACATTCAGACAAGTACCAAGATGGTGATATAAAAAGCTGTTGCTTCTCTATGCCTCACAGATCTGGACAACATACTGTCACCACCTAATGGCTCTGGAGAAATTCTGTCAATGTTGCCTTTGGAATATATTGCATATCGACTGGTGGGACTGCTGTAACAACATCAGCATCCTCCAGGAGGCCTAGACCACTAGTATTGAAGCCGTTGTCATCCAAGGTTAACTGAAATGTATTCATGTTGGTAGGAAGTTTTGATCAGTGCTGACTCAGTGTAACCCCCCCCCCAAAAAAAAACCCTAAACTGCACTAACAAATGTTATCTGTTTATAGATTTCAGAGTAATAAATCGTTTGTACCAGTTTCAGTTAGAATTTAACAGCATTAGAATTTCTTTTAATAAATACAAGGAAAATCATATGAATATCTCTAAGTACCTTCACTGCAGTTTTTACAAGTAGATTTGATCCAATCACAGACTTGACGATTCCAGGTATCCATACTTGTTTTGTGTCAGGAACAAACACTGCCAACCCCTGGGGTAAAATAAGTTTTAAAATTTTTACTACATTCAGTTAAGATTTATTTCAAAATTTTAAAAATATTTTTTACAATCATTTAATGATTCTGTTTAAACAATTGCAACGATTTCAACCTTTCATAATATACGCTTTTTAAAGAGAAAAATACAAGAAAACTTTAATAATAAAGTTTAACATATGTCAAACTTTATTATTATAATATTATATGACTACAAATATATTTTAAGCCTCCTTCTTTGGGTAGAGCACTGTCATAAATAATCTCACCCACTATTTAATTGGCTGAAAAATGTGAGGCTTGCTGTTTGCTTGTAAACAAGAAGTTTGAGTACTACAGAAGTGATGAATGAATGTTTGTTTAAAATAGACATTTATGGAGGTTATTTGCAGACATCGCTCCTTTGGGTCGATGGGTAGAACTGCCGACTGTCAATGTGATGGTTCTAGGTTCAATCCTCGGCTTGGGAGAGGTGCTAGTCTAGCGGCACTGATGAGTTGTGATACAACGAAACAGTATTGTATGTTGATGGCTACAATTATATATATGTTTATACAATAACTGTTGTTTGCATTGCTTCCAACAAAGCCTTCATCAGGCATGATTTTGGAGCCACAGCATCATTACCACTGTCGCTGGAACTGTGAATGGCTGGATCATGCCATCAACTCTGCTGCCGACTGATGAGGGTGGATTGCTTTGATGTGAGATGCAGTTAACACTACTGGAGCCTGCTCAACCTATTCAGGGTGAATGCCGCTACAGGTACAGGATAGGTACCACTAGTCCAGAGCGCCCTAGCAGTATCTTACAAGACCACCAGACTTTTTTGGCTTGTCAGCATTCTGTGGGATTGCTATATCCTTGCTGATGCAGATAGAGCCTTGTCATATTTTCTTTATACATTTTTTCTTCTCTGTTCACCCATTATTTGGTCTATTATTCTCATTTAGGCTGATGTAACCTCTGACAATCCTTTGAACACATTGGTTGAAATGTTATGAGAATAACAATCAAGGTAAGAATAGTAGATGGTTTTGTATTCTTGGAGTTGTTATTTGGTTTTTTGGCCATGGTTTCGTATATGTGAAAAAAAATTTGGTTGACAAACAGGAGGCAACTCTAATAAAGTTTGACAGGGGATTATCTCCCTTTTATCATTGAAATGTTATGGAGAGATTCTACAAATTTTTGTTTTTCCTACAATCAATTATGTGTTAATTTATTTACCTAATTGTTTTTCTTTCTACATTTGCCCCTGATCAACCCACCCCCATACTATTGTTAAAATTTATTGTTGGAATTTATTGTTGTCAATTTGCAGCTTGTAATTCGCTTGCTATTCTTTCCTCAAAATAAACGAGCTCTCCAATTTTGAATTCAACATCTGCCCACAATAACAGAGTTACTATCTTTAAGAGCATATCTGAGAAAATTGACCACATCCTGTTTGTTCATCATTTGGCTAACATTCATGTCTGTGCAGACTTCAATGTTCACAATATGGAATGGTTAACCCACTCAAACAAGACAGATGATGAGGGGAGGTTCTGTCATGATTTCTCCATTGCTTATGATCTAACTCAGATTGTTCATGAACCCACCTGTGTGCCAGACACTGATGATCAGTATGCAAGTCTCCAAGGCCTTTTTCTCATAACTTGCCCTGAGCTATATTTATCTTCCATTCTGTCCTGACTGGGACCTTCTGACCACTTGGTTGTCTCAGTTAAGATAAAAACCAAATGTAATAAGCCCTCAGACATACCTCTCTATCATACAGTATATCGATACTCTATGATTGACTGGGATAGCTTCCGTATGTTTATATCAGATCTACTTTTGCGTTCTATGTTTAAAATGAACGTGTCCGCTATAGTATCACACCTGGTTAATTGTAGGTATAGACCATTTCATGCCCTCCAAAAACTTCCAGCAAAAACCTAACAGCCAGCTGCGGATCTCTCCAGAATGTGCTGCTGCCATTGCGCACAGAAATCACTATTTCCATTGCTTCCAACGTAATAAATGTACTGAGACTAAAGCCGCCTTCAGGACTGCCAGCAACCACTGTGAAAGAGTAATAAAGAACATGAGAGAGTTGTATGCTCAGTCTGTTAAGTCCAAAGTAGCTGAGCAGCAGCTTGGTTCCCACTAATTTTGGCAAATAACAAACAGGGTCCTGAATAGATGTGTGTGCTCTATCCCAACAATCATCAATGGACCTGAGGTAATCTTGTCAGCATCGGACAAAGCCAAAAACTTTGTAGCTAATTCTACCCTATGCGATCAGAGCCGCCAATCCCCCTGTATTTCCTCCTGTGTCTGAAAATACACTATGCGACATATAAATATCTGTGCGTGATGTTGCCAAGCTAATCAAAAACCTCGATTCCAGTTAGCAACTGGCAGTGCTCGAAAAGTTTCAACCAGAACTAGCTCCCATACTTACAAAGCTGTTTAAGTGCTGTCTTAAGGAGAATTGCTTCCCAACACCCTGGAAAACCTCATTAACATGTCTCAGATTTACAAATTCAGATGATCGGTCATCTCCCTCGTAATACAAACCAATCAGTCTCCTGTGCATCATGAGGAAGTTGCTGAAATCTGTTAAATAGAGTAGTAGTCAACCACCTCAGCAAAAATAACCTCCTTAGTGACATACAATATGGTTTCCATTCTGTTAGATCTACAGCAGATGTGCTAACAGTTATATCCTAAAGGATTAGTGAATCTTTCGACGGAGGATTCCTTTCTAAGGCAATTGCTCTTGACATATCAAAGGCCTTTGATAGAGTATGGCATAAAGGTTTACTTCACAAGATCTCCAGCTACAGTATAGCTGGAAATTTTTTTTCAATTATTAAATCATTTCTCTCTGATAGGTTCATAAGAGTAGTGGTTGATGGGCAAAAATCAGAAACTCACAGTATAAATACAGGAGTCCGTCAGGGGTCCATTCTGGGCCCAACTCTCTTCCTGATCTACATAATTGATCTCCCAAATCACATCCTTAGATCATTCATAAACATTTATGCTGACGACACTCCCATCTATGGCAACACTTCAAAGGCTGTAAATGACAAAGTTCTGTCTGATTCTCTCTCCTCTGATCTTGATCATATGATACAATGAGGAAAGAGGTGGCTGGTTAATTTTAATGCATCTAAAACCAAGCTTTCTATCATCAATTCCCTGATTTCCGTCTGGCATCAACTAAAATGAATGGTTCTCGTCTTGGGGATGCTTCATATTTTGACAAACTTCTAGGTCTGACCTTTACTCCTTATCTGAGCTGGAACACGTACATCAAATCCGTTGCCAGGGATGCTGGGAATATGATGCGATCGTTCTATCACTCCATTAGATATCTCACTGCTGATGCAATTCTCTAAGAGCCAAGTACATCCAAGGATGGAGTAAATTGTCACATCTGGGGAGGAGTTACTAGAAGTAGATTATCCTGCTTTGACAGAGTTCAAAATAGACTTTGTAGCCTAGTGACAGATGCTCTTTTCTCTTTTCTGTAACGTTTTTCTTCACAGAAGAGACGTTGTGAGTTTGTCTCTGCTTTATCATTATTTTCATGGTAAGTGCTCGTCTGAGCTCTAATCTATGGTTCCCCTTTGACCTGACTTTCACAAAAAATATTTGTCTAGCTATCAATAATTTCCTCCTATCACTATCAATAATTTCACTATCAATACACTCCCCCCCCCCAATATCTCTGCCAAAACTTAAACGTAGATTCCATGAACAAAGCTTCTTTCGCCTGTGGAACTCTGTTCTATTTTCCTGCTTTCCAACTGACTATAATATGGTTTCCTTCAAGTCCAATGTGAACAAATACTTGATGAGCCATCCCCTTAAGTAATCCAATTTACCCAATTCCCACTTCTAATGATTACTACGACATTTTCCCATTGACTACTGTATACTCATTATCCCTTATCCTTGAGTGGCATCCGAACCTTCATAAGTGGTGACTCTTTTGTGAAAAAAAAAAAAAAAATTAAAGGTAGTAATTTTTCTTTTTTAGCATATGTGTCGCTTATTTGAGCTGTTTGACTCTCCATTTTGCATTCAAACAACTCCAAGAATACAAGACCATTTACGGGGCTAGTAACTTTTCTCCTTCCTTTTTCCAAAATACCTGATGAAGGTCAAAGGCTACACTGATTGAAACATTGCACAACTAACACTCAAGATGAGACCAATAGTCTGATCAACACTAAAATCAATATCATTATATAAATGTTCAATTATCAACAACTTTCGTCATTCAATTAAAAACAATCTGATGAATAATATTAACACATTACAAAAATAACTTTTGAAAAAAAAAAAATTTTTTTTAACAAAGGTTTCATTTTTCATAGCTAACTTTAACATAAAATGGTCATCTTCCCTTACTTAATTGTTTATCGATATAAATAATATAAATATATATAAATAAAACAGTAAATGTATGTGCGTATGTAAATATTTAATCGATTTGGATGACCCGTAATAATAATACATAAAAAAACAAACAATAATTACTCGCGTTGGATTTGTATTGACGTGCAAATTGTCTTAGCATTAAAATTTTATAATATAATTATTTCCTAAAATAATTTCCACATTTTAAGTTCTATCTCGAAATTTTGAGCACTTAGAAATTTCCGATAAAAAAAAAATAAAAAAAATAAAAAAGCAATAAAATAATAAAAGGAAACTATTTTTACACCATTTTAATTTTTATATAAATTAAAAAAAATGTTTTTCTTGACTTTGTGCAAGTTTTGTTCAGGATGAAGACTTGCCAAGATCTTTCTATTACTTTTGTGCATGCGCAAATTCATTCATAGTTTGAAGTGATTAAATTTTAAATCTTTTTATCTATCTGTCACTAGCTCAACTAGTAAGAAACGCGGCTAGAGTGCTAAATGTTTTGGTTTTGATTTTAGCTGATGGCAAACTCAGGGATGTGCCTGTCAAACTCAGGAATTTGGATGGAATTTATATAGTAATATATATAATATATAAATAATAATTAGTAATAAATAGTGATATTTTAACTAGACATAAAATAGGGATGAAGCTCCCAAAATTTGTGTTAGAACTGTCCTCAAGGATCCGTGGCACAGTAGTTAGGGTACTTGTAAAAATCAATGTAAAAGTGATATTCTCCTCAAGGTTGAAGGTTCAATTCTCAGTGTGGCTGACCAAAAACTTTACAACTGCAAGTTACTTAGGGCCTCTATCCAGTCATGACTCATGAAATAAGAGCATGCTACTCCCGTTAATTAAATAAAGGGTTCTGTTCGAAATTCTGTCCAAATTCTCGAGTTCAACAGAAACATTTCAGAGTTTAACAAGATATGCTAGAAGAAGCTTGGAGGTTACATCAACTGAAACGTTGTGAAAATGACACTGAAGATGAGAACAGTAATCTGAAGAATCCAAATAATACAAAAACACTGCTTGTGCACTATAATGTCATTTCAAAATGAATTTCATATAAAAACACTTATGTATGTATGTGTCATGCGGAAATTATAGTATAAATTCCAAAAATACAAAAAATTGATTTAGTAGGAGTATAATTACAAGTAAAAATAAAATTTATTGAATTACAGAGTTTTATCATATGTTAATGTGGAAGAATTTTTAAAAGCCAGGGGAGGTAACTGCAATCTATCATTTTGACTTGCTTTCCTTGCTTTTAATGAAAATCTGTCATTTATAAATCGAAAATGTTGGACCACTAGTAAAGTATCTATGATGTTTTTGTAAAAAAAGATCTATGAGCATATCTTCTGGAACATTTTTGATAATTTAATAAAGTCATACTAATTTTGATATGACACGTAAGTATGTAATAGTGTTTTTACCTGAAATGCATTTGTTTGAAACCTCCTTATACTGTAGAAGCATCAATAAAACTATGTATTTTTGCATTAACCCTATACAATGGAGTCCATGTCACATTTCTTCCTCCACTCTAAGATTTATATTAGGCATAACCCATTCAATCGTCCATGAGAACATTCGTTAGACCCCTATCCTGTGTAAGATTTGAAAACTGCCTAGAATACAGCTTTGTAAATATATAAGAATACAATGAAACATTTCTTGGTAGTGGAAGTAGTCCATTTTTTTTTTTTAGTCCCTTTGATGAAAGTAGTCCATTTTTTTTTTTTTTTCTCTCTGGAAATGGTTTAAGAGGTTAATGTAGTTTGCTTGAAGCATTGTTTAATGCGTACATAAAGGAAATTTATAGAAGGCAATACAATGCAGAAGTGAAAAGATTAGACACAAACGGAAATAAATTAATACAAAATGGTGGAACAAGCTCTGTAGATTCATCTTTTATCAATAAAATATAAATGCATTTTTTTTATATACTTTTAACATCGCATTGTGTTTTTACTATTCCCAGTGTGGTCTGATGGGAGTTTCATATATGATATTTCGGGAAAATTCCCTTCTTCAAGTATGTGTGACTTTAGTTCAAACATGCAACAGCTCTTATGCATATTTGAACTATTTGAAGATGGCAATATTTCCCGAAATATCATATGATATAGAACTACTATCAGACCACATTGACATAATAACACAATGCAATGTTAAAAGGATATACAAACTACATATATATGGTGTTAATAAAAGGTGAATCTACATAATATGTTCCGACATTATGTCTTAATTTGCTTCAGTTTGTGTCGATCCGTTACATCCCTGCATTGTATTGTTTTCTATAAATCAACTTTATGAAAATGGTTTCTTTTGCAAAAGTGGTTGGAATTAACAGAGGGAAGTCACAGAGTTTTGTTTCCTAACAAATCTCGTACAAAACTCTAACGAGTCAATCAAACAATTTCTTATTCGGACACAGAAATATTTCCAATATTTGGAAATGGAAAAGATGAAAGATGATATACCTCGGTGAATACAGTTTCTGCAATGCAAGATTTCTTTCGGGGCATTTTCTGAAATAAAATTTTAAAAAATAATTAGAATGAAATGTTTGAAAATTCGATGACAGTCAAGAAAAATATTGACATTCTTCAAATATTTACATACAATAAGATTCATCAAATTTCAACGTTTAAAAAACTTTTAATATTTAAGAGGGATGAACATAGCACCCATTGTCATCTTTCAAACTTCTCGGCTTAATGTTCACAGGTAACATGAATTAAAACAAGAACATTGCCAAGGCTGCTACACAGAAGGTGGGCTCCCTTTACCATGCTAGAAAATTACTCATACTAGACTATACTATATCTTTACAAAGTCAGAATTCGCCCATGCATGAAGTATTGCTGCCATATTTGGGCTGGTGCATCTGTCACTAGTTTGTCCTCTTTAGACAGAGTCTAAAAAAACGTCTTCAATCTAATAGATTCTGCACTATCAACCAAGTCCCAACCACTGTCCCATCACTGCAATGTTGCATCCCTGTGTCTCTTTTACAAGTATGTTTGCAGAATTAGCTCTGACAAACTCGAGCAGAAAAATTCTACCCTTCCACTGTTGAGGTCTCTAGATACTGGAAAGTCTTCAACTGTAATAGTTTCTTCTTTCAGACTACTAGACTTTGGAATTCCATCCCTGTTTCCTGCATCTCCAACAATGCTAACCTGCAAAAGTTTAAATGTAATATGGACAGACATCTTGTTGCTCAACTCCCTAATGTCCCCTGTTAGACTTGCTCCTAAATAGTAGTCCCCAATGGCCAGTAATGACTTGTTTAAGGTTAATTAGAGTAAACAAAAAAAAAAAAAATAAACAATGAAAAAGGAATTGCTGAAATGAAAAATTGTTCCACATTTTGCACGTGCTAATAAAAAAATGGCGCTGAATAAGAGATGGTGTTTGGGGGTTTGGTGCTGTAGAGCATGGGTCGAAGCAGTGCAACCTGGCAGTGGTAAACTGTTGAAATCGGGAAGCGTTGTTCCTAATAATTAGGAAGTGGATACTCCTGGGCACCAGAATAATTTCCGATGGCTGGGCTGCATACGAAAGCCTCAAAGAATTTGATCATGGTGTTTACGAACAAGATAAAGTTCCTATTGACTTGCCTCCCCACAAGGGCAGAGTCGGTTTTTTAATGTTGGGAAAATCCAGCTCCCCAAAAAGGGGCACTCTGGATAGGAACAAAAATTAAAATTGTCTCAGTCATGAAGGATTACTCCTCCACTAACGAGAACAAAAAAGTGAAGTGCAGCATCAGAACAGATACTACACTTTGATCTTGGCCTGAACGAACACGGTAAAATTATTCATGGTGTTGATTGAAAGGAAACAGCACTATCGACCGATGCAGGCATCGACTGAACCTGATTTTCGCTGTTTAACGAGAGCTCAAGTGGAAAGAGATTCTTCAACGAGTGAATGTGTGCTGCATTGCCCTCCTGCCTAACCTTTGCAGACCGCACTACGCCATCCTCACCATAAAACATTTCTAGTATAATACCGAGAACCCAAAAGGGTCTCGGTTTAAGAGGACTCTTAACTAAAAGACATCTCCGACCTTAAGTCTGTTTTGGAAAGGCACCCTTGAACGGCCCAGGGACTTCTCTCTGAGGCTCAAGAGGTATTCATCATACCATAGTGCCCTGAACTTCTCCAGACACTGGTTTCGTACCTGCATGGTCCTGAGAAGCTTCTCTCGAGTTGGAGGGAGGTGGGAGGCAAAATCTTCATCATTTAAACTCAAAAGTAATCCGGGATTCTCATTGGGCCTCAGAAACATGTTTGGAATTACTGCCTCCAGTTCAGTCTCTGCAGATTCTCGATAAGTTAGAGGGCGGTCGTTAATCGCCCTTTGTATATTCGATACTATGGTTAGTAACATGAAATAATCTATCTCACCTCTACCAACCACCTTATGCAGACAATTTTTAATTGTTTGAATATTTCTCTCCCAGACACCTCCTACCCAAGGCGAAAATAGAGGGATAGGACAAAATTTAATCAGACAAGAGCCAAACTCTGTTGAAAAGCCTGCAAAAAGGCCAACACGCTCATGTCTGGTACCACCTCAACATGTACAGTCCTGATACGAGACAGGTGAAGATGAGTAGATACATCTTCACCACTTTAGCACCTTCCTTAACCCAAAGGTGGCACATGAAATCTACTCCCGTCTGTTTGAAGGGAACCTCCAGTTCAACACGTGAAGCAGGCAAGCTGGCCACTTGGGGGCACAATACCTGTCTGGCATTGTACTTACGGTACAATGCACATGAAGCCAAGACTGTTTTCACTGCTTGTCTGCCCTTGCGCACTCAGTAACCACGCCCTCTTAACTCTGCCAGAATGGATGCAATCCTCAAGTGTTGACACCTTGTATGTGCATCCACTATTATAAACCAAGTTAATGGGTGATATTTTGCTGACAGAACAGGGTGCTTAACTTCCATGCCGAAGTGGAAAGACTTAGCAATTTTGCCACCAAACCTGATAAGACCCTCACCATTAACGAAGAGGTTGAGGTCACGCACCAAACCCAGAACTGCCTTACCTGAGGAATCCAACAGGAATGCTACTTCCTCAGCATATGCCTGGCGCTACATTGTTTTCATCAGCAGAATGGTTGCAAGCCTTTACACGTCAACTTCTAACTGACGCAGCCGATGGATGAACTTGAGAACCAAGGAAATCACCCTCAATAGCTTGGTGAAGGAAGAAAATCTTTCGAGAGGAAGAACTGTAGATGATTCTTCTCCCTGTAGGATGGCAGCATTTCAAGAAGAATGGGCCACCACTTGGCTGCACTGGCTGAGGTATGGAAACTGCTGTGCAGCCCATGGATTGATCCCGCTACTTAACCAATCCCGACCAGTACACCAGAAATGAAGGCAAGCCTTGAACCTTTTCAAAGTTAACCCCCTAGTGATCAAATTGGCAGAATTCTCAGCCGTTGGGACATACCAAAATTAGGGCGAGAAACTGAGTGTGGCTTCCAACCCAGCACTCATCTGTTGGATATCCTTCAGTCTATTCCGGGCAAAGAGGTTTCTGCTTACAATTGTTCCAGAAATCAGCCAAGTGAGGACCACCTGCGAATCTGTAGCCACATGAATCTCAGGAGAGAATTCTCCAAAATTCAACAAAGTAGTAGCCAAAAACACGACCATAAGTTCTAAGGTGGGTAGAGTTTTCTTTTTCAAGAGAACCAGACCAGCTTTGCAATTTTGCACTACATATGCTGCGAAGCCATATGCCTCTGGAGATGCATTGCAGAAAAGAAAAAGTTTGCTAGCTTCATTCTCGCTGAGTGCTCTTCTGGAGAAGGAAACAGTCTCCAGCTAAGAGAGATCAAGGGAAAACTTCATCCATAAGGACAAGTATTCCGGTGGGACTATTGCATCCCAATCCCATCCAAATCCCTTTTTCCAAAGTTCACTCAACAGAATACGGCTCCGTAACGAAACAGGTAGGTACAATGATAACGGGTCATAGACTTTAGCTGTCTCGCTGAGGATCCATCTCTTTGTAAAGGCACTAGGGTTGCACTCAACAGCAACTACATAAAGAATGTCTGAGAGAGGACAGTATCTATATCTGAGCACCTTCTCCCATTTATTGCCATGGTCACTCAGGGAATCATGCTCCTGCATTTTGTTTTGAATCTCCACATGGTCAGAATTGCAGGACTGCAGTTCGAATCCTCCCTGACACAATCATTCCCAAGTGAGAGTGTATAATCAACCCTGTCAGGGAAAATGGGCAACAGGATTCAATGCTAGCCTCCTATGCTACCTCTTTAAAACGCCTGTCACAATCTCCAAGGATGGTAATCAGCCTGATCTCACAATCATGTCCAATGGATTCCAAGTAACTGTGGGGGTCCAAGACCTTACTGGACAAATAAGTCCGCCCATTGCCAGTGTCTAATAAACAGTTGACGGAAACACTTTTGTCACCCCTACCAAAGGTAACACACAAAAAAAGGGGAAGGCTAGAGAATTTTCCACCATGAATGCTATAGGCTGAGTTGGTCTGAAGAGAGGAATCCCTCAGTGAGGTACCGGATCTTGGCCCTGAAGGTACATTCCCTAAAAAACCCTGCATAGTGTTACAGGCTGAGCCACAGATCTTATCTCCCTTAATAATTTGAATTTGAAAGAGAATCTTGGCCATAAGCCGAGCCCCAGAAGAAAGGTCATTTGAAAATGAACAGTCGAAGGAGCCCTCCAACTCAGCCAGAAGGGAAGCTACTTTAGATATGTAGTTAGCCAAAGCAGTAAAAGATCTATCCTGTTTACAGAAGTCCAATATTTCCTGGAAGATGTTATCTATGATTTCATCTTCATTGAGGTACTTGCTCTTCAAGATCGAAAAAGCCACCTTATAATTTCTGTTGCTGATAGAAAGATGATTAATCAACAACAGGGGTTGGCCAGACAGTGAACACTTAAAAAAATTCAGCCTTTCGGCATCATTGGCCATGCCAGCTACACATTTCTCAAAACGTGATAAGAAATCTTTGAAGCTCATAGGGTTAGATTGCATGTCCAATCCATCGAAGGTGGGTCTTGTGATCTGAATTTGAGGTGGTTTTACAGTAAATGAGGACCCAAGACTTCCAACTTCTGGAGAACATGGAGGAAGATTCAAGGAGTCCACGGCCGCTTGGAGGAGCTTGAACTCAAGATGCTCTAATTCTCTTTGGAATCTCAGGGTGTGCGCAAGAGACTCCTTCTCAATTTGAATCCAATCCTCTTCCTCAGAAAATTGAAGTTGGATTTTACTGACACATATGTCTACTTCGGTCAAATATTCCTCAACAGATTTCTGCAGGGCAGCAAATGATTTAACAGAGAGTTCATCCTCCAGATTGGCCATTTCCAGAATCGTTTGGATTTTGGTCCAAAGAAGAGAAATTCTCTTCCTTAAATCTGGTTGACTAACACCCATGTTAGTATGGGTTTCTTTCACAAATATGTGAAAAAAAATTTCAGAAAAGAATCAATGATCGCTCAGATTGAGAAGGGAGCAAGTGCACTTACTGTAGGTTGTGAAAGAATTGCTCCGTTTCGCGACGTAACCGTCTTGTAGTATCTCGCCATATGAAAGTGAAATAGATTTACGTTCAATCGCAACCGAATCAACTTGTGGTGAAAGAAAGAAAAAAGGCAAGGGAATCTCCCCTCTTATATAATGGGAGGATCAGATGATTAACTATCACGTGATCCGGAGCACCAAAAAAAAAAAATAACTTTAAAAGGGTGGATAACAACAATAACAACAACAACAATAACAATAATTCCTGGTTAGTATTCAAGGTAAGTGCACGCCGATCTTTCTCTTCTCGAGCAATCATTAATCCTTTTCTTCACAAAATAAAAACATTAAAAAATTAGGTAAATATAGAGATACGTTACAACAGAACACTGACCACTCTAACGCATGCAGAGAGTGATCCGTGCTGAAATAATAACGTTATTATTTAAAAAGCCATTCTTAACATGGGGAGGGGAGGGTGTTTTGTACCTATTCTGTACTTTAACTTTACAATTGAATAAAAAACATATCATAAAACTTTAATTAAACTTGGAAATACGATTTTATAAAAGTGCGGATCAGAAAGTGCATTAGCATCGTTTTGTTAATAATAGTATTCAAAAAAAGGGGTACTCTTGCATAATTTGGCCCGAATTCTCATGAATTCCCGTCAAGCATTGATCGGGTGAGCCCGGCAATCATCGGTGTAGGCCGAGCGTTGTTCAAATGTTGAAACACTAACTCAACTTTTTATTTTATTTAAAAAAATTTTTTTTTCTGTTATGTTTTTAGTAATTTTTAAGGTGATATTAAGGGGGGGGTGACTTTTTATTTTCAATTATTTATTTATTATTTTTTTTAATTGAATTTTTGGGAGTTTGATTAGCCAAAGAAAAAGCGCTATCTAAATGGAAGCAGACGACATTCGAATTGGAAGAAAGCGACTAAACTAAGAAAAAAAAAAAGAAAAAAAGCTGACAAATATATTTTCAAACTCGCCAAACAGAACAAAGACAGGCAAGAAAATAAACCTATACATGTTAGAAAAAGAAATGAAAACATCGATGCAGATAATCTCATATTGTCAGGAGAAGAAATTGCTCTCCCCCACAAAATGAGATGTGTAGATCCTAATCCTGTTACAACAGAAAATAATGAAACGAATGGAAAGAAGGAAACAAAAACTCAATTGCTGGATAAGATAAACGTGTCATTTATTTACGGTTGAAAGAATGAATGTTTTAGATATAACACGTGTTCATGTCTGCGCGGGTGTAACCATCGTTTGTTGCGGGACTGGTAGTATAGAAGGAAAAAGGAAATGTGTGTTCATCTCACGTTCGGGTCACTATCATTTGTTCGTGCATGGGAAGAGAAGTGAGTGATGTAGTGTAAAATAGGAATGACAGTCCAGCGTGTAGACAAAGAAAAGGATAGAGGGTTGACATCAGTTAAACTCCGCGCCATGTTAGCAGTCAGCTACGCGAAGATATTCTCAGGGACAAGTTGTATATATATAGAGAGAAAGAGTGAGAACGTCAATCCAGTTCATGGAGAGAGAAAGCGTATAAAGTGTACGTACGGTCTGTTAGCTTTTTGTCCCACATAGTAACAAGTGGCGTGAGGCACGCAGGGTTTGTATTACTGTACAGATAGATTCGAAAAAGTTGTAAAAAAACAAATATATAACAAATAAATATTATCAAAGGCAAGATTAAGTTACTTTTCTACCAAACTGGATACATTTTTTGTGTTTTTATTCAATGTAACATGTTTATTCAGCTCGAAAAACATGCAGTGTTTACCGATGTATTGGAAAATTCAAAATGGCGCCCGACACTCTCTTTAACATGGTAAGTTTGGGGAAAGGTCTTATAAATAATAAACTAGACAAAATACTATTTAAAAAACATCGAATATATGTCAACTTATGTCACGGTAACATATATTGAGCGAATTTCTAACAGTATTTTGTCTAGTTTATTATTTATAACATCTTTTCCTGAACTTACCGTGTTAAAGAGAGACTCGGGCGCCATTTTGAATTTTCCAATACATCGGTAAACACTGTATGCTTTTCGAACTGAATAAACATGTTACATTGAATAAAAACACGAAAAATATATCCAGTTTGGCAGAAAAGTAACTTATCTTGCCTTTGATAACATTTATTTGTTATATATTTGTTTTTTGACAACTTTTTCGAATCTATGTGTACAGTAATACAAACCCCAAAATACAAATGTAAAAAAAAAAAAATGGTTGCAGTAAAACAATATATTCTTTGGCGATATTTTATTATATATATATATATATATATATATATATATAATTATTTATTAAGAATGACTTCCTGGTCAACAAAATATTCACTTTTTTTGTATTTTTGTTTGCATGTGTTTATTGCAGTTCTGGCGTAAAAAGATCAACATAGGAGTAGTTTTTTTCTATTTCGTTGTTGATAAAGACAATAGAATATTAAAAAAGTCCTTACTTGAATTCAGGTTGATTATATAATAAAATTATCCAAAGTATGTTTTTAAATTATTGACGATTCTTTCTCTAGTGCTCCTAAAAAGTTGCCTCCATTTTTCTTTTCCTTACTTTAAAATTGTACGTCGTTCATTCTAATTGGTCAAATGGGCAACCAATAAAAACGGGCGTTTAAATAAACGAGAGTGATCTCCCTTTAACCAGGGAGAAGCGAAGCAAAACTAACGTTATCGAGTAAGATTTATATATGTGAGCCTTATATTATACCACCACCATCGTAAGTCTTCTATTTATTTTACGGCGGCCACGAGTTTCTATTTACTTGCCTCCCCACAAAGGTAATTAGACACGAGGTCGGTTTTGTAATCTGGGGAAATTTAGCTCCCCAAAAGGGGCACTGCCACTGAGTTTAGGAGGACTTTCTTTCACTGACTGAGGACAGTGTAATATTAGAAGAGATACTACTCTGATCCCAGCCCAAAAGACCAAAACTATAGTCGGATGAGTTTAGAGATTAAAAGAAAAAAAAAGAATAACAAAAAAAACTTTGTTTTAGTGATATGAAGTATTTTCTTTCATCTTCAAACCTGTCATAAAATTAATTAATTTTCGGCGGTATTTAGCAGGAAGCCAACTATACGAAAAAACATATACAAGAAATAAATATTATTGTAGCCAATAAAATTTAATTTTATACCTACCTAGCTCTGTTTTGGTCTTCAAATAGTTTTGTGGTAAATATCCAGATACGCTACAACAGAATACCGACCACTCTAATTTGTTTATTTGTAGATAATTGAGGTCGCTGACAACGAATCTGATAGTCAAACTTGGGGCAAATTTATAGTTTGCATGGTATTAACCCCTGAACCCACGAACTACTTTCCACCATTTTGCAGCTTCCGTTTACACTATGCGCGTGCGCTGCAGCATAAACGATGGCCTGCTTAATGCTTCACCTAGCAAACTACATTCTCACATGGCGTATCAATCAAAAAACTACAGACTGACATTTTTTAATGACTTACAATTAAAGAAAACTACAACAAATTCGGACCCTTTTTTTTTGTCTCACGTAGTTTTTAATGCGGTTTACAAAAACATAAGCACCAAACATTTTTATGTTTTTTGTTCTTTATTTTATAGAACTTATGTTGCTTAATATGTGCTTCTGCAGTTTAGTTAATCGTTTTTCCGTAAGTAACGCACCGACATTTACCAATTAGAACACCATTTAACATTTTTCGAAGATTTTATTGTTTACATTAGGGACGCGAGCGGAGGGGGGGGGATGGGCAATGTAAACAGTAAAATCTTCGAAAAATGTTAAATGGTGTTTTTTTCGAAATTTAAAAATTCTATGTTCTAGGAAAAAAACAATTAAATTACCCCCCCCCTCTCCCCAACTTGGAGTGCTTTCCTTTTCTTTTCCTTTTCTTGTTTTATTTCTTTTTCAGCTAATTTTAAATTTTCCACCCAAAAAGTGCTATAATGTATTTTTGAAAATTAGAAAATTCTATGTTCTGGAAAATAAATAAATAAATTACCCCCCCCCCCCAACTTGGTGTGCTTTTCTTTTCTTGCTTTATTTCTGTTTCATCAAATTTTCCATGGAAGATTTGTACGCCATGTGAGAAGGCAGTTTGCGAGGTGAAGCAAGCCGTCGTTTATGCTACAGCGTGCGTGTAGCGTAAACGGAAGCTGCAAAATGGTGGAAAGTAGTTCGTGGGTTCAGGGGTTAATACCATGCAAACGGTAAATTTGCCCCAAATTTGACTATCAGATTCGTTGTCAGCGACCTCAATTATCTATAAAAAACAAATTAGAATGGTCGGTGTTCTGTTGTAGCGTATCTGGATATTTACCGCAGAATTTTTTTGAGAACGATTTGTCTGGATTTTAGACTGACGATTTGGAAGAGGAGGAGAAATAAAAACTATTTAACCAATCCTTGTCTGATTTAATAGTATCACAGCTATCAAAGCAAAAAATAAATAAATAAAATAAAAAAAGTGTGGATTTCTTAGTAAAATTGCAACAGGTTTTGGCGTGCTTACAAATAGTAGTAGTAGTAGTAGTAGTAGTTTCTCTATGTAATAGTAGACATTTGCCTCCCTGGGTGGTTAAACACAAGGTAAGCCAGTCCACTAAGTCAAATGCAATCTGGACTACAAAAATGTCTGATCAGGCTGGTCAGCATTCTTTAGTAGGAATGCTTCAACCGATAGATAATATAATTACCTCTTCTCAAAGAGAAAAGGGAAAGCCTTACAAAACCATAACTAAGTCTGACAGATGTTGGCTCATCACTTACTCAAATGACTCCGACTTTGTTGGATATATTGTCAAGGACATATCATCGATTATTATGACACCTACTGAGGCCTGTGCCAAATAACTCATTATTAACCCTTTATAACCTGTTTGAACTAATTCGTTCAGTCGTAAATGAATATAACGGCATAAATAAAGTGGGAATTGATTCAAACACGCCTTGTACATATTAGTTCAGTATCTGGTTAGATGCCAGATACCTCCAGATTGCAACTGTCCATTGCTTACATTCAGTATGCCGCCATCTAGAAAGAGAGATATAACATTGTCATATTGAAATCTCAACAGTGGTGGCTCGTGCATCGAGCTGTGGGACTGAGCACCCCCAAATTATTTCTACACAATATTAATGATAAAATTAAAAATAATACGTTTGTTTTATTATTATCATTTTATTTTTTCTATGTGTACATTATAAAATCATTAAGTTTAATGTCGGTATCTCCAAATTCATATAAAAATAAAAATAAAACTTACTTGGAGCTGTGAAATTCACAGTTACACTTTCTTAATGAAATTTTCTTCTGCACATGCGCGCTTATAGACAGTCGATAACGGCCATTGGGGAACTGCCGCTTCTCGCAGTTCCGCGT
This sequence comes from Euprymna scolopes, assembly GCF_053919585.1. Classification (NCBI taxonomy): domain Eukaryota; kingdom Metazoa; phylum Mollusca; class Cephalopoda; order Sepiida; family Sepiolidae; genus Euprymna; species Euprymna scolopes. Next base: position 177,606,952 of record NC_136482.1, read on the forward strand.
CTCAGATGCTCGTGAAATTCGGTGTTTGCTTAGTGTGTGCCTGTACTTATAAATATGATAATACTTTGTTATTGAAAAAAAAAAGGAGGCTTATTTACATTTTTTTTTAAATTATTATTAAAATGTGCATATAACGTGTTCTTGTACATAAAATATTGTGCTTTTTTTTTCTTTTTTTTTTTTTTAATATGCACACTTTTAGCATTGCGATTTAATTCGGTAGTAGACGGAAATATGCAGAACCTGTTTTTTAAAGTATTCGGGGATTTAGCAGTGAAGCTAACACGTGACTAAGGGTAAAAATCAAATATGCAATAAATAAATCTTACCATAAAAATAAAATTACTTTTCCATCTACCTGCCTTTTTGTTTGTTTGTTTTAAGTACTTTTAAATGCTATTTATTTTGCAACAACTAAACTTTTAAAAAAAACAAAAAAAAAACTGTTTACATTTTTTCCTAGAAGCAAACAAGCGAAGAAACATTTTATGTTGAAAATACATTTTAGTTAGAAATCCTTTTAACTTGTATGTTCTAGATATAAAAAAAATTAGCATTTATTTGCCTCCAACGAGGACAATGTTAATTTTACACTTTGAAAAATGTTGTTTTCTTTTTGGCACAAGGCTTTTTAAAATTAAAATGTATTTGTAAGTAAAGAAACAGTTTTTATAATTATGCATTTTTAAACTTTACATTGAATTTGTTAGATGGGTCAGATAATACGCATTAAAAAAAAAGTAATTAGAAATCCTTCTGGACTGAGACAATTTTAATTTTTTGTTTTCTTTGGGGAGAAAGCTACATTAAATTCGATGTTTTATAATGCTTATATATGACATCCTATTTTCTTATAATAAATCTCCACTATATTTCGATCTTTACCGGCATGGGAAGGTCAGTAAATAGCCAAGTTTGTTTGTTCTTTTTATATAAAAAGCAAGTTGTTAAAAGATTTGTAAATAAAATTTTGTTTCTTTTAAATATTTTTGTTTGTTTGCTCACTATATAAAAATGTAAACTTTTTTATTTTGTATTTTATTTACAAATACGTTTTGTTATAAATACATTTTTAAAAATAAATTTTGGAAATAAAACTGTTATTAAATAAAACGCTATTTTTAAATAGTACACTCCTAAATTAACCCTCGTAGGGAGGCAAGTAAATTTCAAAGTTTTTCTTTTTTGTTTTTATATAAAAAAATAAGTTATTAAAAAATTGAAAATAAAATGTATTTTTAAAAATGTTTTTTTGTTTGTTTACAAAAAAAAAAAAGAACGCAAACTTTTATTTAATCTGAAAAGTTTAAAAGGAATAAATGTATATATTATTTTTATTATTCTGTAAAGTGTACACAATTTAAAAAAAATATTTTTTTCATATTATCCATTTCTGATTGATTTGTTTATTATTTGATTAAATATTTGCTTATATATTCGAATTTCTTTTACACGATATTAAAACAATACGTAAAATTTTTGAAGCAGCAGCACCCCCACTAATCTCAGGCACGTTTATAGGCATGTTTATAATTTATCAATAAAAAAAGACGTGGACAGAAAACTGATATTGTTTCCTATGCATACAGTGTTCTTATCGCCCAATATATATATATATATATATATATATATATATATATATATATTATAAGGTAAAATTAAAAGCCAAGAACAATGCGAGATTTTTTTTTTTTTTATATAGAGTAAAATTAAATGCAAACAAAAGAAATAAAGTTCTTTATTTCTTTTGTTTGCATTTAATTTTACTCTATATAAAAAAAAAAAATCTCGCATTGTTCTTGGCTTTTAATTTTACCTTATAATTTTCTTCAACAATGCTTCAAGCAAACTACAACCTACTTATATATATATATATATATATATATATATATATATATATATATATATATATATAAATAAATATATATATATATATATATATATATATATATATATATAAATATAAATTTAAAGGGGATTAGAACAGCAGTCTAAAGAGCAGAGTGTATTTTAATGTAATAGTAAAATCACTAATATAATTAAAATACCAGAAAAAAAGTGCTCATTGTAATGTAGATATATAATAAGCTCAATAGGCATAGATATCCTAGAGGTATTTTAATATTGAGTAAGATGATTAATAATTTATAATCAAAATTAAAAATCGGAGAAACAAAACAAAATCAATAAATTGTATGATCGTTTCGGAAACGATGTTTTTATTGAGATAGACACTAAGTCATGGACAATAATTGTAACACAGTTTTTTTGAAACAAAGTCATCAGCAAAAAATATTGGGTGAGTTTTTTTTTAAAGACACCAAAAATAAACCTAGCATTTTTTTAAGTAAGGCAGATGTATCTTATAATGGTTTGCCTTTTAAAATTCGTAAGTATCATCGTCAAAGCATCCATTTCAATGGTAAATGTAGTTTATGAAAAAAACTATATGTTAAAATTATTGCCTATGACTTAGTGTCTATCTCAATAAAAACATCATATTTTTCCCCATATTCTTCAAAACTGTTGCTAGTGCTTCTACAATTACTAGTGTTGCAGTAATTTTCTTCATGTTTCATATTCCTTTAAATTTTCTGGTAAATTCCAGACATTTACTTAGTTTTTTCCTTCCTTTTGACTGTTATTACACCCTTGCTGGGCCGACTATCTGTACATCTGTGTCCCAAACTTTTTTGTTCTTTTCGTTTTTCAATATTGTTTTTGGTTTATATCTGCATCATTCATCTCTGTGTTCAAATTGGAGACAGTGACTAAATCCCCAGTGTTGTTTCCATATAGTTTTCATTTGGGATTAGTTTGTTGCATTCATTTATGTGGTTTACTATTTCATCTCTTTGTCCACAGAGCCTACATTTCCTGTTTTCCAAGGTTTTGTCTGGTGCTACCAGATCAGGCTGTCTATTGGCTTCCTGAGATGAAATGCACCTACATCGATTTTCTGTTTTTGTTTACTATTCTCTTTTGTAAAACAATTATGTTCTACAAAAACAAAAACAACAACCCCCTTCCCCTCTCCTTTCCTTTTCCTTTCCTACTTCCCAACCCTGTCGGCCCTCCCTTCGAATAAGCCGACTGCTCCCCTGCAGAGGGTAAAAATCCCTCAATGGAGTAACCAGTTAGCTGTGGGTTGCTACCCATAATGCCTTAGGATGTGATCCTGGTGATTGAGCTAACCTAGATCTGGGTGCATAAAAGTCTAGGCACTGCAACACATTACTTCAGCCCTTACTTCGGCTAGATGGGCGGTCGGAGAGGCCCGATCCGACCAATCGGCCAGTCACGCCAAGTCCTAGCACTTACACCCAAAGTACCAACTACCACAACAAAGAACGAAACTTAAAGGTACTCCCATCTTTTTTTTTCTTCCCCCACTACAAAAAATAGGCAAACCAAGTAAGTGCTAAAAAGCGGTGGCAAGGGTCAATCAATTGAACAAACTCCATCTGAACAAATGTATTTTTGAGGACATATTGAACAGAAAATATAGTGATTGAGAACTCCTTACCAAAAGAGTATATCCTCCACGTAGCCCTGACATGGTCAAGGTGAATGGGTTTCCCCCTTACTATGCCCCAATTTTGGACACCAAGGTGGGTAAGGAGTGTGGTTGATGAAAAATAAATCCCAAAATCCATGGCTGATAAAAAAAAATGCATCCCCCTCAAAACCCTTAAAAGAAACCATTCCTCTGACTCTGACCTCTCAAGCTCAGATGAAGAACAAAAATTCAAAACTAGAAAAACCGTTCCAATTATAGATGAAGGAAACTTCCCACGATTTTTGGTTATTGAATTAATCGAAAATAAAAAAATTGGAAATTTATCACGTTTTCGAATAGAAAAGACATTATCCACAAAAAAGTAAACCAAAAATGATTAAAAAAAAAACAAAAGATGGAAATCTACTAGTTGAGATAACCAATCTTAGAGATGCTCAATCTCTACTCAAAATGAAGAACTTCCATGAGTACAAGTGCAAAGTCTTTCCCCATAAAACACTAAACACTTCGAAAGGAGTAGTTCGAAGTTATGAACTATCGCTGGCAACTGAAGAAATAAAAACCGAATTACAAGGAGTAATCAACCACATCTTCATAAACATAAAAAGAAACAATAAAATAATAACAACCAACACATACATACTAACGTTTAACAAACCAACAATACCTAAGGAAATAAAAATTGGCTACTTAAATGTAAAAGTAGACCAATATATCCCAGCTCCATTAAGATGTTTCCATTGCCAAAAATATGGACATCATAGAGAAGCCTGTAAAGGAATAAAAATATGTGGAAAATGCGGCAATAAAGAGCCTGACCACACCGAAGAAAAATGCATAAATGAGGTGAAATGCACTAACTGCAAAGAAAATCGCCCGGTCTTCTCTAAAATATGCAAAACATATAAAAAAGAAAGAAATTATAGAAGTAAAGTACAAGAAAACACAACCTTACCCGAAGCCAGAAAAATAGTTGAGGCGTACATGAAAGACAACACATATGCTGAGACAACAAAAAAGACAACTAAACCATACCAACATAATGAAATACACGATCAATATAGGGAACTGATAAACAAACTGATTACATTAAACATTAAAGAATGGCCAGAATTTCAAAATAGCCTAAAAGAAAATACTCTAATCTGGGAAATAAAATCCAAACAAAGAAAATAATATTCCATCCACAACAGAACCATTAAAAAAAATATCACAGAAACCAACAAAACAACCACCAGAAATTAATAAAAAAAACATAAGCAATGATAAAACAGCAAATAAAAAACGTTCCAGAAAAGAAGAAAACCAAACAAGACACTCAAAATAGATTCCAAATTCTAGAAAAAATGGAAACCGAAAACACCCTAGATAAAAAAAAAAAGAAACCAAACACAAGTAATCAAGAGGGAAAAAATGAACAAGAAGCCAAAACAACAACATCTCAAGCAAGATCCAGATCGACGTCCAGAGCCAAACAAAAAAAAAAAGAAAAACCCCAGCAAAATACTTCACCAAAGACACAAACTCTGACAAAAGATAAACCCTCTACTTCTAAAGAGATAAAATAGAGGAAAACTAAACAACCTCATGGATAGAAATAAAACAACAAATTATCTAATGGAATTGTCGTGGAATAAGATCTAACTATAATGAATTCTTATCTCACTCTTCAACCCAGCCATTGTCTACTTACAAGAAACCTTTCTACAAAACAATAACCATTTCAAAACACCAAACTATGAACAATACAACTATTTCCATAACACAGGCCTTCGTGCTAATGGAGCCACCGCAATTCTTGTAAGGAATAACATACCTCAAAGCGATTTCTCTATCAAAACAAATGTCCAAGCAATTACAACTCAAGTCACATTACACAAAACAATCACAATCTGCTCAATATACCTCCCTCCTCATGAACCAATAAATGAAAATGAACTAGAAAATTTAATAAAACAACTACCTTCACCATTCATTCTCTTAGGAGACTTTAACTGGCACAGTACATTATGGGGATGTGAAGTCACAAACTCAAAAGGAAACAAAGTTGAACAATTAATTAACAAAAATAACTTATGCCTTCTCAATCAAAAAATCCCACATACTTAAATCCAACAAACGGATCAACTAGTGCCATTGACCTTACCATGTGTGATCCATCAAGCTTCTTGGATTACACATGGAGCACTTACGAAGAACCCCATGGAACTGATCACTTCCCTATTATAATCAATTACAGTAACTCCATCCAAAACCACATACTCAGGTGGAACATAAACAAAGCCAACTGAGCCGAATTTAAAGAACTTTGTTCACTAAAATTAACAGAACATCAAATCCAAACAATAGAAGAATTCACAGAAGTACTCATAACAATAGCCAAAAAATGCATACCCAAAAATTTTCCTCCTGGAAAAATAAACAAACCATGGTTCAATCCATTAGACAGAGAAAGGCAGCATTAAGAAAATTTAAAAAACAACCCACAACCAACAACTTAATAGAATACAAACACCAAAGAGCTAAAACTCTAAAAACAATTAAAGAATCCAAAAGATCCTGCTGGCAACAACTTGTCAACAAAATCAACATCACCACTAAACCCAAAACCGTCTGAGAAATGATTATAATGATAACTGGAAAATATAATCCGAATCCAATCAAACATCTTCTCACAAATACAGAAAATAACTGATAAAAAAGATATTGCTAACACACTAGCTAAAACTTTTGCCGAAAATTCACCATCAAAACACTACAATAGATAATTTCAAATAATTAAGAAACATGAAGAAAAGTATAAAATAAACTTTAACTCCAAAAACCAAGAGCCTTACAATGAAATCTTCTCACTCAATGAACTAGAAACCGCCATAGAAAAATCCCATAACTCAGCTGTAGGACCAGATGAAGTGCACTACAGATAATGAAACTCCTCCAATGCTTAGAAATCAAAACCTTCGTCTAAAATACTACACAAAACTTACAGCCGACCCCACAAACCCAGCACACAATAGCACTTTAAATCCACACTGTAAACACCTTTTCGACCAAAAAGAAAATGCAATCAAAACCTTTGGACTTAGAATAAAATCGATTTCCAAAGAAGCAAATCTACCCGCAACCAAAATTCACGAAACTGTCCTACTCAAAACCCCTCCCTGGAAAATCGTATTCCCTAACATCGACCTAAGTTTAAATAAATATGAAAAGAAACATACTCATCTAATAACTTATGATGATATTGATAAAATCAAAGAAAAGTATCCAGACCACACACACATCTATACAGATGGGTCTAAACAAAATAATGCAACAGTCAGTGCAGCAATACTCAATAAATCAATCAAAAAACAATCAAACCTCCCAAAAGAAACCTCAATCTTCAATGCTGAAATACATGCTCTAATCCTAGCTCTCAAACTCCATAACAAAAAACAAAAACAAATTTATAATCCTTTCAGACTCCCAATCTACTCTAAAAGCGATTAAAAATAAAAAGTAGGACAACCCCCTAATCGCAAAATTACTCCAAAAATTAACTGAATTAAACAGTAAAAAAGAAATCATTTTCTGCTGGATACTGAGCCATTCTTGTATTAAAGGTAATGAATTAACAGATTCTGCAGCAAAAAACGCCTTAAATCTCCCAATCGATGCAAATTTTACAATTCCATACATAGATCTAAAAAGACATATCAACGCATTCGCAAATCTCAGTACCCTGTATATCAAATTTCGAGTCTGTAGACTAAAAATTGTCAGTTATTGTGTAGGGAAATGTACACAGACAGACACACAGACACGTTCACTTTTATAGATATATAGATAGATAGATTTGTTTAACAAAAACATATGTATACATAAATATATATGGAAACAATTTTGTGTTTACTATAAACTTTTTTCGCAAATATTATGCAAGTATAAATCATGTAGAATATCTGCATGAATATAATTACACGTCATAGTTAACTAAAGATGAGTATCCCATTAAAAAACCGAAGCAACTAATAGGGAATTAATTAAAATGAATGTTTAAAAGAATATGCAAATTAGGTAGATCGTTTGCTAGTGAATGCAATTCCACAACCAAGATATAAGAAAATTGTATTTTCTTTTTAAATAAATAGAAAAGAACAAAATACGAAACTAAACTGGAATGAATACCCTAACAACAAACTTCACGAAATCATGCCAAAAAACAAGAACACAATACGAAATTAAACAGAAAAGAAGTCAAACTAACAAGAATAAAAATAGGCCATACTCACTTAACCCACTCATATCTCCTAAAAAAAAGAACGCCAACTCATCTGTATACCTTGTCAAACACCACTCACAATCAAACACATATTAATTGAATGTACTGATTTTGTAACAGTAAGAAATCGATTCTACAAAGAAAACAATATTAAAGAGTTATTTGATAAAAACAATCCCCACACCATACTCTCATATCTTAAAAAAATTGGCCTTTATAAAATTTTTTTAAAAATAACCCTTTATACAACGGTCCTGGATATGACCTAAAACTATATCCGATGGTGAGGCCCCACCTTGCGGGCCTTGGGGAGTGTGGAGCCACCCTTTAATTGCATTGCTCCTAGGTCCACTCTGACCCGGACTGGTAGTACTTGTTAGGGTCTCAACTATGGATTAAATAGAATCCGACTTAAACAAATATACTCCATTAAAAAATCGTTCCTCAAAATAACTAGATTTGCCATTAAATAACCTGAAAAAGATTGATATGCCGTAAAACAACCAACCAACCAAGGTTTTGTCTATTTTAGCTTTGATATAGTTTGTTCTGATCACACTGTTCTGTACAACTGTCAGTAGCTTGTTCATTGCGCTATTCAAGTGTACTTTTCATAGCCATGTTCAGGTTTGATGATGCATCTCTTCTTGGATGAGTTTTGCAAATCGTCCATGTAGCTGCTTCTCTTCACATTTTTTACTCCTTCTCGCTATATTGTTTATTTTTGGCAATGTTTGTTGTTGCAACAATTCGCCATTTTGTGTCGTCTGGGTTATGCGTTTTTCCAGTTCGTTTTTGTGTTATTCATACACGCTTCTGTACTTACCCGTCCTTTGATTTTCTCAGCTTTTTACTTAGTCAGTCTTCTTCGTCTTCGTTTCCTTTTTTTCCACAATTTGCGTAAGTGTCTTCATAGTATCTCTCTATAATCTTATGTCTTCTATAATGCTTACTAGCGCGTGAAGCATTTGCTCATAATATTTACAAGAGTTATTTCCCTTTCACCGACATTTTAAAAAATAGAGTTGTCTCCCTTGGTTAATACTTTTTCTCATGTATATTAAGTGACCCCCGAAGCATTGTCTTTACAGTTAGCTGACTGATTGCTGGGAAAGTCCAAGAACGTACGTTAAAATCATATTTTCTCAATGGTTTTCAGCAGTCTTCTCTTTGGCACAAATAGACCAAATGCGTGTACATCTTCAAAATACCGTGATGTCCATATAGATCTCGAAATAATTCTCTCAAGCCCAACAGATAATGTTCATACAACAATTTAAACTTGTGCAAAAGGGAGTTTCTGCACTTCTTACTTAATTGAGTTAATTATTATTTAGAGTTTATTATTTAGAGTTAATTGTTATTTAAGGATAATAAATGTTAAAAGATTGACTATTTAATGATAAAAATTATTTAGAGATAATTATTATTTAGAGTTGTTGATTATTTTAAAACTATCATTATTCAGTTGTACTTATTAAAAATAATTATTATTTAGAAATAATTATAATTTTGAAATTAGATAATTATCAGAGATTATTATCTGTGTAATAATTATTGTTTAGGAAAAATTACATTTAAGAAATAATTATTATAAAGGAATAATTATTAGTCAGAGATAAAAATTATTTAGAAATAATTGTGTGTCATGAGTAAGTTGCTGGAATCCATATTAAATAGAGAAATAGTCAACCACCTCAGCAGAAATAACCTTCTTAGTGACATGCAATATGGTTTCCGTTCTGCAAGATCTACTGCAGATGTGCTAACGGTTATATCTCATAGGATTAGTGAATCTCTTGACAAAGGCTTCCTTTCTAGGGCAATTGCTCTTGACATATCAAAGGCCTTCGACAAGGTATGACATAAAGGCCTACTTCACAAGATTTCCAGCTACGATATAACTGGAAATATTCTTTCTATCATTAAATCATTTCTCTCTGATAGGCTCATAAAAGTAGTGGTTGATGGACAAAAATCAGAGGCCTGCAGTATTAATGCTGGAGTCCTGCAAAGGTCTATCCTGGGCCCAACTCTCTCCCTGATCTACATCAATGATCTCCAAAAACACATACTTAAATCATTCGTTGACATCTATGCTGATAACACGACCATGTATGGCCATACACCAAAGGCTGTAAATGACAAAGTTCTCTCTGATTCTCTCTCCTCTGATCTTGAGTGTGTGGTACAGTAGAGGGAAGAGGTGACTGGTTACTTTTAATGCATCTAAAACCAAGCTCCTATCATCAACGCTCTGATCCCCATCTGGCATCAATTGAAATGGATGGCTCTTGTCTTGGGGAGTCTCCATGTTTTGATAAGCTTTTGGGTTTGACCTTTACTCCTGATCTGAAATGGAACACGTACATCAAGTCTGTTGCCAAGGTCGCTGGAAAAATGGTGGGATCCTTCTACCGCTCCAGAAGATATCTCACTATCTATATAAAAGCCAAGTACGTCCAAGGATTGAATACTGCTGCCATATCTGGCCAGGAGCTGCTAAAAACAGCCTATCCTGTCTTGACAGAGTACAAAATAGACTTCGTGGATTAGTGGGGATGCCCTTTTCTCTACCCTGCAACCTCTCTCCCACGGAAGAGACATTGTGAGCCTATCCTTGTTTTATCGTTATTTCCATGGCAGGTGCTCGTCTGAACTCCAATCTCTGGTCCCCCCTCGCCAATCTTTCACGAAAAACACCCGTCTAGCTGAATCCACTGTCAAAAATTTTCCTCACTCTTTATCTGTGCCAAAACCAAAACGTAGATTCCATGAACAAAGCTTCTTTCTTAGAACTGTTCCGTCTGCCTGCTTCCCACCGGACTACAACTTGGATGTCTGCAAGTCCAACGTAAACAAATTCCTGATAAACCGCCCCCTTAAGTAGACACTTTATTAAATCTCCACACTAACGTACTATACTTAAAATAACCCTTATCTTTGTTTTAAAGCTAGTTTAGTGGTTTAAGGCAGACATTTTTTTTTTATATATAAATATACATATGTGTACATACATATATGCACATATATATACATATATATATACATACGTATATGTGTGATCGTTTATGTATATTCATGTTTATTTAATTTATTTGTTTATTTTCTATTGTTTTTGTTAGTTTTAAAACTATTTTATATCGCTATCCTAGAGTAAATTTTATTTTGTGAACACAGTTATTTGCTATTTCTCTTCTACAGTTTAATAGATTTTGGGGTTCTTTAAAGTACAGGATAGCAAATTTTTCATGAAGGCATAATTTACATGGGTCATCTAAATGCCTACACGTGGTAGCTTGTCTTATTATTTTCCATTCGACTACCGGCGAATGTCCGCTTTCTTTGAGTTTCCAGTATTTATTCGCTAGTGTTGTTTTTATACGGTGTTTTTTATTGTTGAATGTACTTTTGTGGTCATAGTATCGGGTTTTGAAATCTAAGGAAGTCATGCCTATGTAATATTTCTTGTTTTTCGAGTTTTCTTTTGCAAATATTGTTGCCTGATAAACTACGCTTTTTGTTAGACATTTATTTTGAACTGGGCAAAGTGTGTGGTGTCTACAGTTGCATTTATTTTGTTCGTTATTAGTATTTTTATTCATGGTATGGTTGTTCTTATCCGAGGTTGGTTTGTTATTATTATTATTATTTCTGCTAGTGTTAGTTTTATTTTTGTCATGGTGTCTACTTTTTTTATTGTTTATTTTGTTGTTGTTTACATTGTTTTTATTTAGTATTTTGTTATTATGTGCTTTAATTATCATCTCTAAATTTTTGCAACAACTGTAGGATAACTTTAAGGTATTTTTATTGAAGATTTTGTGTAAGGGGTTGGTTGCGGGAAAGTGTTTTTCAATAAGATCTAGAAATTTCTTGCCAAGTTTTGTTTTTAACATTTGATTGTATGGGGCCGTATACCAGATTATAGTTCTTTTTCTTCTATTTTTAATTTTATTATAGTTATTGGTGTTTTGTTGCTTATATTTGATATCGATATTTTTGTATCCACTATTTTTTAGGGCTGTTTCGTAGATATTGGTTGACCTGTTAAATGCATTTTCATTGCTTGAGTTATTACTGAGTCTACTTACGATCGAGTTAGGAATGTGTTTTATAATTGATGGTGGGTGATTGGACTTAGGGTTTACATAAATTGAAGTAGCGTTATCTTTTAAGTATGGTTCATATGTGTTTTTATCTAAGTTTAACGTGATGTCCAGGAAGTTTGTTATTTTTATGTTAGCTGATACGTCTGATTTTAGGCATAATTTTTTCATTTCCTTGTGTATGATTTTCTTAAAGTTTTCTCACTTGACTTTGTTGGAGTTTTTTATTATAGCTAGTCCGTCATCTCTATATAGGCCGATATCCGTAGTATCGAATATGCTTGTGAGGGTATATAGAATGAATAATCCCACAAGATCTGATGCCTCTGCAGAATCCCTGGCACCCATCGCCAAATCAAACGAATTTTTCATTTTAGTTTTTATCCATTGGTTATTGTTATTTATTAGAACTGATTTTCTACATTTTTTAATGATGTTGATTTCTTCCGAGGATATATCAGTGTATGCCTCGGCAAATTCTAGGGCAATGTTAAAAAGTTCTTTGAATATCGAGGGATAAAAGTCTATGATGTCAAACTGTATAAACGTACATTTATCTTTGTTTTCTATATTTTTAAACCAGGTGATTGCTAATAATCCCAGCACCTGCCTGATAAACCCAACTAAACCAGAAATAGGTAGAATTAGCAAAACTATACTCTTTAGAGTAAACAAACAAATCAAACAAGACCTAGAACTAAACAGTGGACTACCGAAGCAATCACCTGGTTTAAAAAAGATAGATTGAGAGAGGGAAAGGGAGAGATGGATAGAGAGAGATATTAAGAGAGGAAGAGAGAGGGGGAGAGAAACAGAAGGTGAACTACACTTCACCGTTTGTTTCCTCATTCAGTAGAGAAGAAATCTTTCGAGACTGAGGCAATTTTAATGTTTTGTTATTATCCAGAGTACCCCTTTTTTTTTGGGGGGGGGGCTAGATTTTCCTCACATTAGAAACCGACCGGGTTATCTGTACTTTCACTTAACAGATTAATAAATGAAAAACATATTGTAAAATTTGAATTTAACATGAAAATACTATTTTCAAAAATAGCATGATAACATAAGTGCATAAGTGCCACTTTAGGTACTCCTTGGGCGTTGAGTTCCATGGCGACCAGCATAATTATTTAATGGTCGCTCCCTTAGCCCCCCCTCCCTAGTCAAGGCTAATGCATGCGCATGTAACATTTTTTTATTTACTGACGTTGGCTTAGTAACTAAACGATTTATTGATAATTTTGTAACCCTTAAACACATGCCGGAAGATTTAAATTGGTTCATTATTGTTGTAATGAAAAAAAAAAAGTTTCATTCAACACAAAACCAAAAACACATATTAATGATAAAGGATTTATTATTGCATTCATTGAAATTTACTAATTTTTAAATAAAAAAGTAAAAAAAAAAAGTTATTAAAAAAATAGTTGCTTATGTGCGCATAAAAAACTTTTCTTTTTTTTTTTAGATTAGGTCCACCTTGGAATCACCCCCCCCCCAACCTCCAAATCTTAAGAACAGCTTCCGGAATAAACATCACTTTTGGATGGAGGGGGGGGATAATAAACACCATTGGCATTGGGGGGGGGGGTATTTAAAAAAAAAAAGTCGATAAAAGTCGTCATTTAAAAAGAAATTTAAAATCAAATGTTTGTAAAAGTGAGAAATTAATTATAAATGTTTAGTAACATTTTTCGGTGCTAATGCAGAGAGTGATCCGCGCTATTTTTTAAATCGTGTTTTTTTTTTTATTCCAACCAATCTTATATCGAAAAACAAAAAAAAACTCAAAAAGCAAGCGACAAACTTTTTTTTTGGCCTCATATAATAAAGAAAAAATGTGTTAATTAAAAAATTTGGAAGATAAACAAATGAATTATGTTTTTTTTTGTTTTTTTTTTACTTACTAAAAAGAAAATGAAATCTTTGGTCAATTCGTGGCTGTGAAATGAATCGAACTGGAAGTTCAGTTTTATCAACAGAACAGATTCGCACCACGGTTAAAAAATATATTTATTTTATTTAATATTTTAATAATTCGCGAGGTAAATTTATTTTAATAACATAAAAACATGCCTCGACTCTAAAGATGGGTTGTCTGAAAATTTCAAATAAATTGGTAACATAGAAATATGGTTTTATTCGTTTGGAACGAACCAAATTTACATTTTTATATATATAGATACACAAATATATATATATATATATATATATATATATATATATATATATATATACACACAAATATATATATATATATGCACACATATATATATACACATATATATACACATATATATATACACATATATATATATACACACATATATATACACATATATATATACACATATATATATATACACACACATATATATATATATATACATACACATATATATATATACACATATATATATATACACATATATATACACACATATATATATATATACACATATATATATATACACATATATATATACACATATATATATATATACACATATATATATATACACGCAAAAATATATATATATACAAAAGAAATATATATATATATATACATATATGTGTGTGCATAGTAGAGTTAGCTTTTTGTGCATCATGGTTAATCAGATAATAAAGTCTCAGTGGCGCCCCCTATTCCTTTGATGCTCTCCGCGGATGTTTTGGTTTAATGGTTAATGCAGCCATGTTTGCTTTGAAGAAACTCAACCTTTTAAAATTATGCTAACTGCTCATTTTGTCAGAAGTTATAAAATCTGATCTATTAATTGTTGCAACCGAATAGATCTTTCAGTTTATGCATAATTCAGAAGTGTCATTGTGCTTGTCATTTCAAAGGCGCTGGACAGTATGGTATGTTGGTCTTCTACATAAACTTCACGGTTATGGTATTGGTGGTAAAGTTTTTGGCAATATAAAGTCTTTTCTTTCTGATTAAAATTTGCAAGTAACTCTGGGTGGTGTATCTTTATTTTATTTTCTTATCAATGCCGGTATTCCTTAGGGCTCTATTCTAGGTCCAACACTGGTTCTTCTCTATATGAATAACCTTCCAGAGAATATTATTCAGAAAATTAACATTTATGCTGATGACACCACCTTCTATTCTGGAATTGCTTCTTGTCCATCTTCCCCGGATCAGTTGAAATATGTAGTTGATCTAGAAGTCGATCTGGATCCAGTTATAGATTAGAGTAAGAAATCACTTGCTTTGTTTAATCCAGTCAACTCGGCTATTGTCTTTCAATCATAGGTGTGTCCCCTTTCTTCCCGAGATTCTTATAGATGGCTCTACTTTTGATGAGAAATTGACTTTAAAACTTCTTGATCTTTCTCATCAAATCTTTCTTCGATTCCATATATTAAATCCGTTGCTCTTTCTGCTTCTCATAAATCGGTTCTCTATATCGTTCTAAACACTTTCTCACACATGAAGCTATTCCCTATCTCTACAAATCTACTGTCAGCCCATGTAAGGAGTATTGTTGTCCTATTTTGGCTGGTGAATCTGTGTCTCATTTGAAGGTTTTTGATAAATTGCAGAAACGTATCTGCCACCCCTTTTTCCTTCACTGCAACTTATCTCTCACAGACGTGATGTTGCTAATCTCAGTCTTTTTTATAAAGACTATTATGACATGTATTCTTCAGAATTCTATGATCTATTTTCTTGCTTCTTTTGTTCCAGCTTGTTTGACTCGTTGGTCTAGTGGTCTCTATCAACTCACTGTTTTAATACCTCATTGTAATATAGCTTTCAATTCCAGTAGCTTCTTTCCAAGGACTTCATGGTTGTGGAACTCTCTTCCTGCTCACTGCTTTCCTTCAGCTTTAGTCTTTTCAAGATTAAGGTCAATAGGTATTTCCTGTCTTTGCAATAATCAGCTTTCGTTCTTGTTAGATCCTTAGATCAAGTGGCTTCACACCTTGTCTCAAGCAATTTCCACAAAAGAAAATATTAAAGTAAAGAAACATTTTTTTTATTTTTAAAATCTCGTTTTGAAATGTTTTTAAAGTGTATTTACATTATTTGGCTTGATATCTTCGTCACCCTTCACTATAATAAAGATCAATGTGTATTTTACAAAAGCTCTGCCAGACCTCCTTAACTGAATTTTTTCAATGACTTTAGTTGACGATGGTCAAGTGGTTAACAACATGGATTGATAACCTAGGTGTTCAAAGGTCGAATCCAGTTCATTCCACAAAAATTGCTTTCACTTAGGATGTTGGCAATATTCACGTGGTCCATCCCATAAGTATGCAATGTCTTTCTAGAAAGAATTCTGACTAGAAAATATTAGGAAAACCAATACCAACAATAGAATCTTTGGACTCATATGATATGATGATCTGAAAAAATAAAAAAATGGAGTAGGAGAAAATAATTCCTTTCAATATCAACATATCTTTGTCTCCAATAATTTCCCCTTCTATTAACCATATGGCCCAACACTTTGGACAAGTATCAGCAGTGCGGTATGTCTGTAACCACAGATTATCCATCACTGTCACTGCCCCAGTGGAATGAAAAGAAAACAATCCAATTCCTTTTGGGGAATTTCTTTCTTTCCCTGATCCCAAAATAAGATATCATTGGTTGATGTATGAAGTCAATTTTTTTTTTCTTTTTTGTTCTGTTTTGTTGTTGTTGTTGTTGTTGTTGTTGTTGAGGAGGAGGAGGAGGAGCTCTTTATGATTTTTTTCTAATTCTTTTTCAACTATTTTTTTCTTCTGTACATATATTAACTCGCAATTTGATTGATGCATTTTTAGCTCTATCAATTTTAGGCAATTATGTTTCCACATGTTTACTTAAGTACACAAGAAGTAAAAGATTTCATGCAATAATGTAAAGTTGTCCTGGAACCGACACGTTGTAGCCTCAGTCGCAAAGAAGACAAAGAATAGAAAAGAACTTCAACTCGATTTTTTTTTTTTTGTAACAACATTAATTTCCTCGTTGTTATGGCCATGACGTCACTCATATGATCTAGGACGTTATTTAATTCTGTGCTCCACGTCTCTAACGTGATCTCGAACGTTATTCCCATCTCTAACGTGATCTTCTTTTTAAAGTTTTTATTTTTCCCTACCGATGACACCATTTTGCATGCATTTGCATACGTGCGTCTGCACTTTGTTATAATACTATATCTTATTAAATTCTATCCGTTTTATAAAGAATTTGACAATTTGTGTTATATGAATTCTTCGGATTACTGTTCTTATCTTCAGTGTTATTTTCACAACGTTTTGGCCAATGTAACCTTTGACCTTCTTCAGGTGTATTTTTGTGAATTTGCAAAGTTTTGAATGGAACCTTTATTTAATTCATGACGCTAGCATAATCTTGTTCCGTCAGCTATGACTGAGTGAAAGTCCTCAATAATTCGCAATTGTATTCTTAATATCATCCACACTGAGGATCGAACCGTTAACCTCCAAAAGAGAATCACTTACAAATGAATTTACCAAGTACATTATCCATTATGCCACGGGTTCTTAGTCTGAATTTTAGGAACCTTAAAACTATTCTTGTTTTTACATACACAATCATACTACTTATTACTATATCTCTATTATATAATAGGAACGCTGCATGTGTGTGAGTTCATTCCACATGGACTCCTAAACAGCTGGTCAGATTTTTTTTTTAATTTCACACAAATGTACTTTATGTGCCTCGCAGTGTTCTTAGCTTTTGTATCTGAATGTCTTCAATAGGTATCGATAATCGAAAAATATTCAATGAAAGAATGAACAGACGATTTGGATTAAAGTTAACGCCTTATACACTCAAACATCACAAATACATCTGAGAAGTTTTATTACCACACAAGTAGAAAGACCTGGAATATAAAATCAACAGTAGGTTCTCTGATATGACAAGGGTATGTTTAAAATGAATGTTTCTGTTTAGAGCTCAACTGAACTCGATTTTTGCATTTTAAACATTAATTCAAGCCATTATGTATAAAAATAATCTATAACAGTAGGTTCTCTACAGTGCAATGTAAACAACAATGTATTATGCTCTAAGTCACTGCGAGGAAGCATGTGAAGCTTCCTATCGCACTGCAGTGGGTCCCCAACTAAATCAATCAATTTGATTAAAAAAAAATGGTCGATTTCACTGATTTCAATGACAATAATATTTGTGAGCGTGAAACATTGGTTTATCCTCATTCAACCATGTTGGGCAATGTTGGACTTCTCTGCTACTCTATATTTCCAGATGATCGCCGTCACATTGAGTTCTCCCAATCTTGTCGTCCATACCATCTCAGATGACTCTGCACTCCCGCCGCAGATTTGCACATCTTGAAGCAGATGTGACATACAAATTGAGCAATTTCCATCGAGTTGACTTCCTCTGGAGGTTGAAGGGTATTCCTATGAACAATTACATGTCTCCTCAAACCAGCAGTAGACTTGCAAACTTTGCTGCATGTTAAACAGATCGTT
The DNA here is from genome assembly GCF_053919585.1 of Euprymna scolopes. Taxonomy (NCBI): domain Eukaryota; kingdom Metazoa; phylum Mollusca; class Cephalopoda; order Sepiida; family Sepiolidae; genus Euprymna; species Euprymna scolopes. The sequence continues at coordinate 177,625,322 of NC_136482.1, forward strand.
TGGTTCGGACTAATAGGTGCAAAGTTGACCTGAACAGGAGTTTTGTGCGACTTTAGGTGGTTGATGTAGCCAGCTTTTGACAAAAGCACTCGTTCACAAGTGTTGCATTTCCAACTCTGTGTGTCATGGTTAAAACCATCAATTAAACCTTTGTGAAGCTCTTGCTTCAGATTGCTATGGGCCTGCTTCTTTTCTCTAGAGCATCACAACTTTCATATACAAGCTTTCGCCACTTCGGCCTTTGCAGAGTAAGTTCTTCCCATGTGTTGATGACGATTTGTAAGACTTTCAAATTATTCCTAGGCTTATATATATATATATATATATATATATATATATATATATATATATATATATATATGGCGGAAAGATTCCAGAGTTTGACAGAAAAATTTATGAGTTTGACAAGAAGGTTGAAAGGTTGTAAAAATAACACCCAAAGTGAAAACAGTAGTCTGAATAATGTAAATATTATGAATTATCAATCCTCATCTCAAAATTTCTGAGACAACATTTGACATTGTTTCTGAGACAAGGAATTATCATTTATATAATTTACTACTGGAAAAACAATGCCTCACGAAGGTCATAAAAAATCATAATACGAAGGTCATAAAAAGGGTGAAGTGATGTATTTACAGATTTGTGTTGGAGTAGAATTCATTTTATAGCATTTCATATGAAGATAGAGATAATAAGGCAGATTAAATCAAAGGAGACTTTTTTTTAGGAAAGAGGAGGGGGTCACCGCTTATCAAGGCCCGAATGCCATTTGAGGATAAGTGTTAATCAATATCAGTTGGTCAGTGAGACAACACCATGATTATCGATAATGGTGACAGTTTGTTTATTTAAGAGAGTGGCTCAACAGGAACTTGTTCACGTTAGACTTGAAAACGGCCATGTTATAGTCAGCTGGGAAGCATTCCAACGATACTGTGTTCCACAGACGTGTAGTTCAAGGAAAAACTTTTGCTTATGGAATTTACTTTTAGGCACAGATAGATAATGAAGGAAATTGTTAGCAATAGTAGATAGACAAGTGTCTGCTGCAAAATGGGACCATAGATAGAAGCTTAGTTAAGCAACTGCCAGTGAAGAAATTCAATGTAGGCAACAAGGATTTCTTTTCATTTTTATTACTAAGGTGTCACCATTTATCAAGGCCCAAAGCTACTTGAGTATAAGAGTTAATGAGATAAATAGATTTAAATCACAAAGAAAATTATGTAATGAACAAAATTTGATTACATATGAGGACAGTTCTCCTTCTTTATATCTATTTTTTTATTTGGAGGGTCACCACTTACCAAGGACCAGAGGCCACTCGAGGATAGGAATTGAGTGTTAGGTGGATGGTGAGACAAGATCAGTTATGGTGGAACTTGAGTAGAGCTAGATGATTTAAATGGACAATGTATCAGGAATTTACTCACATCAGACTTGAAGACGACCATGTTATAGTCAACCGGAAAGTAGACCAATGATATTGCGTTCCAAAAACGGATAGTTTTAAGAAAGAAACTCTGCTCATGGAATTTCTGTTTAGTTTTGGGCACAAATAGGAAGTGAGGAAAGTTGTTGGTGGTTGTTTCAGCTAGGCAAGTATTTGTTGTGAATGTTTTATGAGAAGGGACCATAGATTAGAGCTCAGTCAAACACCTACCATAAAAGTAACGATAGAAGGAGAGATAGACTTGCAATGCCTCTCCTTGGACAAGGTTCAACAAAGAGTCTCTAATCTAATAGGTCCTGCGCCGGCAGCCAAGCTCCAACTCCTGTTCCATTGTCACAATGTTGCATCCCTGTGCCTATTTTACTTTAATTTACTTTTACTGTTGTTTTTAATGGAATGTGCTCCGACGAACTCGCAGCACTTGTGGCAACTCAATCAGAATACCTCCAACTAGCCTGGCCAGCTGCAAAATCTCACCCCTTCACTGTAAAAGTTTCTAGATGACAGACAGCTTTCTACTCGAACAATTTCTTCCCTCGAACTGCTAGACTTTGGAATTCCTTCCCTGTTTTCTGCTTCCTGGTTGTACTAACATGCAAAAATTTTAATGAAATGGGAGCAGACATCTCGTTTTTCAACTCCTTGCATCAGGAGTCTCCAAAATTTTGAATGGGGGCCGATATTGCTGACTTTTAGAACTATGCAGGGCAAAAAAACAATAAAAAACAACAAAAAACAAAACATGACCTGGACATATTTTATACTGTTTTGTTAATTAGTTTTACTTTTTAGTGAAACTGATTTTCCAAAACTTCATTCTTGTAATCATTTTATGAACAAAAAGAGAAACTATCACACTATTTTCACACATTTCCATTTAAAAAAATTTTCATGAATATTTTCACATTTTCCATAAGAGATCCACAGGCTGGATTAAAGACTTTGGCAGGTCGTAGCTTGGAGACCGCTGCCATGCTCAGTGATCCTGTAAGCATCGTCCCAAATAGTCTCTTACATCCAAGTGGCAATATGCCGGGATTAAGATGAACAAGAGTAAAAAAAAAAAAAAGTATTCATTATCATTGGATTTGAAGACGACTGTGTCATCTACAGGAAAGCAGTCCCATGGTAATGTAAGATCTTTTTTCTTTTCTTGATATATATCAGGTTGACAAGAAAGTTCTTGCAGTTTTTAACTTTTAAATTCAGATGAACATATTTTGGCTCAAACAAAATTGTATTTACCAAAATAAGCACCATCAGAATCAACGCACTTTTGCCAACGCAAAACAAGTGTATTTATGCCAGTAATGTAAAACTTTTATGTTCTGGTGGCGATTTAGGTTTTTGATATTGTTTAGGCTTTTGAAGCATTTCTCACACAGAAAGTTGTCCAGATGCTTGAAAAAGTGGTAGTCCCTAGGTGAGAGGCCTAGAGAGTATGGTGGATGAGGCAGTTTTGTAGCCTGATTCATTCAACTGCTGCAGGGTCGGTCTAGCAACGTGCAGTCGGGCACTGTTATGGAGGAGAATTGGGTCTTTTCTGTTGACTAATGCTAGGTGTTGTTGTTGATATTTCTGATGCATTTCATCTATTTGTTGACAGTCCTTCACCGTTGTAAAGGTTTCACCTGCATTTAAAAGACTAATGGATGAGACTGGTCACAGACCAACAAACAGTCAGCATGACCTTTGGGTACAACTCTGGCTTTGGGAAGTGTCGTCGGGTTTCGTTGGCATCTAACCACCGAGCTGAGCATCACTGGTTGTCATAAAGAACCCACTTTCATCGCACTTCACAACCTGGTTGAGAAACGGGTCGTTCTTGTTGCATAAAAGAAGGGAAGATGACACTTCATAATGGTGTTTCTTTTTGTTGTCATTCAATTCATGAGGTAACCACATTATCAAGATTTTTATCTTTCCAATATCTTTCAAGTGGTTGGAAATTGTTGTATACGTTACGTCTAATTCAGAAGCAAGTTCTCGAACATTTGTGCATGAATTAGCTTCAACCAAGGCTTTCAATTGACTGCTGTCAACATCCAATAGCTGACCACTACGCTCATCATCTTCAAGACTCTTGTTACCACCACAAAATTTCTTAAACCACCATTGTGCTGTGTGTTCAGTAGTGGTTCCTAGGCCAAACGCTTCGTTGATATCGCAATCTGTTGAGCAGCTTTTCGACCTAGCTTGAATTGAAATAAGAAAATTGTGGAAATTTCCTTTTTTTCCATCTAGTATTTAATATTCTGAAAAGAAGACATAATTGTTTTAAAAATATTGTAATTTAAATTGAGAAACGGGTCGTTCTTGTTGCGTAAAAGAAAGGAAAATGACACTTCATAACGGTGTTTGTTTTGGTTATCGTTCAATTTGTGAGGCACCCATTTATCAAGTTTTTTGTCTTTCCAGTCTCTATCAAGTGGTTGGAAATCATTGTATACTAATTCAGAAGCAAATTCTCGAATGGTTATACATGGATTGGCTTAATTGATCTTAATTGATTGATGTCAACATCTGATGGCCGACCACTACACTCATCCTCTTCAAGACTCTTGTCGCCGCCACGAAATTTCTTAAACCACCATTGTGCTGTACATTCAATAGTGGTTCACTTCTTTGTTTAAAAAACCATTCGGTGAAAGTGACGTCAGGCAAATTTTAAGATACAGATGATCAACATTGTATATGATGTAGGTTTTTTTTTTTTTAAAAGCAAATATTAAAATAGAAGTTTTGATAAATTTCTACTTGGTTTCCACCTTACGATTTTCCTTTAAAATTACGATTTTTTCGGTTTTCGGGTATGTTGAAAACGAATATCGCATGTAAATTTTCCACAATTAATTAGTTTTCTCGATATTAAGCAATGTAATTCCTTATGTTAAAAGTGGTGGCCATTGTTGTACGCACAAGCGTGCATATTTTTGGCATAATTAATATACTCACTATTACATACCTAGCTATAACATATACTGACCCAACGGGTCACGGGTAGTCTAGTATATATATTCTTGGAAGTTTTTAACCTTTAAAACTATACAAAAAAAATTTATTTTTTATCATTCGTTAGAAAACTATTTATTCAATAAGTCATTCAATCACCTGCAATCACTGCAGTAACTTGCTCTCTCGAATTCACTATAGTACCAGTAATAATTTATTTTTTAAGGGATCGTCAGTTGTTTACCATGAAACACTGTTTCAGGGATTTAAAAACAAAACAGTATATTACATCATGGCTCCCCAGCAGTGTTGATCAAACAACACTTCCCTTAATCTTAGGAAAAAAAATGTTTCAAATATTAGATCTAGTTTCCTATTTTTAATTACTTTATCTAACCTATTCATGTTATAAAAATTAATTTCTTACCTGTGAGATTCATCAGTTTCCAAATTTAAAATAGATATATTTTTTAATTTACTAGTCTTGTATTTATAAGATTAGGATTAATCCATTTAACTACTTATCACCCCCACTATGATTAGTATTTTGTATATTTACATTCTTATTTATTGAAAATGAAATATGTAAAGGCTAAAAATATTTATAAATATATACATTTTTTTTTTTTATAAATACATTTTATACATTACTAATAAAGTTTTGGATTTCCTTTATTCTGGTTAATTTTAAACGATTCAAAAGCATCAGGATAACAAATAAATGCTTTATTTAACTGTTTAAATATTTTAGTTTTATCCCCACCTTGTTTTATCATCCTTATTACTAAGTTAGAAACTGGTGGTATAAAATCTATTAATTTTAAAGTAACGCGAGCTATTCTCAAAAACTCTAATGGTTCCATAAAACATAAAAACAGGGCAGGTACTATCTTTATGTGGCATACACACTATTTGAAAGGGGAAAGAGTTTCTTTTATCAAATATTTTATAAAGAAAAATCCCATCCTCAATTTTTATATCTAAATCCAGAAATGTAGCCTGTTGTCCTGTTGTCCTCTATGTTCACAATTCAATTCTAACTTCTTTGGATATATTAGATGTTTTTTTTTTTTAATTCATCGTTACCGTTTATACATATATGGTTATCTATAAATCTCCTACACCCATGAATATATATATATATATATATATATATATATATAACTACTTCATTTACTCACACATTGAGTACATTACTATATATATATATATATATATATATTAAAAACTTTGTGATGTCTTCGCTGATTGGACGATTCCATCTTTTAAAAAAAGGATAACAGGTGAATTATATAATTTTTTTTTTCTTTTTAGAAAGAAGTCACCACTTATCAAGGCCTGGAATCCACTCACGGATAAGGGTTAATGATTGTACGGTAGTCAATGTGAAAATGTATTAATTGTTAGTGGGAATTGGGTAAATTGGATTACTAAAGGGGATGGCTCATCAAGAATTTGTTCACATTGGACTTGAAGACGACCATATTTTAGTCAGTTGGAAAGCGGGGAAAACGCAAGAGTTCCACAGAATACGGGATATACTGATTAGGTTGGGAAGCAATTCTCCTTAAGACAATGCGTAAACAGCTTTGTAAGTATGGGAGCTAGTTCTGGTTGAAACTTTTTGAGAACTATAATTGGAATGCCATCAGGGCCAGTTGCTTTATTGGAATTGAGGTTTTTGATTAGCTTGGCAACATCACACACAGATATTTGTATGCCGCATAGCATGTTTTCAGACACAGGAGGAAATACAGGGGGTTTGTGGCCCTGATCGCATAGGGTAGAATTAGCTGCAAAGTTTTTGACAAAGAATTTGGCTTTGTTCAATGCTGACGAGATTATCTCAGGTCCACTGATGATGGTTAGGATAGAGCACACACTTCTATTCAGGACCCTGTTTGTTATTAGCCAAAATTGGTGGGAACCAAGCCGCTGCTCAGTTACTTTGGACTTAAGACTGAGCATACAACTCTCGCGCTCTTTGTTACTCTTTCACGGTAGTTGCTGGCAGTCCTGAAGGCAGCTTTAGTCTCAGTACATCTATTATGTTGGAAGCAATAGAAATAGTGATATCGCTGCGCAATGGCAGCAGCACATTCTGGAGAGAACCACAGCTGGCTGTTAGGTTTTTGCTGGAACTGTTTTGGAGTGTATGAAGCGGTCTATACCTACAGGTCTGTAATAATGTGCCTTGTTTGGAGTGAACAAACGAAAAAATAGTCCAGTTTTTGGTGCAGGTATTTCACTAGTCACAAACTTAGAATCTCAGTTCAGTTCTATAAGCAAGTAGTTTTTATTGTTTTGTTTTATAATAATCTTACTGATTCCAATCGTCTATGTGTCTGCATAAATTATAGAAGCACAAAACCATTGTTATTATTTGAACAGTTGTAAAATGCTTTCTGTAGTCATCAACGAAAGTCCATGATCAGAGTTTCTTTCCTAGAACTGTTCGTCTGTGGAACGTTAAACCATGAATCTGCTTCCCAGCTGACTACAACATGACCGTCTTCAAATCCAGAGTGAATAAATTCTTATTGAGCCGTCTTCTTAGATCATCTAGACCTACCTTAGTTCCACTATGAATAATCTTGTCTCACATCTACCTAATGCTTAACCTTTATCCTAGAGTGGTTCCTGGACCTTGATAAGTGGTGGCACCTCATGTAAAAAAAAAACAAAAAAAAAACAGTAACGAATTGCTTCACTGCATATTTCAGGTTTTAAATCGTCAGATCTACTCAAACAGCAGCTCAAAAATTCCTAACAAAAACAAAAAAAACTTATCCTGAAATGCAACTTTGTGTTATACATTACATAAACATGAACTAAATGTTATGACAGAAAAATGAACGCTCAGCATCAGCCAATGAAAATTGTTCAAGCAATCTCACTTCCTGTATTTAAGACCTCTGCCATGTCTAGTTACTTCTTGAAGCATTACAACTTAATAAAACTAATTAACACATTTTATGATATCATCAGTTTCCATGAATTGGATTTTTTTTTAAAATCAAATCCATGTGGAAGATATCCCTTCTACAAAAAAACAAACAACAAAACAAAAAACATAGGTACAAAAGAGAAAAAATTATTCTTGAAATTCTTTCATTTCTTATTTAATAAATTATTGTTAATCTATAAAGATCGTGTTGAGTGCCGAAGGTGAGTGTAAATGGCGAGAAAAACAATGGCCATATTGATTTCCATATAAGTTTTTCACATAATATTGACACTTTGACGTGCTTTTTTTCAATTTTAAATAAAAATTCTTCATTTAGTAACGAAAACAACAACAAAACTATTTTCAATGCTTAAACAGATTTTTTTTGCATTCTGCTCTCGTGTTGATCTTTAAAAATTACCAAATTATTTAAAACTTTATCATTTGTTTTATTTTCCCAAAATTTTCAATAATTCCCGAAATTAAAAGAAACCATGAAAATGTGAAAAAAAAAAAAAATGCATTTCATGAAGCAACTAATGTCCAAATAATAATTGTGGTTATGGTTTCCACAGGAATGTACTTTCGTTGGGGAATTATTGGGGTTGGAGAACGTCAGAATGAAGAAAGGAAAGTCAATTTGTAGAGTTAGAATTCTTTGCAGATTGCCAAGTTTGACAGAAATATTCTCGAGTTCGATAAGATAAATTTGGAGAAGGTCGGAGGTTATATCAACCAAAACGTTCGGAAAATAACACTCAAGATGTGAACAGTAGTCAGGATAATCCAAATAATACAAAGAAAATTATTGTTGGAAAATTTGTCCAACATACGTATTTTTTCCCCTGAATCACTTATGTAGGAAATAAATGGTAAAATAACATAAAACTACTTGTTGGTTATGGTTTTGAGAGGAGGATCGATAATTTTTATTAGTTGGCTTATTCGAATTACCGTTCTTACCTTTGAAGTTACATGGGTTTAACTGACGTGAGGAGAATGATGAGAACTGTAGCGTGAATATTCCAAATAATAGAAGCTTGTTTGTTATCGAAATGAGCTGAAAGAGTTTATTGCTATTATCTATATAATATTTTGCTGGTTTCTTCCTTAGTTAATACGTACGTTATGCTTTGAAAAAGACCAAATACATTTTTGAAGGTTAAACTGCTTAAAAAAAAAAAAAAAATCCAAATTCGCAAAATTTGGCAGTAAAAAGACCACTCTAGCAATCTTGAACAAGAATATGAGTGATCTCCCTCGTTTTCGAATATCATAATGATATATAACTAGCTGGACCTGTGGAAATTCCACTGGGAACTCATATATAATATATTGCTGTTGCCATTCTGTAGATGTTCAGTGTAAATGGAGACGCTCTGATATTATTGTAGCTTTTTTGTTAAAACTGCAAAAGTATTTATCTAAACTAACACGAACGCCCGGCAAAGTCCGGTCATAAAGTACGCTTGAATACATTTTAATTCTTGCAGATTTCGTATATATTATTGGAGTTAATGTTCTATCGATTTTTATGTATTATAAAGTTGCGATTAAAAAAAAAAAAAAATCCATATGATAGTGCATTAGCTTGAATCGAAACCAAAATAAAAACTAATGAAAATATATATTTAAATATATATGAATAAAAAATCAATACGAAAAATATAAAACTGTTTATATCTTTTCTGTATTTATTTCCTGTGTGTTGACGTGTAGGAATACAGAAAGACTTGAAAAAACAAGAATGTTTCCTTCAAAAGCACATAATTTTTTACCAATCCTTCGATCTTCCTCTGTGAATGATAGAAAACATAAGTGAGCGGGCAGAGTAAGCAGTGGGAGGAGGGGCACGGGTATAGCCATTAAGGTAAAGATCTATTTGAATATGACCCTTCCAGAATTTTCGACTTGGAATGGTCTGCAGCTTGTGTGGCCTCTATTCAAAACTAAGTCTTTCATAAAAAATTTAATTGGACACCCACGCATCCCACGAACATACTCGTAAATGTGAACATACATGTATATACACGCGCACACTACCACATATGCTTCTTCACATACTCATACATACACAGGATATGCGCACCCACTTTTATGGACGTGTTCACATATGCAGCTGGAGATTGATGAGCAGATTTAGATGATAAGCTAAGTGGGTGTGAAGTAGAATCTCTTTTCCAAGAGTTTGGACTTATTGTGGGTCTAGGTTGTCTGGATTGTCTGCACGTACGCACCCACCTAAATGCACTTACACACGCGCACATACACACACACACGTTTATTTTTTTTAAATGCTACTGTAGATTTCGTTAATTGATATACACAAGCATATAATGTTGGAAAAAATAAATAAAATGAAGTAAAATAACTAAATAAACGGAGAATATTCTTTTGCTCATCGTTTACTTAATTTTTTTCTATTCTTGTTGAAACATTAAAATTTATTAAAGTATTCAGATTGTTCTATTTCTTTCTTCTCCCACTCCCATGTATACTCCTATATGCACATATATACTCATACGTACATACATGCATACAGTAAGTGCTAGGTATAGGGTGAAAGCATTGTTTTTAAATTAGAAGCCATCACAAAAATTGGAAGCTCGATATACCGGTTAGAGAAATCAGAGGTTAATAACGTTTAATGTTGGAAATGAAACTGAAAGATGCATTGCAATGCTTAAACGAGGAGTTGAATAATAGTAAAAATAACAACAACAATAATAATAGTAATAATAATAATATCCAGCCTTGACAGACGTGTTTCAAATATTATCTCTAGTACTTTTCTTTTAATGATTTGGAATTCATTCCATTTGCACTTTTTTCCAAGGAACTCTGCCTTTTGGATGATTTTGGACCATTTGGAATTTACCCAGTGGATTGAAATTTTAAATTCGACCGTTTTGGATTTTAACCCTTCATCGGACTATCCATTCATGTGAAATCTTTTTATTATTTTTCTTTTGCCTCCTGTTCCCCTTACCTCACCCTTTTTTTAACCAAGTAAGATCTTTGACTTGTAGTTTCATTAAATACTTTTATATGCAAAATCCGATCCTGCATTTTGCTAATTCCTGCCCTCTGATGAGAAGGAGAGTATTTCTTCGAAACTCTGCGGATTAAGGACTATCCACTTATCTTGTGCTTCCTTTTTTAAAATTAAATATGTTTTTAACTCTTTTTCAAGATGTCTTAACATATTTTATTAATCATTTGTTCATATATATATATATATATATATATATATATATATACACATAGATAAGTGATAATAACAATAATAATAGTGATAATAAGTCATAATAACGCTGATAATAACAATAATTATAATAATAATAATAATAATAGTAAACCTAATCCTGTATATCTTCATAGAAGGGTACTATAATATATAGGTTTGTGAGGAGGGGATGGAAGGCCACCCGTGTCTACACCTGTGCATTTGTGTGCGCATGTATGCGTGCTTAGAAAATGGACTTAAATATATGTTGGAAATTAAAATATGTGGAATCTGAAAAAATAAAATAAAATGGAGTAAAAGGCCTTACGTAAACAAAAACTAACTTCTAGTGGAGGATGCTAAGCCGTTCTTCCACCGTGCATACTCACTCTGCCCTGTGCCCTGTGGGGGAAATGTCTTTGGTGGGTTTCTATTTTTTATGAAAAGAGTTCTCATTTAGCGGTCCAAAATCTTTATTTAGACGAAGATCTGGGTGTTAAGTCTCAGAATGAGTTTATTTTCATCTTGTCTTCTTTGTCTCTGTGTCCGAAAGTTGGAGGCTGTAAGTACGCATTGCATATTGTCTATGCTGTAGTCTGGAAGGGTGTAGTGCATTGCTATTGTGTGCTGTGTGGATTTGTCCCTAATTGTTTGTTTGTGGTTGTTGAAACGTAAGCGGAACTCTCGGCCTGTTTCACCCACGTAATTACCTTTTGTGCATCTAATGCAATATATTATGTAAATTACATTGGGACTATCGCAAGTGAGCGGAGGGAGTTTAAATTGAGTGTTTGTGCCTGGGGGTGTAAATGTGTCGCTAGTATTAATGTGTTTGCACACTTTGCACCTGGGTTTGTTGCATAATTTGTTTCCTAGTGGTGTGGAAGTGTTGTGTACTATATATATATATATAACTGGAGTTTCTTCAGCCATAATCGAAACCGAAACCAAAACTTATGAAGAATTCTTGGTAAAATTATTTATGATAAGAGATGGAAGTACATAACAGTTAAACGACCCGGATGTAAGCGTGACACAGAAAATAACACACACGCTATCGTAGATACATGATCATTGTTGTAAGGATGTAAGAAAGGAACTCATAGTAATTTCGAAATTCTTCATCAAAGAAAGAAGTCAGCAAAACATTACATAAAAAAAGGAACATTCTAAAGAGACGGGGTGGGGGAGAATATTGTTTGTAAAGAAATGCTGGATTGAAGGAGTAAATTAAAGATTATCTCAGACAATGTGATTTTATTATTTGTATTGAACTATGTAGCACAATATTAATTTGAGTATTTATTGGTACTTACTGATTTCTCCTTTGGGTCAGTTTTATTTTTAAAATGCAATGGCAACTATTTTCATAGGCATATTAATAAACTCATATTTGCTGTGTATTATTATTTTTTTTTGTCCCTAAATCTAATTTTTTTGCACTGTCCAGAAAAATATTAGCTGTATCAAGACATATTTGTTGGTTAGATACATTTCTCATTCTATGGGTCCTGCTAGTCTATATTATATTATTTCTCTTAGTCTATCTGTTTGTCAATCTATTCCAATTTTTTCTTGGGAACTACTGGGCTGATCTGACTAAACTTTTGCTATGATAAGGTGCAGCAAAGTATTATGGTATCCATTCCATGCACAGTTAGGATTAATACGGAGTAGTCATCACAATACCACATTTATGCTGGAAGTTTTCTTGGAAACTACCCGACGAATCTGGTTGAAATTTTGTGTGGACATTTGCTATGATAAGGTGCAGTGAACTAAGTGTTATGGTATCCGTTCAGTTAGGGATTAATAAAGATTAGTATTTAATGCAGAAATGAGCACAAATTTAACTATATTCAGCTATCAATTTGACAAAGCACTTATTCTAAATCAACAGGCAATAACTTTTATCTGTTTTTAACTGGCAAAAAGTCTTGTATAATATATGTTATGGCGATGTCATGTTCGTTTGCATGTTATCACCCTCCACCCCATTTTGAAAGGATGTGATCACAAAAGATGCAATGCAGAAAAAGTAATTTTTAAAATTTCATTTCATGTAACAGTTGTGTTGAACATAGCACGAAACTTGAAATAAAATACACCATCTTGGCTTTTGGGTTAGGATCAAAATGTAGTATCTGTAGGTGGATTCAAGTAGCGAGCTTGCGTGTATGAAGAGGAGTCAAACATGAGTACCTCTTCCCTTCTTGAGCATTGTGCACAGTTCCTGGTCCTGTTGGACTCCAGCCTTTTGTGGAAGTTTCTAGTCTCTTAGCTAGTCAAATGAATGAGCCCCCCCCCCATCTCCTATCAATAGAAAATCTTCAAGATGCCCTCTCATATTTAAAAAAAATTTTTTATCACTGATCTCTCAAATTGCCTTCATCTTGCAAAAGCATCGCCTATTCTCCAAACACCACCTTTTTTATCTTTTTATCTTTTTCTTTCCTATTTAGATCTCACCTTCACTCAGAGATTAGCTTGTTTTTGGTTCAAAGCAAACTGGAAAACAGTGGACGATCTATTATTCAGAAAAGGTTGGGAGAGTCTTACTAACCAAATTTATATTATTTGTTTTTACCGCCCCCACGCCCCCAACTCCACGATTCTTGTCAATGAAATTATTGTATTAGTGATGGGACGATACCAATATATTTTCTGATGCTGATACAATTACCGATTCCGTAATAAATTCCCGATTCTGATTCTTTAAAAATCTCTAAATATTTAACCATAAAGTTATTTTCCTCCCGAGTATCATAAAAACACGTCTTAAGTGTGCAGATATTTTCTCAAACGTAAAAAAAAATGTGTGTGGTTGGGTGATTTATCGATTTTAGCTTTTCTGGAAGTTTAAAACTCAATAAATATTTATTATTTTACTTTTATTACTAAAAGAAGTGGAAGATTTTGTTTTAAACAAAATTAAATGAAAAAGATAATTAAAGGAGCCGTTTTTGGCAACAAAAATATGCACAGATTTTCCAGATTCCAAGACTGATTCCTCAAAACGTCCTGATTTTTCTGATTTGCAATTCCGATTAATCATCTCAACACTAGATTTATTTATTTATTTTCACTAAAATTTCTTTTGAATGATTTGGGAAATTTTAAGTAGGATGGCCCCTGAGGTAAATGTGGTATTATGGTGAATGATGATTCTAGTTAAAGGTAAGACAGACATTTTCTAGTCATGGTGACAAATGATGATCAATGGCACCGATTTTTCCCACATTTTTGAATAGCCTTGTATTAATTTGTTCAAATGTTAAAACGTAAATTTTGGATATTTTGTGCAAATAAATATTTTAAAGTATAGTATCTGTTCAAAGATGGTACAATGATATTTTAGGATTTATGTTTGTGCTGGAGATCAAAAGAATGGGAATATTTTTAAGCACAACAGCAACATTTAAAACAGGCTGGATGCAATTGTGAAATTTCCATAGCTTCTGCTAGTTACTATAAAAATAGACTATTATTATTAACAGCTCACTAGTTTTCACACAGGTCAACATAAAAGATTTCTCTTTGAGAACAACCTGTGCTTGGGCGACTAGTCTCCCAAGATTTCCAGTACTCTTTACCTCTTTTCATAACATTTGCAAATAGATACTTACCATTGATTTCTCATTGGTAGCGACCATTGGAATTTGGGTGGCAATAAGCCTCTTCACACCAATTCAGTGGAGGTCTGGTTAGTTCTTTCTCTCAGTCTTTCCATCCTTCTCAACCCTCCTCGAATATTTAGTGTGGTATCAGTTGATGCTGTTACTTTTTTTTTTTTTTTGAGAGGAGGGGGTAACTTAGAATTATACAATTTCAATTTTCTTAATTCTATGTAGCATTTCTTTGTGTTTTACTTCTGTAACTGTTTCTATATATTTAGCCAGCGCCTGTGGCTCATGTGTATTAGTCTTCGCATTCAAGGGTTCTCTGTAATATTTCATCCGTTTTCATTATTGTTATCTGTTGTATCTTCTTAGCCATTCTTCTAATTCCAATTTCTCTCATCTGTTTTCAAAGTTGTTCGGAATTGTTCCTAATGCTATTATTATTATTGGTGATATCTTGACCTATTTCATCTTCCATATCCTTTTCACCTCTCTAGCTAGCTCTGTGCATTTGCACGGCTTTAAAAAAATTTTTTTATAGTAATAATAATAATTTAACAAAAATAAGGCGTTTTTGAAGCAGCCATTTTTTTTAATGAACTTCTCTGAAAATAAAGTAATTTGAAAAAATCTGGTTGAAAATTCTTATAAAAGTAATAAGAAAAAAACAAAACAAAACAAAACAAAAACAAAAAAATCAAAGCAAAAAACAAATTGGAGTTGGCTCTAAACTGAGCAGAAACATTTTTATATTCTTTAAATATGTCTCTTATATAAGAAGTGTCCGAATGTTTTTGTTTTCTTTTAATAACTGTATATTGTTACAACCAGAAAGACACTTGAAAATTTACACCTAAAACTAGAAATTAGGCAAAATAAAATCTTCACAGTTTATTTTTTTATCTGATAAAAAAAGAACATACACATATACATAAGCATATTTAATAATAGGTATTTATACATCTTAACTGTCATGAATATTTATACTAATGGACTGACCAAAGTAGGTTTATTAAGTGATGAAATAGTTGTTCAAGACAGAGTTACCTGCTCCTGCATTCAGACCAAAGCTTAACATGCTTGTAACAAAATGGCTGATGAAAGAATTAAAATCTTTAGGATTTGTACAACAGAAATCAATCGCAGTTGATTTGGGAGGAATCAGTTGTCCAAATTTAATGCAGCAGAAACAAAGTTTCTGGTTTTGTTTACATATATACATACAATTCAAGTCCACAAAGTAATTAGGGAACATAAGAAGTTTTGGCAAAAGTATATAACACGTTTCCTCACCTTGAAAATTTTGTTTTTTAATTCAAAAATTGATTGAGCACTACAGTTCTAAATCAAGCATTAACAAAAACAAATTATTTGCTCAATTTTTAACAAGGGGTTCAGTTTTCTATGTAAGTTTAATAAGGACAATACCTCTCTTGCGTGTAAAACAATTTTTTAAATAGAAAAATGTAGTTGTCTGAAGCAAAAAAAAAAAAAAAAAAAAAAAAATGGTAGCATAAATCCAGTTAGAGAAGTTTTTCCAGGTAAACAATTAATCCAGTCAGGATCAGTAGGGCATATTGTTCTCATATCAAGATGGAAAGATATCACTAAAGAATTTAAAGAGATTCAGTATATTTTATAAAAATATTCTGGCATATGTCTTGTTGTTCAATCAAAAAAAAATTATATTAGTTCAGCACTACAGTTCTAAATTCTAAACAGTACCTAAACCAATTTGTTCAATTTTTAGCAAGGGGTTCAGTTTTCTATATAAGTTTAATGATGACAACACCTTTGCATTGCAAAAAAAACCCCCCCAAAACCCTGCAAAACTAACTTCATTAAAATTATTCCACTTGAGTGGGATATGCATGTGACTGGGGACCGCTTGTGAAATTAATATTTCTTAGAAACTTCTGCTTTCAAAGAAAGTAAGCTAAATCCACCTAGGGTTCGTGTCAAGCCAGGACAGGTGTTTGATTTAAAAAACGTCCTCCTGTTCGATATTTTAACTAGTGTTGTGTTTCAATAATATTGTTTACAACACCTTTTTGGAATTTCATGCCGAGCGATCATTTAATGTAAAGCTTGCATAACAGATTGAACAGTTTGATTCTTGTCCAGAATTCTCCCTATATTAAAAAAAAAAACAAAAACAAAGAAAAATCTGTAAGATGTACATAACCGTGACAAAACAAAAATATATTCCAAAAAGTATGTAAATTTATCAAGTAATTTTATTTTTAAATAAGAAAATAAAATTTTATGAGTATCCGAGGAATGACTATCCTGCTTGCCAGTTTAAAAAAAATATTCTAGAAACAAAGGGAGATAAATCAAAAATAATTCATATTTACTAGATTCATTGTAATGCTTACGAATTCCCATTAATCACTGAAAAACGATTTTCTTTATAAAAATAAAACTACTTAATCAATTTACATGAATTTTTGGAATGTGTTGTTGTTTGGTGATGAACGCGTACTTCATAAGACTATTTTTTTCTTTAATACTGGGAGAATTCTGGACACAATCCAACATTTATCTGATAATCCAAGAATTCAATCAATATAGTAATCTGTTTCCAATAATCAAAATTTCAGTAAGAGGTGAGGGCATGTTGTATATGTTTGCCGAATGATGATGGAGGAACTAAAGACTCAGATACAAAAAACAAAAAAAAAAATCAAAACAAATGTAAGAAAAAAATACTAAAAGATAAAAAACTACATGACATTTTAGTAACTTTGAGTGAAAATCGCAAGTGATACATAGGATAAGAGGATTTGATACACAAATCGGCTGTTTATGACAGGTTTTAGAAAAAAAACTGCCTGAATAGAAGGATCTTAGACATGAATCTTTGAAATTTACCTGAAGTTTGGATGGCAATGGATCTTAGAGATGGATTTTTGTCAACCTTTTTTTTTGTGTGTGTGTGTGTGGGGGGGGGGAGTAGAGTTTGGATAATTTTAACATAAAAAATGCTCTCATACTCTAAAATTAATTATTTTTGTCAGTCATTGAATACGGATTTCGGGAATTTCTACCTATAGCCTGGATGACTGTGGATCTCTGCAAATCTGCTGGCACAAAATATTGTTTTATTTATAGATCTGCAAGGTGGCGGTGGTCCAGTAGCTAATGACATAGACTGCATAAAATAATGCAGCACCCCCTTCGACTCCGGAGTGTTAAGAGGCTCATCCATCCATCAATCATCCATATTGTTCCTATTTACTTACCTCCCCTACAAGCGCAGAGTTAGACACAAGGTCAGTTTTTAATGTGAGGAAAATCCAGCTCCCCAAAAAGGGACACTCTGGATAGGAACAAAAATAAAAATTGTCTCAGTCATGAAGAATCTCTCTTCCATTGATCGAGGACAGAAAAGACAAAGCATTAGAACAGTAATATTGTTGTGTTCATGTTTGTACAAATAAGTACAGAATGATATATTAATGTACATGAAACTAAGTATCTCAATAAATACCTACTTATTTAGATAGGAGGTGAATGGCTAAGTGATTAATAAAACCGACTGACGACCTGGGTGTCCCAAGTTCGAATCCAGTTCGTTCCACAAAAATCACTTTCACTTAGAATGTTGGTCCCTCTTGTAAGTACTTGATGTTTTTCTACAAAGAATTCTGATTAGAAAAATATCAGGGGAAACTAATGCCAATATTAGAATATTTGGATTCATAGGAGATGATCAGGATTTTTAGCTCTTATAAGAATCACCAAACAGTTTCTAACTGTTAAAATCAAATTTTAGTCTCTTGGCATTAGTAATACACTAACGAAAATAATTGTGTTAAAAGATAATGATATTAACCTGCATTTCTAATGAAAGCTTGATAAATGGTTCGTATTTGTGATGACGTCAAACTTTGGTTCAATTGTAGAATAGAGATCATTAAAATATTAATTGTTGAGTTTTTTTTTTTTTTTTTTCAATTTTGTTTCAGAACTAGTGAGGCTACACAGCGTTGCCCCAGCACAAAAGTGTAATGTGTTTGTATTAAACCTTTTATACCCTTCTCTCTTCCCCTTTTCCTTCTTCAGATTTCTACTCCATCCAGCCCATTCTTCTTGCTGGATATTCATACATACATAGACAATTCATTTTTTTTTTTTTTTTTTTTTTTTTTTAGATTTCTCAAGAAATGAATTTACATAAGGGAATTAACTCTTTAATAAAAACAGAGTTACTTCCCCTTCGTTAATATTAAAATTGACGATTTTGGCGCTTATACAGAATTCCCCCTATATTAAAAAAAAAAAGAAAGAAAAATCTATATGATGTACATACCTGTGACAAAATAAAAATATCATATTCCAAAAATCATGTAAAAATATCCAATAGTTTTATTTTTATATAAACAAATCTGGATAACTGTGACAAAAGTTGCGGCAATAACTTAAAAAAATTTTTTTAAGATGTTATTCATCCAGGGCAACATAGATTACAAAAATACCAATTTTGTGGGTATTTATTTTGTTGCTTTTAAGTTTTAGTCAGACATTTCACATTTGCTTTTAATTTGTAAAATTTAAGTACGTTTGAGAAAAAGGTTGGACATAACCAGTCGATAATTTGATGATAATAATCCTCAATTAGCTGTCATCGATTGGATCTTTTATTGAGTTAAAAATTAATGACTTTAAAAAGTAAATTATGATCCTATTTTAGGACTGAAATGGATATGTAGTAAGTGAGTAGGTTGATTATAATCGACGATGACTCGAAGGCTCACTTTTCATTGGTTACTGAAGAAAGATGTAGGGGAGAGCACAACTTATTTTACTGAATTACTCCATTTATCTTTGGTCCTCACTTTATAATCATGATTGTTTAGAAAAGAGGCATCAAGTACAATGTTTTGGAGTAATCCAAAACTGAATCTCAGTTTCTATATTCGTTAGCAAATACTCTAACCAAGTCAAATGGGTGAGATTTTTCAATGATCCCCTATTCTAAAATTGAATCCAACTTTTGTCAGAGAAAGCCAATTTATATTTACTGTTCGGTTTGAGCAAGGTATGTTTATGATGGATTTACAGAGTCTCGGTGTTTGTTAGAAGATCCATATGTTGGTTAATGATGACGAAATAACGTTGTGCAGTAAGATAGGAAGTTATAGACGAAAGGTGGGGGGTAGAGTTGAAAGAAACAGAGGAGGTGGCGAGAGGCAAGCAAAACCACTGAAGAGAAAGTTAGGTGTATGTAAGAGCACCACATTATCACAGATGAAAACTTATCTCATATGAGGTTAAAAAAATAAAACCAAGCAAAAAGAAAAAATCTTAAGTAAACAAAAGAAAATGAAAGGAAATAATTTTTTTTTTATATATTTTTTTTTCTATTTTGTTCAGCGTTTTTTGAATAGACTTTAAAATCAGTATTTATTTATGAAAATCAGACGTTTAAAGTAACAGAAGCCCCTAATGACCCATAATCCTTTCTCCATCTCTCCTGAACATTAGCGAGGTCTAAAAATACAGTAATCCCTGAAGACGTCATCCATAAACTTGTTAATAAAACTCAAAATATTTTCTACAGCCAACCATATTTTGTACAAATACACTTCAGTATATCCCTGACTTGACCACCAAATTTCAATCATGAATGTCCAACAGTCTTTGTTTTTATCACCATTCAATGATATGCAGTGACACTTTTGTAATCGTCTCAATAGTAAGAGGTGTGCTCCTAGATGGGTTTCAATCATATACCATGCCCCAGATTTTTGTTCGTGGCATTATCTAAAAGATGGTGTCTATCAAGACAATTCCAGAACTTAAGAGGGCAGTGTCAAAAGAGGAGTGTGACAAAGTTATTGAGAATTTCGCAAGGCGTATCCAGATGTGCGTATCAGTGAACAACAATTGAACAAATACCGTTCGTATTATTTGGATCCTTCGGATTACCGTTCTCATCCCAATTGCTATTTTCACATTGTTTTCATCGATGTAATCTCTGGCCATCTTCAGGTGCTATCTTGTCAAACTATGCATGGAATTTTGTAAGGATCCATGGCGTAGTGGATATAGCACTTGGTAAAATTCCGTTGTAAAGATAAGAGGTTCAAGGTTCAATCCTCAGTGTGAGCGAAACTTCAAACTTCTATCCAATGATGGCTGAGGAACATGCTACCCTCCATGGATCAAATAAATTTCAAAATTTTATTCAAAATTCAAAATTCTATGCAGATTCTTGAGTTTGACAAAATAACCTGAAGAAGGTCAGAGGTTACATTGACCTAAATGTTGTGAAAATAATACTTTAGACGAGAACGGTAATCTTAAGAATCCAAATATTAGGAATAATCAATTCTCGTTTTAAAAATTCAGAAACTTAAAAGCTGTTGGATATTCATGATTGAAACTTGGTGGGCAAGTCAAGCATAGATTTAAGTTTATTTGCACCAAATATGGTTGGATTACAGAAAGGATTGTGAGTTTTCTCAATGGTACCATGGGTGGCTTTTTTGGTCACTCTGTATTAAAACTAGCAGTGACAATATGTGTATAGGTGTATAATATAAATGATAGATTTGAATATGTGATGCTAAGATAGGCATCCAAAGATGTTTTTAATAGAAAACACAGGAAAAATAGTGTTAAGTCGGTAATAGAAAAAGAAATAAAGACAAAAACGAGTATAAAATATTAACATAGAATACCTAAATTATGTTTATATACTCTTGTTATTGCTACTTTTTTTTTTTTTATAATTATTAGACTGGTTTAGTGTTTTAGAGAGATGGAAAAAAGATATGATTATTATGGCCGTTCAGAAGTAAAACGTCCGATTTTTATAAATGAATGCTTGTCAGAGATGTTGAAGTTTCAACAAGTGTAAAAAGCAGCATTTAACATGTAGGGAGAGCCGATTGGATGGTTTGGGTTTATCATTAGTCTTTTTTTTAAATTTTTGTTTCAGTCTTGCTTTGTCTGCTTTTTTTTTGTTGAATTTTATATTATAAAATGTTATTTTCACTGGCAATTGAAATTATCAAATTTCTGTCAAATTATCTGTCCTGTCAGATATTTTTAAAATCAAAAAAAAAAAAAAAAAATTATTTTCTTGATTTTAGTTTAGATTGTTTTTCTTTCCAATTTTATATTTTCATGTTTTAAAATAAAGCGATAATTTTTTTTATATCAAGTTTTTCTTTTATACATATATTATTTTTTAATCTCAGTTTTATCCACCATTTTTTGTTTGTCTTTTAAACCATTTATGCAACTTTTTAAAAGTATTTTTTTGAATCTCAATTTTATACATCATTTTATTTTTAATGAATTTATGCAAGTTTTTTTTTTTTAAAGTAGTCTTTTAATCTCAATTTTATACATCATTTTCGTCTGTTTTTAATGAATTTCTGCATGTTTTTTTAATTTTTTTTAAGTAATTTATTTTTTTTGTTTTCCAATGTAAATTATGTCAACACAAAAATAAAATAAGTCACAGCAGTTAAATTTACATGTGTTGACATCTTTTGTTTTATTAATTTTTTTCATTTTATTTCTATATTTTGTAGTTTCTTTTTTCTCTTTGATCAATTTACTTGTCTATTTCACTAATTTTGGAGTTATTCTGCAGGCGAGTGTCTTTGTCATTATCTTCGGAGAATTCTTTCTTTCCATCCTCATTTGAACATTGGACATCTGCAGGATGCACAACCTCCACCTTGGCATTTACAAGAGGAGATGCAGCACTGCTTGTCGTCGGCATGGTACTAATAGTGGATATGCAATGAGTGGATATACTGTTCAGATCGTTAGTTTCGTCACTAGCACAGCTGAGACTGTCTCCATTAGTGTCACTGGCCGCTGATATGGATGCTGACATTGCAGTCTCTAGTCCACCAGTCTGCTGCACCTGGTTCTCCTAAACAAACAAAAAATTTTAAATATTAAAAACAATATTATAGGAGTAATAATAATAATAATAATAATAATAATAATAATATCACATGGGATCATGAAAACGAAAACTGTAAAATTGTAAGTTTACCCAACCGCCCTCTTTTTTTTTTTGTCACCATAAACTGGTGCCACACTAAATAAATAAGGAGGGTCAAGGAGGATGGAAAGAGTGAGAAGAGAAAGCACTAACCAAACCTCCACTGGATAAGTGCAAAGAGAACTGGGACCTTGGAGAGGCTTATTGCCACTCAAATCTCAGTGAATACATTATTAATGAGAAATCAATGGTAGACGGCTGTTGCAATAACGCAATCTAATTTGCAAAAGTTATTGAAAAAGGGGGAGAGTATTGGAAATTTGGGGAGACTTGTTGTCTTTCGAACTCCAGGGAACACCATAGGCTGTTTTCAAAGAGAATTCTTAGATGATGGCCTGGGTATTTTCTTAACTTCTTATATCAAGTGGCTTCAAGCCTTGTCTAGACCGATTCCCATAAAAAAAAATTGTGTTTGAGTATCAGATTCTGTTCCCTTCTTTATCAATGTCCATGAAAGATTTGACTTTTGAAGTCATACCAATCGTGGAAGAGTCGCGGACAACGTTCACAGAGAAGGGTATGGTAGTATAGAGGAGGACGAGGTTGTTCACTTCAATAATAACAATAAAAAAGGATCCAATAATAACAATAAAAAAGGATCCAATAATAACAATAAAAAAGGATTATCAGCCTTGACTAAAACCACACAAAGTTTCAAGGAAGATGAAAAGATTACGGAGGGAAAGCACTAGCAAGACCTCCATTGAATGAGTGTGAAAAGTACTGGCACCTTGCGGAGGCTTATTACCACCCAAATTCCAGTAAAACCCAATAGTTGTTACCAGCAAGAAATCAATGTTAAACGGCTGTTATGATAATGCAAAGTAATTTGCAAAGGTTATTGAAAGAGGTGGCGAGTACAAAAAATCTGACGAGACTTGTGGGGCTCAGATTCCATGGAACACCACCAGTTATTATCAGTAGGGCTATGACAGCAGCATGTTCTTTTCTTTGTTTTGATTCTCAGGTATATATCCATTGATATCTTATGTTTTTATGTAGAGTGATGTGGTTATCAGTTGATAATTTGTGTCTAACTTTGTCGTATATATACTCGAGAGTAAAAACAATGAAAAGAATATGCTGTTGTCCTAGCTCTAATTATCAGTGAGTAATCTCAGATGATGACCTGTGTGAAAACTCCTAGTGAGTACAAATAATAATATAAAAAAATTATTGTGCAAACATTTTATTGGTGACTCAAATAAACTATACCTTTCCTGAATTTCGAGCCAATCTAATAATACTTAACCAGCACTGACAATGAGGGTATTAGCATAGAATATTAAATGTAGATAAAAGAAAATAACAAATAAAATGTATGTGTGTAATCAGTCGATGGAAAATCATAAGCACACAAGTGAGCAAAAAATAAATTAAAAAATATAAAACGTATAACAAAGTATTTTGTTCTGAGCGGTTAAGTCAACTTTAAAAGTAAGATTAATTAAAATTTCGTTTTCTTTTTCATTAGGATATTCTTTAGAAAAAAAAATGGAAACTTCTTCCTTCCATTTTATATAATAAAGTTTTGAAATGCCCTGGCCTAAAGAGGCCTTTTTCTCTCTTATTTCTATCCTTATTGATTTGAGGAAATAAATTTATATGTAACTTTTCTTCCTCATCTTCATATATATATATATATATATATATATATATATATATATATGATTAGTTTTTTTGGAAAAAGAAATCCAGTAGAGTGCTCAATTAAAAGGAAAATCCGAAATGTAAGAACGTATTTATATTTTGTGTACAGAAAGTTATTAGATGAGACAAATCATTGGTACCGTCGGTTTCAAGCCCGATGATAAAGACTATTTAAGGTATCCTTATCAAGCTCTCTTCAGCCAATATTCGTCTATTTTATAACCGGAAGTGTGAAATATATATATACCTCGCGAGTTCACGTTTAAATCTCGTTTTGTTAAATACCCCCCCCCCCCCGATAAATAAACGCGGGGGGGGGCGTATTTAACAAAACGAGATTTAAACGTGAACTCGCGAGGTATATATATATTTCACACTTCCGGTTATAAAATAGACGAATATTGACTGAAGAGAACTTGATAAGGATACCTTAAATGGTCCTTATTATCGGGCTTGAAACCGACGGTACCACTGATTTGTCTCATCTAACAACTTTCTGTATACAATATATATATATATATATATATAAGAACAAAAGCCTGAACACTAGTACTAATCCTGATGCAGAAATTTTTTTCTTTCATTTTCCAGATTAACCAAACAGAATTAAATATAAAAAGAACAAATGGATTTTACCTGGTGCAAAACATGGACATTACTCATATGTTCCTTCATGAGACTCCTCTTGGAGAAAATCTGCCCACACACAGGGCAAAGAATTGGCTTTACATCAACCATATGAGATTTCAGGTGAGCCTTCTGATTTTCCTTTTCTGAAAAATGAAAAAAAAAATCTGAATCAGTATTTAACAAATTTCAACATAATTAAACATCAACAAAAAATCAGTAATATTCGTATATTTGGACTAGGTATTCTATTATTAGCGAGAGAGAGGGAGTAACATAGGCTTTTCTTTTTTCTTTCTTTTTCCATATAAAGGAGTTCATAAACCTTATACATAAAATTGTATTTCATTTTCTTGAAATATAAAACATAGCTTTAAATCTGTCAAATCAACATTTAATTCTACCTAGCCAATCAATTAGGGAATTAATTAGTCAATATTTTTACAAAAGAAAAAAATTTCAATCGATTTCATCGATTACATAATCTGTCTGGCCCGATAATTTTTTTCCAAATGGGTTTCAAAAGCAGTCATACATTTTTATATTTTTTTATTTCTAATAAATATATATATTTTTTAATATACATGCCAAAAAATTAATTCAATCTCTTCTCTTACATGCGCACCTGCTCATATATGCCATCTAGACTTTTCTTTCTGTGCAAGAACAGAGTTTATGTTTATACATATTTTCTCCTTTGAAAGCATATAAGGTTAAATTCATTCATTGCATTTTTTTCTTTTCACATATGAACACCATTTTTGATAATTTTATTTCAATTGCTTTTCATTATTTCCATTTCTAAACATTGGAAATCTTACAAGATTTTTCTTAAGCCATACGTTTGTAATGATAATAATACAAGAGAGTAGAAAGCAAACCTTGGGTTTACTTTTGGTAGCCTTGTAACTCTCGCTTCCCTTATTTTGTCCTTTAGTCCTCACATTCCATGAGCTACCCTTTCTGACAAAAGGGGAAAAACATTTTCTGGATCAGAATCTATTCTATCTAAGACTTATTGTTGGTTAGATTTTTTTAAAACCTTTTTTAGCTCCTTACATTAAGTGGCTTCATGCCTTGTCTGAAGTGATTTCCATTAAAAATATTTAAGCACATGACCAACTTTTTGCTAATATAAATTGTTATTCTTATGAAATACCTTTTTTTAAATTTTTAAAAAATTTTTTACCTTATATTCATCTACACACTTTCTTTTAAAATAACGACTTTTAAAGGTGATTAAGAAAATCTCATTTACATTGCTGATTAAGAAAATCTCATTTACATTGCTGATTAAGAAAATCTCATTTACATTTGGTGGATACAAGTAGTTTTCATGATATAAAAGCCCTGTATATACACTTTAAAATCACTGACCGTCAGATTAATATGTATGGGCGAAGGACAAATCTAATTATATCCGATCGACATTGACACCCCCAAATTTCTTTGTTGTTTCATAGTATTTGCATTTTTTTTTTTACACAGTGGTCACCACTTATCAAGGCCCGGAAGCCACTCAGGGATAAGGCTTATTGCAAGTACATTACTTTAGTGTGGAGATTTGATGAAGTGTTTACTTAAGAGGGCGGTTCATTAGGAATTTGTTAACGTTGGACTTGAACACATCCAAGTTGTAGTCAGGTGGGAAGCAGGCAGACGGAACAGAGTTCCACAGGCGTGCAGTTCTAAGAAAGAAGCTTTGTTCATGGAATCCACGTTTTGATTTAGGCACAGATAAAGAGTGGGGGAAATTTTTCACAGTGGATTCAGCTAGACGGGTGTTTTTTGTGAAAGATTGGCGAGGGGGGACCAGAGATTGGAGTTCATGGAAATAACGATAAAACAAGGATAGGCTCGAAAGGTCTCTTCTGTGGGAGAGAAGTTGCAGGGTAGAGAAAAGGGCATCCCCCACTAAGCCACAAAGTCTATTTTGTACTCTGTCAAGGCAGGATAGGCTTTTTTTAGCATGTGGGGATCCTGACAGCAAGTATCAAGGTTACATTTGGGACAATTATTTTGACAGCCACCCTCAAGCACAAAACGAGGTGTCTATTCTGAAAACTGTTCTTAACATGGGGATGTTGCAGGTGACCATTCCGAAAGCCCTTAACATGAGGAGGTTGGGGCTTAGACAACAACAACCATACTTTAATTTTTCTACGAGAGGGGGGATGCTTCCACTGGGCAATGCCGGTTAATGAGTCCTGCTAGTATATAATATTCACATAGATGTGTACAAGAGATACACCCCAGTCTCTGTTAAAACTGGCATCTAGGGGAAGGAAAACACTGATGTAAAACCTGATTACCGACTGCTCTGTCTTGTGGCATTTGTACCGACTGAGATTAGCAATGGTTATAGAACATGTGGATGGTCCTATACAAAACCATTACATCTATAAACAAATCGTCTATGTGGATTTTGGACAACTTAGTTGCCTTAATCTCATATATTAGGATACATATGTGTGTGTGTGTGTGTGTGTGTGTGTATATATATATATATATATATATATATATATATATATATATATAATGTAAAGAAATGAACCATAGCGGAAATTCAGTCAACTAAAATAAGATGGAAAACAGGGTGAGGAAAAAGAGAAAAAGAAAAAAATGGGGGAAGTTACATGAAATAAATGTACAATTCAGTAAAATAAATAAGTCGATTAAAAACGAGATCACTAAAATACACCCGAACGCTTTTCGTTCAGACTAACTTTTCAAGGGTATATGTCTGAAAAATGATTTTTTTAGAACATTTTTTTTTTCCTCTTTTTCTTCACCCCATTTTCCATCTTATTTTAGTTGACTGAATTTCGGCTATGGTTCATCTCTTTACAATTATTTTAAAATTTTGCCAATTGAATAAAGATATATATATATTAGTGATAGGATGATTCCAATATTTTTCCCGATTCTGATACAATTACCAATTTCGATTCTTTATAAATCTCTAAATATTTTACTATAAAAGTGTTATTTTGTCTCGAATACTGTAGAAACACATTTTAAATGTGCATCTATTTTCTCAAACGTAAAAACACACTTGTGAGGGGGTGATCCAAAGATTTTAGTCTTACTAGAAACTTAAATCAATAAATATTTATTATTTTAATATTACTACAAACAGTGGAAAATGTTTCTTAAACCAAAATCAAATAAAAAAGATAATTCAAGGAATCGGTTTTCGCATTGGAAAATAGGTTCAAATTTTTTATTCCGATTCCAATACCCAAAAAAGCTCTGATTTTTCTGATTCCCGATTCCGATTAATCATCCCAGCACTAATATATATATTTATATGAGCATTCTGCCACTTTTTTTAATTTTTTTATTTTACAATGGTAAATATATAACGAAATTTTACATTTAATAACCCAATTTATGATAGTAAATCTCGTGTATTTGTTTGTGTCAGCTAAAACGGATTTACTATTACAATAAGCAGAGATTCTCAAATGGTAGAACTTGAATGCCTACTAGATGCTATCCTCGAGTGTCTCAGGTCTCTCTGTACAGGGGTTTGTCAGGACAACCTGGCATGTTCCCTACAAGTAAACCCTGACTAAATATTAAAAATCACATATTATTCACGACCCACATTAGATCTTCTACACTGGCTTTTACGAGGGATTGTGCACCTTCTCCAAGTGATGTTACCTCAAGTAACAGCATGAAGACTAGATAAATTATTGTCCTGGAATCTGGTAAGACCAACGGACTACACAAGATATATATATATATATATATATATATATATATATATGATTTTTAAATGGTCAATTAAGGAGAGGAAAATGATGTTCTCAACTTTTTTACTGACTCAGTGTTTGAAATGTAAAGGAGCATTTTAATGGAATATTTGAATATCTATGTATCTCGTGCATAGATCAAGTGTTAGCCCCAGGAAGGGGGTCCCTTGCTTTATGCAAAGTTAAACTGAAGTAAAATGAAACGAGTGAGAGGAATTTTAATTATTGAGTGAAAATCATTGGAGATATCGAATAAACTCTGAAGCATATCAAATGACTGCTCGTAATATATATTATATATAATTTATTCAATTGAAACACATACTCTGAATATATTACAAGTAATACTCTAATGTACTACTTGGAAATAGTTTGAATTTTCGACTTATGTTACTACAACATATAAATCATTCAATAAGACGAATCAATTGATTTATTTGATGTCATCAGTCAGTTGAACTAAGGAGGTCAGTAGATTTATTATGAGCAAATAAGTTTTCTTCTTTGAGAAAAAAAAAAAAGGAAACAGGTGGGTGTGGGGGTGGAGGGACCATACCATTTCTTTTGATGGATTTTTCTGAATCTATACACAAACCAAATCAATTTTTTGTGTTTTTAAAATCACCATTGTTGAATTTTTTTCAGCTGTTTTGGTTATATCATCCACAAGGTGACTGTTCTCTTCACACTGAAAAACATCTACCTGATATAGCTGCATCCCATCCTGATCTGTTTATTTCTCATATTCCCACTTAGCTCCCACTCACATTTAGAGAGTGACCTGCTTGTTATTGGTTGATTCTGAAAACAGTGGGCAGTTTGACAATTAGCTAAGCTTATTAACCTGTTGCATTAGGATTTAAAAAAAAAAAAAATTATTTTTCATTTTTTTTTTTTGTAAATCTTTCCACTCCTCATCATTCATCACTTTTGTACAAATTTTCATTTGTAAATAAAATTTCATCCAAATAATCGTCGATCTTTTAAGTCGGTTTATATCCATAAAATGAATGCAATAGTTTGGTGAAAGAATCTAACTAAAAGTAATAAAAAAATTTGTGGTCAAAAAGAATGGACACTCGACTCGCCCCTTCATCAACCAAAACGAAACAGAGCATTATGCCTAAGTTTAATGGGAATTGTAACTGTTTTTATTTGACAAAATAAAATTGACTATTCCAACACAAATTGTTACATCAATTTCCAAGCAGATACAAAAGAGTCACCCATCATCAGCATATTCATTGAACAACTATTAGAAATTAACTTCCAAATATACTTATCTCTGTTAGGTCTTCGTTTATCCATCTTTCTCTCAAGTCGATCCTTATCACTGCCTACTAGTACTGGGAATGATTAATTGGAATAAAAAAAATATTGAAACTATTAAAAGTATCAGAATCTGGAAAAAATTGTTCCTATTTTCCGATGCCATAAACGATTCTTTTAATTGTCCTTATTCGTTTGTTTTTGTTTTGAACCTAATTGTCCATGGTTCATAATCATGATAAAATATTGATTGATTTTTAAACTATCAGCAAGACTAAATTTTATATATCACTCCTACAGGCGTATTTTTATGTGTGCGAAATTATATGTATATATATGCCTTTTTTTTTTTTTTTTTACAGTAATTCGACCCCCCCCCCCGCCCCCGCCCAAACAACAACTCCAAATGAGAAATTTAAAAAGAATCGGAATCCATAATTATATCGGAATCGGGGGGGAAAATATTGGAATCATCCCATCACTACTGCCTACCATGTTTTCCTTTCAACTGACCCTGTTATTTCAAATGTTTTACATCTATCACTAATCTTCTTCTGAGGTCATCAGATCCAAACATGTATTTCAGACTCACGTAACACATCCATCACATCATTCTCATATCATTTCTCTCCATGCAACACACGTCCTCAACTCTCACTAGCCAGGTTTTACTCCCATTCATTTTCATACTGCTCAAAAATGTCTCTAGAACAAAACAATAAATTATTAAAGAGACCATAACTCTTGCTGAAGATAGGGTTCTTGTTCAGAATTCTCACTATATTAAAAAGAAAAATCTATGTACCCGTGATGAAATGAAAGTATCATATTCCAAAAATCACATAAATTGATCAAGTAGTTTTATTTTTAAATAAGAAAATCAAATTTTATGAGTTTCCAAAAAATAACTGTCTTGCCTAGCATTTTTAAAATAATACACAGAAACAAAGGGAGGTGACTCAACAATAATTTGTACTTGTTAGATAAATGTTGTAATGCCTACAAACTTTATGAAAATCGCTCCAGAAAAAGCATAAAGCCACTTGATGTAAGGAGCTTAAAAAAAAAAGTACTTCAAGGTAAAAAACTTGCCAATGATAAGTGTTAGATTCTTATCCAGAAAATAGCAATTCTTTCCACTTTGCCAGAAACATCGTTCCTGGAATGTGAGGATTAAATGACAAAATAAGGGAAGCGAGAGTTACACGTCTGTCGAAAGTAAACCCAAGATCCACTTACTTTCTACTCCCCCCCCCCTTAATCCTTCCCATTAATCGTCTAAAAACGATTTTTTTTATAAAAATTAAACTATTTGATCAATTTATATAATTTTTTGGAATATGATATTTTCGTTTTGTCATGGGTACGTACATCATATGGATTTTTCTTTATTTTTGTTTTTTAATATACGGGGAATTCTGGACAAGATCCGAAAATAGTAATTGTTTAGTAGGCACAGTTCAACTTAAAAGGAGTTCCTCCACTACAGAGCCATATAAGACTTGCTTTCAAATAATACACTCGATAATAACAATAAGCAATGTTACTATTCAAGATGGCTACTTTAACCTGAATTGTATTAGTTTCAAAGATTATCACAACCGGGAGTGGTAGTAGAGATAAGCTCCCTCTTCCTAAAGCTGGTAGTCTTCTTGTGTGGTTTAGCTACTAAGTCCATTGAAACTGTTTATACTAACTGGGAGAAAGGACAAAGGCAGTCCACTGGCACCTTAAAACTAGTCACTTCGGACAGGTGGGGCTTGTCAACTTTGGATGGTAGCTCATCATGAGAAGGCAACTCTGATTCGAAACATCTGATGCCTTGTGAGATTACCCCATCAGGGGAAAGGCTAAGGGAGTAAACCCCAATAGAAAATCCAGAGACAGAGTTCCTAAGGCGGCCTAACTTTATACTGTCATCACTGGCAACTCCTGTGGCATAGTTAGAGCCAAGCTATATCGACTCTGTCTTTCTCATGGATTCTCTGGCTTCGTGGAGAGGTAGGGACTGCTGCATGAGCAACAGCTATACTCCCATATCACTCTGCTCAGGCTATATAGCTCCACTGTTACACCATCGTCTCCCAAAATGGACGGTTGCCAACAACAACAATTAGTTGAAAGTAATAAACCTTTAAAAACTGCTAATTTGAAAACAGTTTCAAGGCTTGAATTTAGAATTCAAAATCAACTGTTAATGGATCAATTAGGTTTCAAAGTCCCCCCGTAGCATTAAAAAAAAAATATTAATGTTTCTCTATATTACAAATCGATCTCGTGACGAAAAACCAAACAACTCCAGTTTATTTTTTATTTGTTTCCGAATGTCACGTGCAGCGAAAGTCAACAGGTATAGACCCTAAGTCGCCTTTTTTATTTGGATTGTTTTCTGGGGTCCTTAAAACCTAATTGATCCCTGTTAACTAGTATTTTTTGTTTAAACTAAAAATTGAAAAAAAAAATGAAATATGTCTATGCAGAAACAGAAAACAAGATCACAAGTGTTGAATTTGATCGGCAGTTTTAACAATTTAATGAAATTGCTCATAGATTAAGTTACATATTGTATGTAAAAGTTATACAGACATTATTATTAAACAAATATTCCAATGCTATAGGATAAATCTAATTTTGCTCAATAAATGCTTATAAAATAACATCAGAGAAATGAGTCCACTGATTCATGTGGGTTACATTTGGTTGACTTTTTTATTTGTAAATTGACTCTGCATTATATATCTGCTAAAAAGATAGGGTTTGTCTTATAATCCACAGATTCGAAAAACTAGTTAAAAAAAAATAAAAAATATAAATAAATATTACCAAAGGCAAGATAAGTTACTCTTCTACCTAACTGTGTAGGTTTTTAGTATTTTTACTAAAATGTAAAATGTTTAATCGGTTCGAAAACAAGCTAGTTCAAAGGATATGCGACTACAAGAAAAAATGGCAATGTATTTGTTACATAGCCATTTTTTTCTTGTGGTCATGTACCTTTTGAAAACGCTCGTTTTTTTTGAGCCAAATAAACATTTTACATTAAGTAAAAACGCTAAATACACACCTAGTTAGGTAGAACTTATCTCACCTTTGGTAACATTATTTATATATTTGAGTTTTGACAACTTTTTCGAATCTGGATTGTAAAACAAACCTAAAAGATAAGTTTTATGCTAAAAAAATAGAATAGTTGAAATAGAAATGTTATAAATTATTTGAATAATATTTAAAAATGATTGGACAATCATAGTTTCATTCAAAATGATAGTTGGGTTGCAACTAATATTAGCGCACATTTGAAAGACACCAATTTAGACAAAGACTTGAATTATGTATATGGAAGAAAATTTGAATGACACTAATTTAAACAAAAACTTGGATCATGCATTTGATTATATATACACTTAGTTTAATTATTTGGATACAAATTTGAAAGACTTTAATTTAAATAAAAACTGGATAGTATATTTGTATTTGAACACCATTTATAAAGAAGTAGCGATTTTTTGTAAAAAAAAAAAAAAAAAAAAGAAAAGAAATTTTTTTTATTATAATTGTTTAATAGGAATGTAAAAAAAGTCAGATGTTTGAGAGAAACTTCTGCTTTCTGTGTTTTGTTTTACTTCCTCAGTTTAATCGTTTTTTCAGACATGTTTATATAAGATTTCCCAACCACCAAGCGTCATGGTGAATTAAACCTTGAAAGCAGCTGACAGTTAGATTTATGAAATGGCTGGCTGACAGCAATGTGTTTTTCAGTCAACGACATTTATTAACATATCCTCTCAATTGAAATTGAGTGAAATTTGTCAAGATTCAGAAACTATTTAACAACCCTTCAATCTTTTTATTTAGATTATTTCTGTGTTCTTCTCATCTAGATGCGTTTTTATATTCACAACGCTTCGGCTATTGCATTCGGTGACCTTCTTCAGGGACACTTTTTCATAGTTTTAGAACTGAACCTCTTATTTACTCGTCTGGTCTATTACGTCAATTTCAATGCACAAAGGAACTAGTGACCTCTATTTTCGCTCAATAAATCATTGGATATTTTCTCTACTGACTATGGTTTTTGGCATTATACCTCCCTCCCTCCTTTCATAAGGTGACATGTTGTGGACTGACAGCAACCGATATCAGGGAAACACCCTAAAAACAATGTTGTTGGCATCCATTTGTCTCAGAAGACAATGGAGTTCTGCACCTCAGATTAGTTCATTACTGAATTTGCTGTGTCTGCTATGATTTTGGTCAATATTTTTTCCCAAAATTGTTTGTGTCACACACACACACATATATATATATATATATATATATATATATATATATAATAACAGTATAGTTACATTCCAAAATCCAAATATTTATTTTTCCTACAAAACAGCTCCTTCAGTATGCTAAAAGTTTGGTACATTTTTAACAAATCTGTTTTTTTTTTATGCAGAACCAATTGGTTATTATTATGTCAATACCGATTCTTTTTGTGCATATACTTCTCAGAAAAATTACATATTCTTTGCTTAGAAAGAAAAAAAAAATACATAATGTTGGAAAGAAAATATGAACCAAGATAGCTGCCGGAACAAACACACCATGTTGAGTCTTCTATCACTTTTTTTCTTTTTGTGTAAACAAATGGAGTTTACAGCGTTTGGCAATGTTTATCACTGATTTTACCTACA
Source organism: Euprymna scolopes (assembly GCF_053919585.1). Lineage (NCBI taxonomy): Eukaryota > Metazoa > Mollusca > Cephalopoda > Sepiida > Sepiolidae > Euprymna > Euprymna scolopes. The sequence continues at coordinate 177,659,550 of NC_136482.1, forward strand.
TATTTAACAGCAGCCAAATGCAGGGCTTAGAAGCGCTGACTGTTGTTTAAGCAATTGAGTTTCAATCCCAGATTAAGGCAGTTACTGATTTAATCGCACTGAAGAGCTGTGATATAGTGAAACAGTCTGTCTGTGGGTGACTATATGGTGTTAAATTAATCTGTTGACCATCTTTTCAAAACTGTAACAAACTTTGTAAATCAGATTGTATAAAAGCAAACAAAATGTTAAAATGTCTAAAAAAATTTGTATCTTTGCTTCCTTTGGGTTTGGACTAACTTTTGTTTCTTCTGCAAGAATTGGAAAACACTTGTCATCCGATCAAATATGGAAAAAAATAGTGAATGAAAATTTATTTTTGGTTTTTCTGTAGAAAAGGTACCGTGCTATTTTTTTTTTATTGTATCTTCAAGTTTAATTAAAGTTTTATGCCATTTTTGTTTATTAAATTGTTAGGTGAAAGTACAGAATAGTTACACAACACTCCTCCTCCTTCCCATGTTAAAAATGGGTTTCTAAATAATAACATTATTATTTCAGCAGGATACTCCTTCTCTCCGCATCACCCTCTCCTCCCATTTTATTTTAGAATTCAACAGAAAAGAATAATTTGAATTTGAAAGAATCCTGTGAAATAAATTGTCAAATATCTTGCAAGGCCAGATAGACTACATGATTAGAGCCCCCGTCCACCTACCCACCCATATGAATGTTCTGAAGAAAAGGAAATTATTAAATTTTGTGGTTATTTTGTTTCTTTTTCTTTCAATAAGTAGTAACTTGCAAATAAAAGGTGGAAGAATTGGAGGTTTCCCAACGAGGGGCCACACTGAAAAGGAAATCTACAATTTAACAAAGCTGAATTAAAACAATAGGTCAGTAAGAATTCATATGGAACAACCATTGAACCTCTGACATATAATAGCCAAAACGTAAATAGTGTTTTTCAATCTTAAACTTGGAATGTTTGTGTCGTACATAAAACGTTGGTATTTCATTATCTTTTCTACTTTGTGTCTGCTAATCTATGGTGCCAATTCCCTGCCTGAAACCCTGGAGTTCCCCTCGAGTTGGAAACCACTACCCTAGAACAAAGAAAAAAAGTGCGAAGTGAAGTTCTAGTCTGGAGAGCAATCACATGATATAACTCATACACACACACACACACACACACACACACACACACACACACACACACACACACACACACACACACATATATAGTCTTTGAAGTTTTTTAACACTTGAAACTACACAAAAAATTACTTTTTATCATTCGTTAAAAAAAAAAAACACTTAGTAAGTCATTTAATCACCTGCAATCACTGCATCAACTCTCTCGAATTTACTATAATACCAATTTTTTTTGTTTGTTTCAAGGGATCATCAGTTGTTTACCATGAAACACTGTTTCGGGGATTTATATATATATATATGTATAAAGTAAATGGTAATATATATTATATACTTCTCTAAAAAAAAATACTTAGATGCAGATTTAATGTTTTCATTAATAGAAAACGGAATTGTGTACTAAACAAAACATGTGGTAAAAACCTGGTTTATCTTTTAGTTCTGTACTTATTACAATTGGGAAGGGAAAAGAAATATTTGTACAAGTTGAGACAACAAAACCATCCAAAATAACTTTTCCCATGAGGAATATTGTCACCAAGTTTTGTCACTTTGGGCGATTTATCAAATGACTTGCGATACAGAAATTCCCAGTAGCAATTGCATGAAATATTAATAGTGGCTAGGTTGTAAAAATAATTTTTTTTTTTTTTTTTTTTTTAAATTCAAAGTGTAATTATTTTGCAGATATCCAGATTTAAAAAGATTTTAATTTTTCACATTTTTACTTTTTAATCACAGTCCTCTTTATAAAACGCTGCCATTTTTTTTTTATGATTATTTTATTTTTTTTACTTGTTTTCACCTCAAACAAGATGTATTGCTACTTCAACATGAGGCACTATTAATTAAAATCATGTCTTATAGCAGACTATCTGGAAAATTGAGTAGTGAGATGTCTGTTCACGTTAAACTTCTGCTGGTTAGTATAGGGAAGGAATTCCAAAATCTAGCAGTCCGAGGGTAGAAACTATTAGAGTGGCAAGTTTTCTGGCATCTAGGGGCCCGAACAGGTGGAATTTTGTTGTTTGTCGGGTTAGTTGGGAGTATTTATATTGAGAAAGCACGAATGTAATGAGTTCGTCAGAACACATTACATTATAGTACTTGTAAAACACTCACAGGGATGCAACACTGCAGTGATGGGACAGGAGCCGGGGCTTGGTGGATAGTGCGAAACCTATTAGATTGAAGACTCTTTTTTTATACCCTGTCTAAAAGAAAGGGACTAGTGGTAGATGCACCAGCCCAGATGTGGCAACAATACTCCATTAATGGGCGAATGGTGGCTTTGTAGACATATATATATATATGAATTCATTCAAACTTGAAACGTACATAAAACCTTGGTATTTCATTATCTTTTCTACTTTGTGTCTGCTAATCTATGGTGCCAATTCCCTGCCTGAAACCCTGAAATTCCCCTCAGAGAGGAGAGTTCTTCCCTGGTTGGAAACCACTGCCAGAGAACAAAGAATAAAGTTTAAAGATATTCTATGTTTCGATATGACGTTTTAGACATAATAAATCAGTTATCTTTATTTTCAGAAAATTATAAAATGTCCCCCCCCTTTAAGGGGTCATCCTGTAGATGTGCATTATATATATATATATATATATATATATATACACACACATACATACATTTGACAGTAGTTCCAAAAATTTTCTAGCATGTTAAAGAGAGCCCACCTTCCTTGCATGTACTAATCTGATACATGCTAAAATGTTCAGTATCAAAACTCCAAATAATTTAATAACACTTTTGCTCATAAATTATGAAATAGATATTTGAAAAACAGTTTGCATTTTACTCATTATTTATTAGTATGGACGTATGGAACACTCAAGCGATAGCATCAAGACAGCTCAGAATTTGGAAGTCCCCAGCAGATGGAGGAGACCAACCTAAGCTGTTTTGGATGGAACTGCTGTGGAGAGATAGTATAGCATGGAAACTTGTTGGAGTTGATCCTCAGAATAGTTTCTTGGGTATGAAATATGAAATTTGCCAGGTGTACGACTAGCCAGCTACCTGCAATACTCAAGTATTGCCATTAAGATAGCTTTGTTCCAGCTCGTTTGATTCATTGGTCTAATTGTCTCCAGCAATTCGCTGTATTAATACCTTATTGTAATACAGCTTTCTATTCCAGTAGCTTATTTCCAAGCATTGCAAGGCTGTGGAACTCTTCCTACTCAGTGTTTGTAACATAGCACGGATGCAAATGCATGCAAAAATATGTCACTAGTAGTGAAAAATAAAGACTTTAAAAAGGAGATCATGTTAGAGATGGGAATAAAGTTTGAGATCACGTTAGAGGCGTGGATTGGTTGGTTGTTTTTGTTTTACGGCATATCAACTCTTTTCAGGTTACTTAATGCTGAATCCAGTGATTTTGAAGAAAATTTTTTTAATAGAATATATTTGTTGTTTGCAAGTCAGTTTCTATTTAACCCATAGTTGGGACCCTAACAGGTACTACCACTCCGGGTCAGAGTGGACCTGGGAACAATGGCAATTAAAGGGTGGCTCCACACTCCCCAGAGCCCGCAAGCTGGGGCCTCATCGGATATAGTTTAAGGTCATATCCAGGGCCAGAGGCGTGGAAGACGATCACGTGAGGGACGTCACAAGAGAATGAGTAAATAAATGTTGTTGTACAAAAAAAAGCAAGCTGAAGTTCTTTTCTATTCTTTGTCTGCTTTGTGACTGAGGTTACAACGTGTTGGTTCCCGAACAACGTTACATGTTTTCCTTCTACCTACAGCCTAAGATTAATAGACATCTCCTCTCTTTGTAATAATCATCTTTCATTCTTGTTAGCTATTTATATCAAGTGGCTTTATGCCTTGTCTTGAGCGATTTCCATAAAAAAAATTAAATGAAAAAAAGCTCAGGATTTGGAAGACCCTGGTAGATGGGGGTGGAGACTGATTTAAGTTGCTTTGCAGAGAACTGCTGTGGAGAGATTGTATAGTATGAAAACATAGGTTGATCCTGAGGACAAAGATTTTTAAAGGTGTGAAATGAAAGATGCCATGCATATGGTTAGCCGGTTACCTGGGAGGGGGTCCGGTGGATGATGACACTCAACCTGTACATTATTAATAATAATAATAATAATAATAAAATCAATTGTAATGTAGTACACCTTTTGTTTAATGGTGTCATTACATGTCAACTCTTGGGACCCACACGTTTTATGCAGAAACAAAGACTAGGAAAGACTTGATTCCCTTTTTCTCCAGTTTAAACAACAAATATTTGTTTACAGGTACTTTCCAGAATAACGCCCTGTTTTTTCTTCAAAAGTCTATCACACTCCAATATGCTTAAGAAAACTGTGCCATGTCGAACATGTGGCACTTTGTCCTTGTCTGGCCATGTTTAAGAGGAGTCTTTTCCTGTCACTTTCGGACCAACATGTGTAACACGTCTATATCTGTTTGTCTCTAATGTGATTTCTTGGTCTGTGCATATGTTCTTCTTTTTACAATTTTTTCCTCCTTCCTTGTCGTGACGTCACCTCACACACGGCTGCCATTTGCATACAGCTACTATATGGGCATCTGCACTCTGTTACACAATAATGATGACTCATCATCTGGGGTGGGTGCCAGATTATGAGATTTTTCTTACATATTTACCTTGGCAGTTACAATTCCCTTGGTTTCGTGTACCATTTATAAGAGTCATTATTTATTAAACTGGTGATGATAACCACACTAATACAAGGACCGTTCCAAAAGTAAAACATTGAAAAGCTGTGAAAACAGGAGTGGCACCATTAAAACATGCGACCTTTTGTGCTACAGAATTTATTTTTCTACATGGTAACCACTGCTCTCAGTACACTTTTGCCAGCACTGGATGTGATGGCTGTGTATGGACATCCAAAGCGTACTCTGTCACTCGCATCTCTATCACAACTCTGAAATCGACGAACCCATCTCCTAACTGTGCTGACATCAACTGCATCAGCTTTGTAAACGTTCAACAGGCACCGGTGAATGTTGATCTGTTAAAATTTTTTTGACATAGAGGAATTCAATGATGCATCTTTGCTTCTGATGTACGTCCATGACAGGAATTTCTTTTTTAGTCTTACACGGTCAATCTCTGCAATAAAGAGATGAAACTTTCAGGTCATGAATGCATAAGTTCAGTCATCATAACAATGCAATTTGCAATTCCCTCTGATCCATTTGGATGGAATAAAAAATAGGAGGTATTACTTTTGGAACACCTCTTGTATATATGGACTACCTGCAAAATACCACCAATTCATGTACATATGGATTAGTAGTAAACTACCACCCCTTTATACACATTGACTAGCAGCAAACTCCCACCCCTTGATCATAGAGATTTTTAAATGCAAAAAAAAAAACTTTCTACTCTAATAACTAATTTCCTCAGAAATCTCATCTTTGTTTCCACAATTGCACAGACATGGGAAAATTTAAATGTAATGTGAACAAACATCTCGCTGCACAACGTCCCACTTAGGAAGGACGTTCCCTATAAATTTGACCCCGAATCAAAAGGTGAGCAAATGTTAAAAAAAAAAAAAAAAGATTCCTAATGTTCTGATCCCCATTTGGCATCAATTGAAATGAATGGCTCTCGTCTTGGGGAGGCCTCATGTTTTGACAAGCTTCTGGGCTTGACCTTTACTCCTGATCTGAAATGGAACATGTACATTAAATCTGTTGCCAAGGTAACTGGAAAAATGGTGGGATCCTTCTATCGATCCAGTAGATATCTCACTGCTGATACAATTCTCTATCTATATAAGAACCAGGTACGCCCAAGGATGGAGTACTGTTGCCACATTTGGGCAGGAGCTGCTAGAAAGGACTTGTCCTGCCTTGATAGAGTTCAAAATACTTTGTAGCTTCATAGGAGATGTCCTTATCTCTTCTCTGCAACCTCTCTCACAGAAGAGATGTTGCGAGTTTGTCTCTGCTTTATCGTTATTTTCATAGCAAGTGCTCGACTGAGCTTCAATCTATGGTCCCCCCCTTGCCAAACTTTCACAGGACACACTCGTCTAGCTGAAAACACTATCAATAATTCCCCCCACTCTTTATCTGTGCCTACACCTAAAATTCCATGAAAAAAGCTTCTTTCTTAGAACTGCACGCCTGTGGAACTGTCTTCCGTTTTCCTGCTTTCCAGCTGACTACAATCTGATTGTCTTCAAATCCAACGTAAACAAGTTCTTGATGAGCCATTCTACTTAAGTTAACAAATTTACCGAGTTTCCATTACTAACAATTACTATATTGTTCAATTGACTACAGTACACTCTTAACCCTTATCCTCGAGTGTCTTTGGACCTTGATAAGTGGTGATGCCTATGTAAAAAAAGAAGTATTTTCATGCTTACCTGTTTTGTGAGTCTTCATGTGGCTCTGTAGATTTGCAAATGACGAATATTCCTTGTTGCAGTGAGAACAGCGAAAGTTTCGCTTGTTAACATTTGGTTCGATTTCGTGCTCCGATGAATGACAAACTAAGAAATGTTTTTGTAGCTCAGTTGAGTCAATGAAGCTTTCAGGACAAAATGAGCACTTGACGTGCTGAGTAGAGCTGCCGCTGCTACTGCTGTTGGTGCTATTACAGGCACTATTGTTAGCTACGTTCTGTTGGTGCATACGTCGATGCGCGTTGAAGCTTACAATGTTAGAGAAAGTCTGCGGACAATCTTTGCACTGAAGTTCCGACACGGACTCTGGTTTCACGTGGCTCAGCATGTGATTGTCCAGCTCAGAACTGAAAAAGAAACGTTGGCTGCACTGGATGCATCCAAACTTGCGGGCATGGATACCATGCTCAAAGGCATGAGCCTGAATCTCGGATGCATTGCTGAACACTTTGCAGCAGACGCTGCACTGGTATTCAGAATTGCCGTATGTGTGTTCTATTAAGTGACATTGCAGCTTTGCCGGGGAATCAAACACTTGCGAACAAAGTTTGCACTCGTGCAGGTTACCCTCCTGCAGAACGTGCGTGGCAACATGAAGCTGAATTTCATATTCTGTACTGAACGACTGCTGGCATTTGATGCACTGATACGTGCGCCTGTGCTTTGCAACGTGACTCTCGAGTTGTTCACTTGTTGGGAAACGAGCCCCACACTCTCCGCAATGGAAGTCGGAGGTCTCTCCATGGTAACATGGCTTACAGACAAAATATGTTCGACCCGCACTATTTAACTTAGAGATGAGGTTTTCCTTTGAGTCAAAGCCACGTAAACACACGCAACATGTGAAGAAGTTGGGCTTTGTCTGAAAATGGTGTTTGCCATGCATTTGGAGTTCCATCATCGATGCAAGCGTCTGCCGGCAGATGATGCACTGCATGATGGCTCCTTGGAATCCGTGCTCCTGCGAATGGATATAGAATTGATCCTCAGATTTTAGGGGAACTTTGCAACCTACGCAGATGTTCCCTTGGGGGATTTTACAATGCTGCAACTTGTGTTCAGCCAATGTGTTCGGCGATGGAAAGACTTCGTCACAGATGTTGCACTTTTGGCTGCTGGAATTCAAATGAATCTTCATATGCCGTTCTAACTCTGTTCTTGATTTAAATGACTGACTGCAGTATGTGCACGACAGCGTCACTTTATCGCTGCTATTGGTTGTGACTTGCTTTGTAGTAGATACAATGCTTTCCACACTAGAGATCACCGATGGAGTGTGATTGGTGGTCATAGCAACAGACACACGGTGATCTTGTTTTTTATGTAGCTGCAGAGACGACAAGTTACTGAATTTCATGTCACAAATGTTACAAGTATGCAGGGGGTCAGTACTTTTCCAAATTCCTGTTCCAGATGTGGGGATTGAATTAGACACTTCCATCGCCGTGACAGCAGTTGATACGATGGAGCCGCCAACATCTTTCTCGATCTTAATCTCTGCTGACGTGCTGCCTATGTGATGCGAGTTCTTTTCGGGATCATGTTCATTTTGCAAGTGCTTGTCAAGTAGATATTCTACATGGAATGCTTCACTGCACATTGGACATTTAAATGGCTTGCCGTGCATCGTCAAGTGGCACTGAAGTTCCACTTCAGTGCTGAAACCCTCCTTGCAGAACAGGCATTTGTGCGGCTTGGGCATTTGAAGATGAGCAGAACGCACGTGCAGCTGCCAGTCTACTTCTGAGATGAAGACAGAGTTGCATTTAGTGCACTTGTAGATCTTACATTCATTGCTGTGCTTGATTGCAAAATGCACCTGAATGTTGACTTTGGAATCAAAGATCTCCTTGCAGAGTGAACAGCGGTAGAGGTGGTGGGCGTGAATGTCCATCAGGTGCTTCTGCAGCTCATCAGGCTTGGAGAATGTCTTCATACAGCTGGTGCAGCCATACTCGGTGCTGAGGCAGAGGTAGTGCAGAGAAAGGTGACTCTCCAGCTGGTCCTCTGTTGTGAATTGCTTCTGGCACTGCGGACACATGTACTGCGTCAACACAGAGTCGAGGTGGATCTTAAGGTGGGCCTGGAAGCTCTTCACATCATGGAAAGTAGCGTTACACTGGTCACACGTCATCTTGTCCTCCATTATCCGTTCAATCGGTGCCGGACTGGACTCTTTATTGTTGCTAAATATTCCTTGGAGGTGAAGACGTTTGATATCCTTCTTTGAATCGGTGCTAGTTTTTTTGGACTTGATAGGTTTTGGAGGTTTCGGAAGGGAATTTTCTGGCAAACAGTTATGAGAACATTGCAAATGTTCCTGAAACTCCATGGGGTTCTGGAAAAGCAGAGTACACTCTGCACAGTAAAGAGAATGATTTGAAGAACTGGCTTGACTGTGGGTGTGTTTCTTATGTTCGGCCAACGCATCGATACTCGTGAAATGCCTTGAGCACAGGCTGCATGGATACTTGATGTCTAAGCATGACAGATTTTGGTGGACAACTTTCATATGGTCATGCAAGGCATACAAATTGGGATATGGAGCGTTGCAATAATTGCACGTGTATACTTCGGTCGCCTTCACTGAGTGTACACATTGCATATGAATCTCAAGGAGCTCCAGTGTTTCAAAATTGTCTTGGAGACAATACGGACACACAAGCGCATTCTCCCGGTTATTCTGTGTATCCGACAGGGATGATGTCTCCATCATTTCCAGCTCCTGCCCATTCTCGTTAATATTGATATCAGCCGCTACATTATTATGGATCTGTTTATTGGCACCGTTCTCTTCCTGCGATTTCACACTCTTATGGAATATTTCTACATCGGATATGTGCTCGATTGTCGCAAATTTCGGCTTCTTCTCCACGGTGTGGTCCTGCTCAACATGCATGTCGAGCATATCCTGGCTCACAAACATTTCAGTACACTGTCCACATTGCAGGGTTTTTTCACGGAGGGGTGCTGGAGCGTGGATATCATTGTAGTGATTCTGCAGGTCCTTCGGCTGTGAAAATACCTCATCACACTGGTAACATTTGTATTCCAGCTGTCCACAACCATTCGGCTTCCTATGCGAGTACATGTGTGATGATAATGCAGCCGCTGTTGTGTAACCTCGGTTACACACAGTACACTTGAAGGGCTTCCCAGTATCGTGGGTGCGCAGATGGCTTTTCAAATGATCACTTCTAAAAGAAAGAAAAAAGAAAATTAGATTTCTTTTTAATCATTCGAAAACGAAACAATTTTAAATACTTTTCAAAATCATTAGATCGAAAGGATGCTTTAGTAATAACTAGCGAGGGGTACCCGGCATTGCCCGGGTGTTTTTCGGGGTATGTGAAAAAAAAAACGAAAATGTGAAAAAAAAACAGGTGCCCGTGAAAAAAAAATGAAGCCTTCACGACGCGCAGTTGGAAAATAGTAAAGTGTTAAAAAAAACAGTTGCGCGTTTTTGATTGACGTGACAGCGATAGGTATTCAGCAGTAAGCATTTTGTGCAGGACAGTTTTGAATGAGGTGAATAAATCGGTTTGTTTGTTTTTAAAAACCCGCTCGCTGTTTATTAGGAGGAGCGAAATGAAAGCTACAGTCTGATATGACGAAGTCGACATTGAACAAACGTTACTTAGCTCTCTTGAGACAACTGACTTTCGGCCTGTGGTATTTATTTGCTTCCCCACTGAGCAAATTAGGCACAAGGCCGTTTTTTAATGTGGAGAGAGAGGGAGGGGGGAGGGAAAGGGGGATCCAGCTCCAGAGAGGTGGGAAATGGGAGCTGGATAATAACTGTGGTCGTAGGGTGATCCCTACCTTGACCAAGTTCAGATATGTGGGGTTACCCCCACATATGGTCTTTGCTAGTCATAGCTAGTCTTTGCTTGCAGCACCTGCCGGAACAGATGGTATTTATTTGCTCCCCCACCGAGCAAATTAGGCACAAGGCCAATTTTTAATGTGAGGAGTGAAGGGAGGGGGAAGGGAAAAGGGGACCAGCTCCCGAGAGGTGGGAAATGGGAGCTGGTTAAAGGTCAGGCATGTGGGGTTGCCCCCAAATCTGGTCTTTGCTAGTCATAGCTAGTCATAGCTTGCAGTATCTGCCGGAACAGATACTACACTTTGATCTTGTCAGCCACACCCCCGAGGGGGTTTTGGCCTGTGATTAAAGTCGAGTTTTGTTTTTTTTTATACCGAAAACCGAATGTAACGCGTGCCGATGCGGGAAATGTCGAATAATTAACGTTTGAAAGTCAATAAAATTAAATAGACAGGCGAGCTCCGTGGATAACTCTGAGATATTACAATTTATAGATGATATAAAAAAGTTTTAAGAAGTTGTGAACCGAGCAAGCACTTCTCTGAAAGAAGCCTTTTGTGGACATCGAGGAAAAGCGTACATACATACATACATACATTTTCGCTTTTATATATATAGATGAGTTTAAAAAATTATGATTTTAATTTAAAAAAAAAAGAAAATCTCGAACCCAAAACAACATATCTGCAATAAATAACGTCTACTAAAAGAAAAAAAAGAAAAAAATTTCTTTTTAATCATTTGAGAACAAAACAATTTTAAATACTTTTCAAAATCATTATTATGCATTTAGATTTGATGATTTTAATTTAAAAAAAAAAAAGAAAGATAACCTCAAACCCAAAACAACATATCCTCTTTTTGCCATTCTCACAAAATCTGTCAATAAAAATGCAATAAATAACGTCTTCAGCTAAAATTACAATTTTGTGGCTCTGAATTTTTAAGAGCCACTTTATTATCTGTGATATTTCATTAAAGAAAGGTAAAATATTGAAGATCTTTTGCACACAATATCAGTAATTTGTAGGACTAGAGTTAGAGCTATGAATATTTTTTTATTATATGGATCACCTTGAATGCTAGGAAAAACTCATACAAATTCACCAAAATATCATTTTTTTTTAATTTCCATTCAGAGCATATAATTTCTTCAGTCTACCACAAAGATATTTAAATTCTTCACAGTGTATGATGGAGGTGGTAGATCAAAACAAATGTATGCCAAATGAATGACAGAATAAATGAATTTTGATAAATTGATAAAGTTTTGTTCCTTTCATTCAATATATATATATATATATATATATATATATATATAATGAACAGTATAATGATAAAATATGTGTTTGTAGATAAAATACATATATATATGCATATTTAGACAGCATTTTTTTTTCTCTTAGGTATATTTCATTAAATAAAATAGACATTTTTTATCTATTAACTCTATTTTCGATCCTTTCCAAGTTTTGAATAACTGTCTTCACTTCTGGCAGGAACTGGCTGATGTAATCCCCATATTTATCACAAGTCCGAGTATTTTTCAATTCTTCAGGATTCATTGTCAGGGATAAATTAAACTAAATGATTTTGAACAATTCAATTACGTTTCCCCCACCTCCCTCATTGGTTAATTATTTCATTTATTTATTTTTTATTTATTTTTCATTGGTTAACATGAAACATCCTGAAATGTTTGTAAAGTTATTTATTTTAATAACTTATAAAATTTCAGGATGTTATTGATGGTAAAAAAAGGATGAAAATAAAATAAAATAATTAACCAATGAGGGAAGCATAAAAAAAACAAAAACAAAAAAAACATGTATATGTATTGTTCAAAACCAGTTAGATTAATTTATCCCTGACGATGAATCCTGAAGGATTGAAAAGTACTCTGACTTATGATAAATTTAGTGATTACATCAGACAGTTCCTGCCAGAAGTGAAGACAGTTATTTGAAAGTTGGAAAGGATCGAAAATAGAGTTAATAGACAAAAAATGTCTATTTTATTTAATGAAATATAAACTACCTCGAATATTGAATGAAGGGAATAAAGTTTTACAAATTCACTAAAATTCATTTTTTGTCATTCAGAGCATACATTTGTTTTGTCCAACCACCTCCATCATATACTGTGAAAATTATAAATATCTTGGTGGTAGGCTGAAAAAATTGTATGTTCTGAATAGAAAAATAACAAATGATCTTTTTGCGAATTATGTGTGTGTGTGTGTTGGTGTATTTATATATATCAGAGGGGATTAAAAATATTGAAGGATTTTTTAAAAAGAGACTTATCATGATGCAAGAAGCTCTATGTGGGGTGGAGCATGTTCTTATAAATCCTTCTATTTTTTTTACTTTTTATTTTTATCTTTATATTAATCTTCACCTTTATTTCTATTTTTTTATATTCACCTTCACGTTTATTTTAATTTTTCATTTTAACATTTCCTTCCTAATGTAGCCTAAGCTAGAAGTCACATTTCCCAAAATCTGTAACCTAACTCCCTTCTCCTCTTTTGATAAGCATTAGGCTTCAAAATGCCTAGGTCTCTCTTCTCATTGATGATTTTCCCTTACTGAATGGACAAATAATTCACATATACCTATATTTATCTTGTCTTCATATAAATAAACATCAGATTGCTTGGGAAATTGATTCTCATAACTATATACACATATATACCATCCTCGAGCCTCTAAGGTCTCTTTGTACAGGGGTTTGTCAGAACGACCTGGCAGGAGGATACTTTTCCATAGAAGTAAACCCTGACCAAATATTCAAAATCACATAGTACTCGCTGTCCAAATAAGATCTTCTCACTATGGCTAACCCACGTCAGCTTTTACGGGGAATGGCACACCTTCTCCAAGTGCTGTTACCTCAAGTAATAGCACAAAGCTGGATACTCCACCAGACTAGATAAATTCTTGTCCTGGAATCCAGTAAGACCAAGAGACCAAAACAAAAGATATACTAAACCATATGAAAACGGTTAATTGGGGAGAAGAAAATTATGTTTTCAATTTCTTTACTAATTCAGTGTTTGAGAGATAAAGAAAATTAATGGAACATTCGAATATTTATGTATCTCATATAGGTAAACGTATATACAAATATCTATATATGATGGCCTCTGTTCTATTTCAAGAGACAATGGATACCCCCTGTAAGAGTGTCTGCATGTGTAATTGGAAGCTAGGGTTGTGCAATTTCCAGCAAAACCTCTTCTGAATCGGCACTGCTTGATTACAGTTGCTAGAAGAAGTCCAGGGCGACTGGAAACAATTTCAGTATAAGCGGAGGGTACATACAGCACCTGACATTCTCAAATGGTCATCCATTTTAGTACTAACCAGGCTCAACGTTGCTTAACTTCAGTGATCTAATGGGAATCTGTGTGATCATGCCGTACATCTATATATACATAATATGTACATGGAGATGTATACATGTATGTAAATATTTCTTTATACATATACAAATACCTACATTCAGTCTACAGGAAGAGTGCCTACACATGGAGTCTATAGTGAAGTAAAAGTTGCGCATTCTGTAATCGAATCTCTCCTGAACTGGCATTACCTGGAAATATTTGGGGTTTATGTGACGTAAAAAGAGTTTTTTTTTTCTCTCTCTCTTTCGGACAAAACGTGGCCATTAAAATTGAATATGCGTACTATCATGAAGTCTTAAATGAAAATGAAACGTTGATGAATTAACTGATAATTTAGGTGTTCCTTTTTTGCTTTGATTACGTTGGAATATCAGTTCCATTTAATATATATATATATATATATATATATATGAATGGTTGTATTATACATGCATATATGTAAGAATCTGAGAAAGAGAGAAAACCCGCAAGTATCAATGGAAGTATATAAAGTATAATATCTGTTGAACTAGTATATATATATATATATATATATATATATATATATATATATGTGTGTGTGTGTGTGTGTGCGCATGTATATATATATGTAAGAGGCTGAGGGAGACAAACCACAGGTATCAATGGAAGATCAAACTAATGTATAATGTCCATTGAAATAATATGTCTGTGAGTGTGTATTGTACATGTGTATATGCAAGAGCATGAGAAAGACAAACCGCGAGTATCAATGGAACATCAAACTAATGTCCATTGAAATAATATATGTATATGTGTTTATTGTACAAGAGCGTGGTAGAGACAAACCGCAGATATCGATGGAAGATTAAACTAATGTATAATGTCCACTGGAATTATGTGAGAAAGAGAGAGAGAGAGAGCGAGAGAGAGAGGAGTGGATTTAATAAGAAGTGGCAATAGGAGGTGGGAAAAGGGGAAGAGGAATTCGAGATAAATTTATGGAAAGAAGTGTGATTTATGGAATAAACGGATATGAAAGGGGATAGTCAGAAATAGAAATATAGAATTACAGAAAAGGAATTATATATATAAACACACACACACACAAAAGAGAGAAATGCAGCGCTCACCTTGCAAATGCAGCGTCACACTGTGAACACTTATACTTTTTGTCCCCCGTGTGTAACTTGATGTGTCGGTCTCGGCTACGTTTGTGTCGGAACAGGCGGCTGCAGTAGCTACAACGGAATGGCATCAGTTCTCCATGTTCCTAACATGAAATGAAGAAGGAACGAAGAAATTCAAGACAAACTTTAAAAAAAAGAGAGAAAAGGAAACGACAAAATAATAGACACCGAGAGTTCCATCATTATGATTTTGATAGATGCCCTTTTCTCTCTCCCTTCCTCATTCCAATGTTAAAGAAATAAGATAAAACCTTCAATTGGCAAACATCTAAAACAAAAACTAAAAAAACAAAAACTAAAAAACAACACAAAATATAAGTCTATAACCTAAATACTATATTCTGTCTTTATTTATTTACACAGTACATGGTTTCATTTTGTGTGTGTCTATCCTTTCTCTCTCTCTCTCTATATATATATATACATACACACACGCGCGCGCGCGAGGTGCCTTCAATAAGTTTCCAGACTTTTTGTACAGGCATTTAAGATTGTCTAAGATCCTTAAAAATTCAGTTTGCTATTGTTATACATCATGACCAACTAATTTTTACGATTTCAGCTTCAAATGAACAGCTCCAACAGTAATTGGAATACACCCTACTAGAGCCTGATTATCACAGCTGGTGAAGTTCAAAAATGCAATCTGGATGTGAGGACACTTTTAGAAAAACGATATGCAATAAAATTCTGTTTTAAACTTGAAAAAAAAAATGTCACAATATGGAATGCTTCAGACTGCTTTTGGACCATCTTGCATGAATCAAGCATCAGTTTTTGAGTGGCATAAGAGATTTAAGGGAGGCAGAAAGTCTGAGGATGCGGAAGGAGTAAGGAAGTCAAAACACCATAGTTGATTGGTCAAATAAAGAATTTCAAGGACCGTCGTGTGTCTATCGTGATAATAAGTGCACAGTTTGATGTCAGTGTGGGAACTGTACACATAATTATTCACAAGGAACTGAAGATGCGGAAGATTTGCACGAAGAATGCACCAGTCCACAACTCCATCCTTGTCACAGAATATTTGATCAAGATGGGCATTAACAGTTCCTCACCCTCCTTATGGTCCAGAACGTGCTCCCTGATACTTTTGGTTACTCCCTAAGCTCAAGGAAAACCTTAGAGGCTGTCGTTATGAAACAATTGAGGAGATGAAAGAGGTTGTGACAAAAGCCATTGACACGCTCACACAAGAGGACTTCCATGGGGCATTCCAGAAGTTGTTGGAACGGTACAACAAGTGCATTGCAGCCGGAGGAGATTACTTTGGAGGGGACTAGAGTTTCATGTGTGTACTATCAATGAAAGTGCTCATATGAAAAAAGTCTGGAAACTTATTGAAGGTATCTTATATATATATATATATATATATATATATATATATATATATATATATATATATAGGCTGCCTGGTCATAAGATACGCTTAAATATGATATTTTAATTCATGCAAACTACGTATTTATTATCATAGAGACAATTCTCTATCGATATTAAATTAAACCTAATATACGATAAGATCAAAATTAAAAAAATATATATACGACTTGGGTGCCATCAGCTAGAATCAAAACCAAAACATAAGGCTCTTCACTCTCATTCCTTAGCCTCTGAGCCACGTCCATTCGCGGCACACACACACACACACACACACATATATATTTAAATTCACCTCTCATTTCTTTTTTAAAAGATGGAATCGCCCGATCGTCGAAGGCAAGATGCAAGCAAGTAAGGTTCACAGGTTCTCGATTGTTTAATTGTGTCTGTGTCGGATATATACTCCAGAGTCAAAACAATTAAAAGAATATGCTGTTGTCATAGCCCTAGTAATAAGTTATATATAATTTAATATTAATTATTTTATACCTACAGACATTAGTGTTTCATGCTTGCGCAATCGTCAGTGTAGGATAACAATTCCTGCCAGTCGGGAGATTCGAACCTAGCCATGGAGTCATCTTTGGCTCCATTTGCTAAGCCTCTATCTCAGAGCCACTAAACAATTGCTACGAGAATAAAGGGAATTAACAACTAACAAACGCTCAATTCGAGTGCAGGCATAAAACAATCCAGAGTGTTTGAACGATGGAAGCACATATATATATATATATATATATATATATATATATATATATATTACACACGAGAGATGTTCCAAAAATAATGCCTTTTATTTTTATTCTGTCTGAATGGATCAGAGGAGATTACAAAATGCATTGTTATGATGACTGAACCTATGCATCCATGACATGAAAGTTCAAACTCTCTGTTGCAGATATTGACAGTGTGAGACTGTAAGAAAGCAACCTCTGTCATGGACGTGCTGCAGAGATAGATGCATCATTGAATTCTTGCATGCATAAAAATATGAACTGATCATCATTCACTGGCGCCTGGTGAACATTTTGCGAAACTGATGCAGTTGATGTCAGCACATCTAGGAGATGGGTTTGTCGACTTCAGAATGGCGACAAAAATGTGAGTGACAAAGCATGCTTCAGACTTTTACGACGGAATCATCAAAAGAGCATTGAGAATGGTGGTGACTATGTAGAAAAATAAATTCTGGTGCACAAGAAGTTGTTCGTTTTAATGGTACAACTCCTGTCTTCATAGCTATTCAACGTTTAAGTTTTTTAGTCAAAAAATAGGATGCATTACTTTTTGGAAAGCCTCTCATATTTACCTGCGTAAAGTTTGTGGGAGAGAACCCCAGCAAAGTGCTCAATTAAAAAAAAAAAAAAAAGAAAAAAAAATCAAAATCAGAGTGTAATATTTATTTATATTTGTGTTAAAAAGATCAGAATAATATCGGTACCGTCGGTTTCAAATGCAAACAAAGGGAACCAGTCTCTGGTCGCCTATGTCGGACTCTTCAGACTCTCTATCATTCTTACAGGAAATGATATCATTTATAAATTGTGACACTTTTACTTCTATATTACTTATTGATAATATACAAGTAAAAACACCAGTCATTTTGCTACACGTGTTTATGGTGTGTATGAATTCACTACGTCAATTAGATGAAAAGTGACAGTCGCTCTTTCTCTAATTGCTCCTAGAGATATTAAAAACTATTAGATTGGTTGAATCAACATACTGAGAAAGGCGAAAAGAATACACACACACATATATATATATATATATATATATATATATATATATATATATATATATATATATATAGAGAGAGAGAGAGACAGAAAGGGAGAGAGATAGAGAGGGGGAGAAATGCGTGACTTCTTTATTTAATTACAAATTATGGCTAATTAGAAGAATTAAAATGGAATTTTTCACACGTAACTCAACCTTGGGATTAGTTTATGGCAGAGAAACAAAGGTTGAAGAAAGTCCAATATTTCTTGACCATAAACTGATTCCACTGTATTGGATTCAAAACCGGGGGTACCAATGTTTTTCTGACCTGTAATATATATATATAGTATATTTGGTAAAAAAAAAACAAGGATAAAGAGTGCTCAATACGTTAGTAAAACCAAATGTTTTTTTTTATTATTTCAACCTCGAATGCATTAACTTAATTCATTACAAGTTGTTTCAATAGACGGGATAAATATTATTCGCCCATATCATCAGACGATTCAAGTTAAAATAAAAAAGGAAAGATATTGTTTAACATATAAACTGTGACATTTATACTCCTATATTACTTATTGATAATATACAAGTAAAAACACCAGTCATATATACATATAGATATTAAAAGCCAGGAGAATGGAAGTAAGGGATAGAGAGGAGAGGAGGGGGGAAGGGAAGAGGGGATGGGGTGGAAAGACACTTAGAAAAAAATTGAAAAAGATAAAGAAAATACATACATTATATATATATATATATATATATATATATATATATATATATATATATATATATATATATAAATAAATTAAGTTAAAATTTTGTAAAGTTATAAATATAAGACAAAGCAAGAGATGGGGAGGGAGGAAAAAGAAGAAAATAGAAAGAGCGAATTAAAATTGAACGTGTCAAAAAAAAGTTTGTGTTTTGAACGGTGACTTGCATGTCTTAAGGATAGAACTGGGTTAAGAAGTCAGCAATCTTTCGCGACGACGACGGTGGGGTGGGGAGAGAGAGCCAAGATGAGTCCAGTGAATATGGTTAAACAGATGCGTCCAGTACAGCTTATATAAAATCCCTTTAAGTAGGAAATCAATTATAGATTTTGATATGGGTGGATAATCTTAATCCCGTCTATTGAAACAACTTGTAATGAATTAAGTTAATACAATCGAGGTTGAAATAATAAAACACAAACACACACACACGCGTGTGTGTATAATAAAACACACACACACACACACACATATATATATATGTGTGTACACACATACATACACGTATATATATTATATATATAATGATATGAGCAAGAGAAAGAACGTGAATCAAAAGATTCAAGTGTTGTTATTGGAATAAAAGTCAACTTTAAAAATCTAGAATTTCATACATGAATAAAAACTGTGTCATCGTATGGTAAGACGAAAGCAAACGGCATGAGATAGCGATCAGATATCATCAAAAAATTATTCATAAAAATATGTTGAAATTGATATCAACATATTTTTATGCAGATAGGGGATCCCGGTTCCCAATGGACTCCATCCCCTAAGACAAACACATGTAATAAATCTAAAACCGTTGCCCAGTGAGCTCAGTGTCTCCAATAATTTTTATATAAGTACATAGTTTGATTCGATATGCGTTCATACGGATTTGACTTGATTTATCTTTTTTGTGGTATAACAACCCTTTATCGATGAATGCTTATCATATACAATTAATTGAACACAAATTGTTTTTTTTTTACTTATAAGTTGGGAGAAATTGCTGCTTAATACGTTTAATAATATAAATGCATAAATAACTACAATAAATAATATAATAAAAAAAAACAATAAAAAAATTACCAATTTTCATTTGTATTGGAATAAAATTTTACTTTTACTAAATTCATAACCTAACCTAGAAAAAAAAAGAAAAGAAATCTAGAAAAATTAGCTCTTATGGTTTTCCAGTCATATATTTAATGAAAGGGATGTAGTTTGCTTGAAGCATTGAGTGCATTGTATGAAGTATTGTATTAAAGATGACTAAATGGTAAATATATCTATAAAAAAAACATCCTATCATATATAAAGAAAGTAACAGGCTAGCACAAAAAATTCCCCAAGTTAAAAAAAACAGCGATTCTTATTTCTTGATCAAAAGTGTAGGAATTGTCAGAAATGAAATTTGGACAATTTTAAACAATTTCTACACACATTCGATTCTGAAACTAGAAAAATTATTGGTTGATTTTGAAAATTTGTTAACGAATAGAAAAGGAAAACAACAAAAGAAAGATGTCGTCTTTAATGATAGATATGCCTGATGCGTATAACAAACTATCTTAACCTAATCTATCTATCTATCTCTTACATACTCTTTATTTGCTTTTACATATGCAGTAATATGTTGCTACACAGTCATGAGCATGTTTCAGTCAGCTAGTTACCAGTAACTAGGTCTTTTCAGATGATAAAGCTTATACGAAAGAAAAGTTTGAGTGTGTGTATATATATATATATATATATATATATATATATATATATATATATGTGTGTATTTAAAAATACATCCACACACACGTGTATGTGTGTGTATGTATATATATATATGTGTGTTTTTGTGTGTGTATGTGTATATATATATATATATATATATATATATATATACACACACAAGAGAGAAAGAATTACATCATTTCACAAATGAATGACAATATGCAATGAAAAATTTGAGATGGAGATTAAACATGCTAAAAAAAGTCATTTATCTAAATATATAAGGCAAAAAAAAAAAAAAAAAAAAGAATCAGCAATCCCCAATGAGAAAGATTTAGTATTTCAAACTTCTTTTAAACCTGACAATAGCAAAGTTATACATTTTATCATTTTATATAAAACAAAATTAATTTCCTTTTAATAATCTTTATCTGCTTTTCACAACAGAAATGAATCCAAGCAATGTGAAGTAGTTTCGTCGAATGAAGGTAGAAATTAAACTGAATTAAATAGAAATCATACAAAGATTATAATTTGATTGAAGGAATGTTGAGATTTTTTGCCAGACGACACAGTTAGTCTGATTCTGTACAATTTTAGATTCACGTTGTTTTGCGTTTTGATATTTTCACAGTGAAAATTTAAATTTGTTGAATTAATGTAGAAATTAAGCTTACAAAAATGTGGACAGAACGGATATTCCTCAAGCTGCGCTTCTCGCCTGCATGCGTTTCAAACGTCAATAGCAAAATGATCTTAAATGAAATCAAGTCTAAAGCAAGAATTCTTTTTTTTTTTTTTTCATGTATTGTGATTTGTAACTTTGTAGCAGTGTGTGTGTGTATATATATATATATATATATATATATATATATATGTACACACACATTCTTTCCTAGGTTATACCCCCTTCCCACCCGCACCATCACCAACTGAAATTCCAACTAAATTCCTCTATGGGCTAAAATTCCTCCCCTTAGAATTGAAATCTGTCCCTTGGGAGCCAAGTGCCTCCTGTTCGAGAAACACAGCTATAGCCTATTTATATAATAGATTATTGTTGTTGCTGAATAAAAATGGCTCTAAACACAACAAAATCACACACACAGATTATATATATATATATATATATATATATATATATATATATATCTCAAACTGAAAAACTAGACTAAACTGCTTTTATAAATTATCTTTTGGAATAAAACAAATACGCACATGATCTTGTAAGTAAAATATAAATAGCAAAAAATCCCAATACTTTAGCGCAAAATAGAAAGTACAAAATATTAAAAAAATATAGAATAAACAAACTTTTTTAGATGCAAATAAAAATTACTAAAATTGAACTAATTTTAATTCATTTTTTAAAGTTTCAATCTGAAATTAATTAGAAAAAAAAAGAAAATTCTTTTTTATTTGCACCTAAAAGTGTGTTTCTAGAACAGTTTATCTCTTTATTCTATATTATTCATTTTTCAATATGCTTTTACTGGCTGACATATTTTCAACTTCATATTTAGTGAATGCACGCATTTCCAGCTTAGTAAATAATAATAATAATAATAAAAAAAAAAAAAAAAAAAAAAAAAAAAAAAAAAAAAAAAAAAAAAACTACAGAGTTCTACGTGCTTTCCCAGCCAGCATGATCTTGATAGCACAACACTAGTATAGACTTTTTACTTCCGAAGAAAAAAGAAAAAAGACCAACAAAATTTAAGAACTCTTTCTCTAACAATGGATTTTATTAAATTAATTAGAAAAAAAAAAAGAGAAAAGAAAATTCTTTTTTATTTGTATCTAAAAGCGTGTCTCCAAAACAGTTTGTCTTTTTATTCTATATTTTTCAAGATGCTCTTACTGGCCGACACATTTTCAACTTTACAAATTATTTGTTTTCTTAATTTAAATGGAGCATTAAATTAGGAATACGAACCATCTTGAAGGTTTGAAACTGGTATTCCTAAAATGTATTTGCCTATCATTTTTTTTTTTTTTTTTTTTTTTTTACAACAGTTAACGTCATTTAAGAAAACAAAAACAAGAACCTTTTTAACACCAATTTATAACATCAATAAAACAATATTTTTCTCTTACAACCTACAGGGGGGAAAACTGTCTTGAATTGCCAAATTTGAAACAAACTACCGTTATAATTGTTACAAGCCGGCGCTTACTGGATAACCAGAATGTGCATAGACCTTTGGCAAGAATTGCTTTAAAATTATTAAGATAGCTTGATCTTCTTTCATCTCGGTGTTTTGGAAGCTACATATATTTAAAAAAAAAAAGGAATAAATATATATATATAAAAAAAGAAAAACTGTTTTTTATCCCCCCCAAGCAATTAATATGTCTGAAGATTTGTTTGGTATATTCATACTATTCAATGAAACACGTGTAAGACGCAACACATCAGAAATAAAATAATATGAATTTGAAATAAATAAATTCTTCTGTGTCTTTGAAATGTTTAATATACGAGGTGCCTTCAATAAGTTTCCAGATCTTTTTTTTTTGTATGGACACTTATTGATAGTACACACATGAAACTCTAGTCTCCCTTTGAAGTAATCTCCTCTGGCTGCAATGCACTTGTTGTACCATTCCAACAACTTCTGATATGCCCCATGGAAGTCCTCTTGTGTGAGCGTGTCAGTTACCCTTGTCACAGCCTCTTCCATCTCAATTCTCATAATAACATAATACAGCCTCTAAGGTTTTCCTTGAGCTTAGGGAATAACCAAAAGTAATAGGGAGTATAGGGAGGGTAAGGAACCGTCTTGATGCCCATCTTGATTAAATAGTCTGTGACAAGGATGGAGCACCCTTGAGATAAACTTCATGCATATCTTTCGTATCTTCAGTTCTTCATAAATGTGTGTACAGTTCCCACACTGACATCAAACTATGCACTTATTGTCTCTACAGACACATGACGGTCCTTATCTATGAAATTTTTTATTTGTCCAATTTCTGATTTACTCCTCCCACACCTCATCATCCCTCCCTTAAATCTCTTATGCCACTCAAAAACTGATACTTGATTCATACAAGATGGTCCAAAAGCAGTCTGAAGCATTCCATACGTTCTGTTGCATTTTTCAAAGTTTAAAACAGAATTTTTATTGCATATCATTCTTCTAAAGTGTCCTCATATCCAGATTACATTTTAAAAATTCACCAGCTGTAACAATCAAGTTTTAGTAGGATGTATTCCAATTCTTGATGTAGCTGTTTATTTGGACCTAAAATCATAAAAATTAGTCAGTCGTCTCATAAGATGTATAGCAATAACATACTGAATTTTCAAGAGTCTACAATAATTTTAATTTCTTGTACAAAAAGTCTGGAAACTCATTGAAGACATCTCTCTCTCTCTCTCTCTCTATATATATATATATATAAATTTTTCAGAATGTGAGAGATTATATAATTATTTCTACAGCCAAACAACTTCGCAGCCCACAAGAGCCATGACAGCCAATGAACTGGAAGTCCAAGACTTGAGTTTCGCTCTCATTTGGGCTCATCAGTTAGACATATCTGAACCCAGGATTCGAAATCCAAGCCTCTTGCATGCGAGGTAAGCACTCTGCCAACTAAGCAAACACTCTGCACACAAGAAATTGTATTAACCAACACAGATCAAGCAAACCACAGCGAAATTCAACTGTGGAATGGACCTACTTCATCTTGACAAGGGACGCGGTCATCCAACCAGCTAATAACCCCAAGCCGATATCTCACAAGTAGGAATTTTTAACTCGAAAGGAGAATGCCATCCAGCAATACTAACCTAGCGAGCAATTAGTAATAGAATTTTTCAGAATGTGAGAGATTATATTATTATTTTCACAGCCAAACAAACAGGTTCGTTGGCTGTCATAGCTCCTGTGGGCTGTGATGTTCTTAGACTGGAAATAATTATATATATATATATATATATATATATATATATATATATATATATATTTTAGCTGTATTAACTCAGCATTGTTTGGGTTGCATTACATTCAGATTTGTTTTGTTTCAGCATTGATGAAACCATTGATGAGCTCATGACTGAGAAAAGGTGATCGAGGTTAAAAGTCTCCGTGTGAATATGAGAAAGACAAAAATCCTCAGCAGTCAACAAGATGCTCCGAAACCCATCAAAAAGAGCAAACATCCTTATGGATGATGTCATAAAGGCGTTGGTTGTAACTCTACACAATGCACATCATGTAAACACTGGGTACATAAAGCCTGTACTGGCAGGCGATCCCAACTTCACATGCAGGCATTGCCTGGGTTGATACTTACAGAAACCATAGTCTTTTCTAGCTACTTGACATTAGATAAAGAACAACTTGATGTTAGAGAACAACGTGAAGATGTTACCTTGTTCTGCTGCCTCGGTGATATCATTGGAGAAGAGGCTGATGATATGCAAACCTCAAGGATGAGGTCGGGATAGAAAAAGTTTAAAGAGCTCTTCTCCATCCTTACATGTCGTGGAATCTCTCTGCACAACAGAAGTTACTTCTACAATTCCTATGTAAGGAGTATTCTTCTCTACGCTAGTGAGACATGGCCTGTTACATCCGAGGATATAGCAAGATTAGCCCATAGTGACCATGCCATGATTCACTGGATTTGTGCCTGAAAACTCTCTGTGAAACTCTATTCATTCATTGAGATTTAAACTGGATTTATTAAATGTTGAGAAGATGGCATGATCGCCTTGGATCATAGTTTGTGGCCTAGAAAAATTGAGAGCGTTATAATTCCTGGTTTCCATCCTGAAAGTAGTTCATGGAAAAGATGGATCAACTGTATCAATGAGGATTTGAAGAACACTGGCCTCAACCTGAACAAGCAATGGATCGGGAGTGATGGTGAATGAACATTGGATCTGCTCATCATAGCAGAACCTCCAACCCTCGAACATGAGAAAGAAAGAGAAATAAAACTGAAGAGTAAGTAAATATCAGAATGAAAAATAAAAGCAAATAAGAAAAGCTAACTCTTTACTAAGAGAATAAGAGTTATTCCTCTTAGCTGATTTTTCTTTTAAGATGACTAGTGGGGAGGGGGGGTCGGTTTTGCCGGGCATAAAGTACGCTTAAATATGATATTTTAATTTGTCCACATTTCGTATATATTATTATAGAGTCGTGATTTCAAAACTAAAAAAAAAAAATAGTATCTAGGTGCCATCAGTTAGAATCGAAACCGAAACTGTAGCATTCAAAGCTAATGACATTACCACTGTACCAACGTGACACGCATACGAACCGATTAAAAATAAACTAAGATGAATGTACAAAATGTTTAACGATTTTTTTCCATTTTGACCAATTTTTGATCACTTAAAATCAATTTTAAATGGCCTAAGACCCATAAAAAATTCAATCATTTGAGGCCCCTAGCGCCACTCTGTGACTTTTAATTTCAGAGGAGATAGTTTGAAAATATGGAGACAGACCGACATATAGATTATTTAAGAATGTATGCGTATTATCAAACTGCCGGATCAGATTAAATACTTTTTAAATAAATCGTAGTGAAATATGTTAGTTTATTACAGATGAAATATTACAAGAATAAAGAAAAAATTTACTAATTAGAATTTCATTAGTCAGTTTAGATACTATTGTAAGTCCAATATTTTAAATCTGATCAACAATTTTGAATGTTAAACTAGTTTATACCTGCTACAGTACGTAGTATACCAATTTCCATCTTTACCTAGCTTCTACTGCTATACAGCTAGTATGAAAAAAAACTATCTGCAAAATTTTGTGGAAATAAAAAAATGCTATTTAGTCTTTACATAAGAAAGTAACTAGAATGAATGTATTTATATATGCTTTTTATTAGCAAAACCATAAGAGATTATGCAATACTGAATTTTTTAGATGAAATATGAATGTTTGTATTGTTTTGATTGTTTGGACAATTATTCTCATCCTGGGTGTTATTGGCATAACGTTTCGGTCGATGAACCCTACAGCCATCGTCATGGGTAAACTTCATGTTTTTTTTTTTCAACTAAGGAAAAAGGGGGCTTGCTCTGTATTGCAAGAAACTGGACCTTGGATTTGAGGGTGAATCTGTAAATTATATAAAAAAACAAAAGATTCAGATAAAAATTGAATCATAAGAAACTCTTAAAAAGTACTCTAGTGACCTCTGAAAACTGACTTTATTTTATTTTTTTTCCAATACAGAGCTAACCACACTTTTCCTTAGTTGTAAAAAAACAAAACAAAAAAAAAAAAAAAAAACATGGAGTTTACACCTGACGATGGTCCATCGACCGAAACATTGTGCCAATGACACCCAAGATGAGAATAATTGTCGAAACAATCAAAAACATTACAAATATAAGCGATTATGTTTTTATGCAAAGAAATAATTCAGTTAGAACTAATGCTGAATACTCTTCCTTTCTACCCTTTTTTGCTGAATACCAAGAAAAGACCATTTAGTGTTATTAAAATATTTAATGTTTTTATGCTATTATGTTAATTTCTATAAATTTATAAACCACATATCCAGTTTAAAAAAATCGTTTAGATTTACGTGAGATTTAAACTCAGGTATTGACATCCTAAAAACTAATGTGTACTATACATATTTCTTTTTTTGTCAGCCAATTAACTATTTCCATTTGCATACAAAGAACTCTAAAACCACAACATAATAGTATATAAATTAAAAGTTCGGTCAACATAATTTTATGTATGTATATATATATATATATATAAATATATATATATAGTAATTTCTAAAAATATATAGCAATTGAGCTACACAGGATCTTTTTCTTATCTGCAGGGAATCATCGGCCTGATGATTATCTATGGGGATGAAACGTGGAAGATTTTATGTAGCTTAATTGCCATATATTTTCATAGATTACTGCCTAGTTCTACTCATGTATTGAGCACTCTAAGTAAATAGTGAAAATCGATACATAAAATAGATCTAATTATAACATTTATTGTACATACATAAAATAATTATATATATATATATATATATATATATATATATATAATATATATAAAAAAAACGTATTCCTGTCTGTTTGTTTGTACACATACGTCATATATGACATCATAGCAGATGATACATATACATATGTGCAGTATACATCATAGCAAAAAGACAATTTAAAAAGAAGTGGGGGGGGGGTGCAAAAATAAAAGTAAAGATTCCTTGCGAATACCAGGTAAATTATTTAGTGTGTGTGTGTGTATATATATATATGTCAACCATTGTGGTGAGAATATGGAGGGGGATCAAAATAAAAGGAAAGCTGACAAACCTGTTCACGTAGCTTAAGGTAACTTTTGTCACATATTTTCATAACTTATTACCTAGCTCTACTCATGTATTGAGCACTCGTGAAGTGAATACTGAAAATTGATGCATAAAATATTTTATCTCCTTATAACATTTAATGTAGATACATAAAATAATAATAATCAATCAGTGAGGAGGGAATATGGGGGAGGATCAGAATAAAAGGGAAGCTGACAAACCTGTTCATGTAGCTTTAGGTAACTATGACGCGGAAATGCTTTCTCGCAATGAGGACAGCCGTAAGGATTTGATTCACACACTCCGATACTGAAGGGAAGTTGGTCCGGGGAAATATTCTCAACTCCTGGAGAAGCTGGTGATTCACTTTGGCCACTTGGGCTTTGTCCACCATTGTCAAGGGAGCAGGACGAAGATGGAGTTGCAGAACCACTTGGCTCACTCAGGTCCATATCACAGGCCAAATCATCAGGATGGTCTGTAAAGAGAGAACAAAAGAAATCATCTCCGTGCAATTAGAGGAATATTAACAAGTAGAAAAAATTACATGGTGAATGTGAAATGATATGATAACTAAAATTAAGATTATGTAATACATTCTTTAGATGGTTTGAGAGAGATCTTCAGTAATGCACTGACCTCATTGCCGATTTCGAGTTTTGTTTCATATCGGCTCAGACAGCAATTCCAATGCATAGTTCTACAGATGGACAGTCCTTGTTCATGATGATGATGATGATAACTATTGTTGTTAAGCGAGTCAAACTTCTGTTCAGAGCCCATTGAGATCGTGCCTCAAGATTATATGGTCTGCATGAAGTCCTAATTGGTCGCAGTTATTTTTAGACCTGCAGGATCAGAGGTTTTTACTTCTGACACCAACACAGGCAAGGCTAAGCAGTTGCATATAAAGTTGTTGTCCCAGAACAGGGTAATGTATAGCACTTGCATATGTATAGCAGCAATATTGCTATCCTCATTTTATTGATTTGCAATTCCATGTCTGATGCATCTTTGGTTGCTGCAGATGCGGAGATGACCTGAGGACAACGGATCCTCATGTTGATTCTTCCCTAATTTTCACCAAGACTTTGTTTGCGGTCTTCATACAGCTAGATGTTTGCTATGAGTGGTCCTACCAGGAACTGGAGTTCCATATAACATAGCTATGACACTAATTGCTTCCCACCACCTCTACTAGGGTGAGAAATGGTTGGACCTTCAAGGAAAGGAGGGGTCATAATGATGACAATGGTGTGGTGACGGCTGATTGAACCAATCAAAACGTTTAAATAAATAAACAAAAAAAATATTATGCAAATGAAGTATGTCAGGTTTAATAATTCTATTTCAATTTCGTTTTTTATCACCATTGAAAAGAAGGAATTCTGAATAAATTAAAGAAACGTCAAAAAGATAAATAGGTAAAAAAAAAAAAAAAAAAATAAACAACGAAACAAAACGTTTGCTTTAGAGAAAAGAGATAATTTTTTTTTTCAGTCGCTCCCCTCCCCTCATCTTCAGTGCTTCATTCCCCCGGGGGTCGACGAGAGTGGCCACCCAATGCGCTGCTGCCAGTGAAATCTGATTCATTCACCACTTCAAACATGTTTCGTATTTCAACCAGAAGGGAGGAAAGCATCTCCCCAGGGGAGGCTTACGTTTTATGCTGCCTTCCATGTAAGCCTACCCAGGGTGGATATGCGTGAGGCCACCCATGGCTAGGGCTGACAGTTAAAGTTTAAAAGCAGAGCAGCCCTTCATTATCAGCAGCTTTCCTGGCAAAGAAGAGTTGGAAGAGTTGAGCGTGTGGATTTCACAGGTAATTCTAAGACAAAAGTGTCCAGATGGTTTTAAGAGAGCCAGAAGCTGTCATTTCATCAGGAGTTTTCACTTGTAAATAAATTCAGTGATAACTGAAACAGAAGGCCTAGAAAGAGAGGGGGAGGACAGAGAGAGGGGGAGGGGGAGGAGAGGGGGAGGAGAGAGAGAAAGGGGGTGGGATGAAGAAGGGAGGAGAGAGCGGTGGTGGGAGGAGGAAGAGAGGATACAAATAATAACATTTAGGTACAGTGATAACGAAACAGAAAATCTTATATGGAGAGAAATAAAGACTAAACATGGGAGAGTGGATAAGTAAGTACCAACTCCTCAGCAAAATACAGAGGAAAAAGTGACCAAAGTAAGAGACTTTTTTTTTTTTTTTTTCTCTTACTGCTTTTTCACCCCAAACAAGGAACAGCTACTATTTGGGATAAAATTTGCAGGGATACTTTGTAAGGAGTTGAGCAGCAAGATGTCTGTTCACATTACATTTGAACTTCTGCATGTCGGGAAGCAGGAAACAAAGAAGGAATTCCAAAGTCTAGCAGTTTAAGTGAAGAAACTATTTAAATAGAAAGCTTCCAGCACCTAGGAATCTCTATAGTGAAAGGGGATATTTTGATGCTTGTCAGGTTAGTCAGGAGTATTTACACCAAGGGGGTACAAAGGCTTGGCGTTCGTCGAAGCATTTTTCCATGCAACATTTCGTTGATGGGACAGAGGTTGGAGTTTGATTGCTAGTGCAAACTGTATGTACAGCATTCGCTCCTTAACTAATGAACCAACGCCCTTGATCATATGTCCTTGAACCGTTTTTGTAACTCATTATTCAAAATTTGAAGTACATAAAAATAACATTAGAAACAAATATTCCAACATTTTTAGTGTTCCCATTCAATATTTCTCACTAGACAATTGCCTTCTTTTTATTATTATAGCGTTCCAGTTATTATCTAACCGATATCGATCATCATCATAAGCGTGAATCATTTTTTAATCAGAAAAATATGTTCTTAATTTCTAATCTTGACCATAAACTTAATTACAAGACGCCTCTCTAACACCGTATATCCACGACAAATAGCACCAAACCTGAGAATTCTATCTTCAAACTCCTTGGCCTAACATTTGCGGGCAATATGAACTGGAACAAATACATAGAGGACATTGCAAAGGCTGCTGCAAAGAAGGTGGGTTCCTTCTATCGAGCTAGAGGACTACTCATGCCTGAGAGTATCCTGTACCTTTACAAAGCCACAATTCGCCCATGCATGGAGTATTGTTGCCACATCTGGGCTGGTGCATCTAGCACTAGTCTCTCCCTCGTAGATAAAGTCCAAAAAAGAGTTGTCAATTTAATCGATCCCATTTTATCAACTAAACTCCAGTCCCTGTGTCATCGCCGCAATGTTGCATCACTGTGCCTGTTTTACAAATATTTTAATGGAATGTGTTCTGATGAACTTGTTTCACTTGTACCCCCCCCTCGACGTACATATCCTCGACAAACCCACTTAGCAATAAGAACTCACCCCTTAACTGTTGTTGTCTCTAAATGCTAGAAAGCTTTCTATTCTAATAGTCTCTTGCCTCGAATAGCTAGACTTTGGAATTCCCTTCCTGCTGCCTGCTTCCCTTGCTGTACTGATATGCAGAAGTTTAGATGTAACATAAACAAATATCTTGTTAATCTTTCCTAGACATGACCCCAAATAGTAGCCCCTTACGTCCAAGTGGCCATATGCTTTGTAAGGGGTGAACATTAGTAAAACAAATCTTGTTCAAGTCAGTTTATGCAGAGTATCTATGGGTTTAAGAAACCTCCCCACCCTCCCTCCTTGCTCCGGCTGATATGTTCTTTTTTATGTTTTTTATCAAAACATTAAAAAAAGAACACATCAAGGCAATTTCTTTTAAACGTATAAAAGTAGAATGTGGGTTTTTTTTTTTTTTTTTTTTTTCGAATAGATACTTAATATTTCTTTTCTTTTATACAAATTGCCCCTCGTTTCTACAAAATCAGTGCGATTAGTTGGAGTGTGTTCAATTGTGATTACGGTTTCACATTGTTATACAAATGCGTTGATTTTCTTTTTTCTCATTAGATATGATTGGGTTAAATGTGGATGGCCTATTTTTATTCCTGTTAGTGTGACGACTTCTTTTCTGTTTAGTTTGGTCGGAAGAATATTGAAAAACTTCAAGTAATATATATATATATCTTCTAGATTAAGAATATTCAAAAATAAAGGCCAATGAATTTAACGAAGTTTATATAATAGTGCTCAATAGTAAACAGAGCAAGGTATACTTTTATTTATGTTCAGGTAAACAGTTTATTGCTGTCGCTACATGGCAATATTTCGGTCAATTAGTTATAAATAACTAATGACCTCGTTATACGTAACCACGTGACTTTCTTACTTTCAATTGTCGGCCTTCGTTTGAGGGCTTGAACTTTTTAAAAGAAGGGTTTTGCGTCACCTGATGAGGTCATTAGTTGTAAATAACTAATCGGCCGAAACAGTCATGATTGTGTAGTGACATCAATAACATGTTTATCTGAATATAAATGAAAGTGTGTGTGTATATATATATATATATATATATATATATATATATATATATATATATATATATATATATATATAGAGAGAGAGAGAGAGAGAGAGAGAGTTGGAAGCCATGTTTAGTTTCAGAACAGTTTCCAATGGTTAGTTGTTCTATACAAGTCCTGGACGTAGATTCCATGAGCAAAGCTTCTTTCTTAGAACTGCACGCCAGTGGAACTCTCTGCCGCTTGCCTGTTTCCCACCTGACTACAACTTGGATGTCTTCAAGTCCAACATAAACAAACTCCTGACAAACCGCCCCCTTAAGTAAGACACTCTATCAAATCTCCAACACTAATGATTACTACAATACTATCTCATTGATTACTGTACACACAATAACCCTTATCCCTGAGTGGCCTTGAGGCCTTGATAAGTGGTGACTCCCATATAAAAAAAAAGATGACTGGTTCTCAGTAGACAGTTCTTTTGTTCAGGTTCCTGACTTTATAATTTTTGTAGCCACAGAGCAAAAGATTTTTCCCGTGTTGACACGAAGAAAACACATACGAGGTTGCTAAAGAAAAGGTTCAATTTTTATGGAGCAATTCTGGTTTCTGATTGGTTGATAGCAGAACGTGAATTAATTTGATTCGTTAGTTCCTAGCAGCATCGTTTATAAATAGAATCTTCCAACTATGAGAAATCATACCCCCATTATTAATAAAAAATATTGCAACATACATCATTTGTAAACAATTCCCATACCACAAGTATTTAAATCACACTCATATGTTTTTATTTGATATATGGTACGTCGTACACGTGTTTCGTTAGAAGGTATATCGAACAACTCATCAGAGGCCCATATATATATATATATATATATATATATATATATATATATATATATATATATATATATATATATATGTGTGTGTGTGTGTGTGTGTTCACATCTGCAATATTTGGTATAAATAAACAAAACATGAAAAGCACAAAATGATAATTTCACTTGGTTTACATAAAATTTTTCAATGGAAATAACAAATGACATTAACTTAAATCGACATCTTGGCATGTTACACCTTGTAAATTTGTAAAACAATAAACTATCATTTTCAGAAATAATTGGAAATTTGTCAACTCAGAAAATGCCCCCACCTCCCTCTTCCTTCTTCTTTTTCCCCTATCCTTCACGAAGCAAACAATCATAAGTAAAAAAAAAATAAATAAAAAATAAAATAAATAAATAAATAAAATAAATAATAATAAAGTAACGCGTGTCGATCCTCTTAAGGGAATATTGGAAATAACTTCAGGAGAATTTCAAACTAAAAGCACATAAAAAAAAGGAAGAAGAAAAAAATAATTGAACGAAACTAGTGAAGAAATATCACGAAGAAATAATGGCAAGAATGAAAGAGAAGAGAAAAGAAAAAAGAAAAAGGAAAAAAAAAATGATTAGTTCTTTACAAACTTTATAATTGCAATGTATTATTAGAGAATATGATTAAGTCATTTGTGTTTTCACGATTGTTGTATCTTATGTCGTACGCGTGGTGTACACATAATTACACCAAAAGGTATAGAAATTGATTAGGCATCTAGAAATTTGTATGGGTCATAGAGAATCTGCTACTTAAAAAAAAAAAAAAAAAAAAAAAAAGGAAAAAAGTCTTATTTTATTCTAGCTGGGGATGGGGCATCCTATCAGATGCCAGCATTCACCCATTATCTCAGACATTCCAACCGAGGGTTCTTTTTTAAGATCCTAACGGTCCCTTCAAATGCAATTGTTTGTATCTTTCTTGCACTTGGTTCATCAGGTATATTTGCCAGGTAGTTTTTGAAATTCTCTTTCATGAGTCCAGTTGCTCCTTGGAAAAAAATATGCGTTTCTATAAACCTATAAAATTAATTGCACACTCTTCATCATTTTGTAAGATAATAGAGTATACCTATCAACATATGCATGCCATGTAGCTATTATTTTGCTTAAATATAGAACATATGCACAGAGACGTGTGTGCTATCTGCATCTTTTTAGTGGTGACAGAGTTAGTGCTCTTTCCCCTCGGTCTTTCCATCCTTTTTTACCCTTCACGACCACATATATGTACGTATGTATGTATATTTTTTGTTTTGGGTATAGAAATCAAATTATTAGATTTCTGGCAGTTTCAGTTTTCTTCGGCTCGTGTAATGATATTTCTATATTTTTTGTTTATTTAAACTTACCATTGAATGACTGGCAATCTTTGGCTATGTGCATTGGTTTCTGCACTTAAAAGCTTTTCCGTAATATTTTTATTTTCATCATTACTGTTCATTCATGGTAGCAATTCTTCTCTCTAATTCCAATTTCTTCTAGCCCCCCCCCCATCCCGATTTTTCAAACCTGTTTCTAGTGCTTTTTAAAATAATTGGTATTGCAGTAATTTTCTACATGTTCCATATTACTTTTTGGCACTTCTGCACTAGCACGAAAGCAGAACTTTTTTGGTTTTCATTTGGGACATTTGGAGAGTGCATAGCAGGGGCAGATAAATGCAATTTCAGGACTGAAATAAAAATCTCACAACAATAAATGCTTTTTTTTTTATTTTTTTTTAAATAGATTTTTAAAAAAAATCATAAAAACACAAAATGCAGTTTTTTTTAAACACAAATTAGAGATTTTTTTTGTGACAAATTTTGAAATTTTCGAATGTATGCTTTTTTTGTTGAGAAAGTTTTTGTTACATAGTTATTGAATTTAAAGAAACTTATAACACAAAAACGTTTCCTGCCCCTGATGTAAGCTTGTCTGCCACTGCTATGCACTCTCCAAATATACCAACTGAAAACCCGAAAAGTTGTACCTTCGCAGTAATGCCTCCTTTTTTTCTCCTTTGTGATCTGCTTCAATGGCAAAATAAACGATTTGGTAAATTTTTTCCTTCTTGTTGACTATTATCAGATCTTGTCTCCTTGCTTGATTTTGTACTTACATACCCCAAAGAATTTAATGCTTTCCATCTTCTAAAGTGACTTTGGTTTCTCTCTGTACCATTTTTGTGCATGTGCAAATGCAGTTGTTTGCATAGTTACCAGTGGATTGCCTTCCCCATACAATCATGTCCATTTTTGTAATCTTTAGGGACCAGTTTACTATATTCACTTATGATGTGATCTACTGCCTCGACTCTTTGTCTAAAACATCTACATCAACTGTTTTCCTGTGTTTTGTCTATTTTGGCTTTGTAGTTAAGATCACGTTGTTTTGTGTTGATATCAGCAACGATTCCATTTTTTGTTTAAACATACTTTTCATGATAGTTTTGGATGTTTTGATTTTTGTCGATCTTATAAATCGCCTACGTAGCCGCTTCTCTTCCCATTTTTTTTCCCCTTTTTGTTTCCAGTTTTGCTGTATTGTTCATTTTGACTGTGCCTTGAGCAGTATCAATCAGTCTTTTTCTACCTTGTATCATTTATTTTTCTAGTTCATTTATTGATCATCTACACAGTTTTCTCTATTGATCAGTCCTCTTTCTATGGAATCTGAGTGACAACAAGTCTCCTGACATTTCCAGTACTCTCCATCTCTTTCGATAATTATTGCAAATGACTTTGCATTATTATATTAATTATTACTCACTAGGAGTTTTCACACAGACCATCAAAGATTTCTCTTTGAGAACAACCTGTGGTGTTTCCTGAAGTCTGAGTGACAACAAGTCTCACCAGATTTCCAGTATTCTCCATCTCTTTCGATAATTATTGCAAATGACTTATTATTAATTATTATTATCATTAATTAGTAATTATCATTATTTACTCACTAAGAGTTCTCACACCAGCCATTATCAGTGATCGCTCACTGGCCATAACTTATGGTGTTCCCTGGAGTCAAAACGTCTTCCCAGATTTCTAGTGTTTTCTACCTCTTTTGATAACTATTACAAATAATAACATCATTACAACAGCCATTTACCATTAATTTCTTATTGGCAATGACTATTGGTATTACCTGGGGATTTGGTGACAAAAGTGCAGTGTTTTCTGCACTTTTCGAGTTAAGGCCTGGTTGGTGCTCTTCTTTTTTTCATCCTCCTTAACCCTTTCACGACTATTTGGTATGATGCCAGTCTATGCCAATACCATCATCATTATGATTATTTACTCATTAGGAGTTTTAACCTAAGTTGTGATCGTTCACTGGTAAAAACAATATGTGAATGACAAGTCTCCCACATCACCAATATTTTCCACTTTTCACTGTTTATCATTAAATTTCATTGATACCAGCTGTAAGTTTTCTCTGAAATTTGGACAAAAAATAAGTTTCCTTGGGATTCCGATACTATCTGTACCCTTCCAATGGAAGTCTGGATGGTGTCCTCCCTCAGTCTTTTTATTTTTTTAGACCCTTTATGACCTTTCCTGTGGTACCAACCAATATTGGTGCTATCAGGTTTTCTCTTGTGGTGTTTGGTGGGCGCCAGATTTATTGAATTTTTAGAAGTTTCAGTTTCCTTGGTTTCATGTAATATTCATATAAGTCACTATTTATTAAACAGATGATGATAATACGATGGTTGTTCCAAAAGAAAGGCCGGCTATTTTTTAACTAAAAAACTAAAACATTGAAGAGCTACAAAGACGGAAATAATATGAAATGGAAAACGAGTGACCTTTTGTGCTCCAGAATTTATTTTTCTACATAGTCACCACCATTTTTAATGCACTTTGGCCAGCGATGAACGATGCCTCAGTTGTAAAAGTCGAGAGAGTGCGTTGTCACTCACATCTTTGTTAGCACTCTAAAATTGACAAATTTAACTCTGTAAACATTCAATAGATGCTGGTGAATGTTGATCGGTTCAATTTTTTTCTACATAGTGGAATTCAATGACGTGTCTGTTCTTCTGATAAATGTTCATGACAGGGGTTTCTTTGAGTCCCACACCGTGAATATCTGCAACAGAGAGATAAAACTTTGTCATGGATGCATAAGTTCAGTCATCATAAAAATGCAATTTTATCTGATCCATTCGTGTGGAATAAAAAAAAATAGGAGACATTACTTTTAGAACGTCTCTACTATATAATATATAGACTGGAGGTAGAAAAGAAATAAAAAAGCATGTCTGTTTTATAAAGCCACAAGAAAAATAAATGAAAGGCGGGAAGACTTGCCGGCCATATTGCATTTTCTGTTAGCATATATTATGAGAACAGCACTGATGGTGGCACACATTATAGCCTTACATTGGTTGTGATCTCACTGGGGAAATATAAACCACTCGCTCCGGCACGCTGTACACTAATATTTGCACAAACAATCCTTGGAGACAGCATTTCAGATAAAGAACAAAAGTTGTGGAGAAATCCCAAGAGAAATAAATGTTTCCATCTCTTCTCCCTTTTTCGCTCGTTCCTTGGAGAAAAGAAACTGAGAATTTCTCGTGACGTAATTGGCATCCATTCTTGATTGAAAATTTAATAATGTACTTAAGTTGTGGAATTGTTTTTTTTATTATTATTATTTATTGTATTTCTGCGATAGTGGATTCACTTTTCAGGTATTTCAATTTGACTAAATAACAGTCGAGGAAGGTTAAGTTGGGGCGGGGGGGAAGGAAAATTATTTTGCTTGACTTATTTACAAATGACCAATTGAGACATAAAATAGTCTCTTTCTCTCTCTCTCACTTTCTCTCTAACATTATATATATATATATATATATATATATATATATATATAAAGTATATTTATATATATATATATATATATATATATATATATATATATATATATATATATATAGAGAGAGAGAGAGAGAGAGAGAGAGTAATAGACCAAAGTCTAAAAGAGCAAAGCCTCAGTTAAATGCATGAAACAAAAAGCAATATGGAACCACTCCCATACAAAGGTTCACCAGCCATAATCACTTCAAAAACGCTAGTTTAAATTTGGTGTCTTTCTAATATGACCCCCCTCCCTCCCATTTGTGCTGCCGAGGAAACGATATCTAAAAATATTTACTTCTCAATATTTTATTTGTAAATATTAAGTGAATAAATGGATCCTTTCCGAAACAATCGTACACATTTGATTTTGTTATGTTTCTCCCTGTGAAATTGATTAATAATTTCACAATTGTTAATCTTTCATCCTCTCTCTCTGTGTCTATATATATATATATATATATATATATATATTAGTCTTTGAAGTTTTTAACCTTTAAAACTATACAAAAAATATTTTTTATCATTCGTTAGAAAACCATCTAGTTAGTAAATCATTTGATCACCTGCAATCACTGCATCAACTCGCTCTCGAATTTACTATAGTACCAATAATTTATTTTTCCAGGGATCATATATATGTGTGTGTGTGTGTGTGTGTGTGTGGCATTGTCTATTTGAGGAACAGTCTCTTACAAACTCCTTTGCCAATATTTAGTCTACAGGATTTGAAACCTGATATATAAGGAATTTGGATCTGTGGAACAAATTTGATTTGGTCTTTAGCCGGTAAAAATAGCTAAGAACCTACTATTGATTTTATATGCTGGGCCTTTCTGCTTGATCAAAATCGCCTTTCTTTCATCAGATTTTTTCAGTTATCGATACTTATCAAAAACATTCCAATACAAAATCTATCTAAAAACACTGTCAGATACATAATGTACATTTGTGTGAAATTTAAAAAAAAAAAAAAATGGCCCAGCTGTTGTGGAGTCTATAGGGAACGAACTCACACACACAAAGTTCCTTTTATATAATGGTAGCTAGATAGATAGATAAATGGATGTACTTG
Source organism: Euprymna scolopes (assembly GCF_053919585.1). NCBI lineage: Eukaryota > Metazoa > Mollusca > Cephalopoda > Sepiida > Sepiolidae > Euprymna > Euprymna scolopes. Next base: position 177,698,594 of record NC_136482.1, read on the forward strand.
AAATGAATTGATGTGCTTGTAAAATAAAAACAATAAACCTGATTCAGTATTTCATCCAAAGCTGGATGATGGTGATGGGAGAAAGATGGATATATATTAGTAAAAAAAAGTGACTTTTAAGCTCCGAAAGAATTTGTACATGGCGTACGAGATCAATGCTTATTAATATATTATCAGAAATATTTTTGGCGCACCTTCATTATTAGAGTGAAATTCGGCAGTCGAAAAAATCAATTTTCTAAAAAGCCAATGATATCTACTTACTTTTTGTGTCAATTTGAACTAAAAGCAATGTAATATCTACTTGTCATGTCACAATTAGTTAAATGTTACTATATTATTAAATAAAACAAGAATTTTCAAGCTTTATAAATAAAAAAGCTTTGACATATTTGTTTAGTAAAAACAAGGGAAGTAACTCATTCTCTGGAATTGGCCTAAGATTTTCAAAGTTTTCAGAAAATTATTACCTCCCCTGTTATGGTACGCCCTATTCTGTTTATTTTTTTAGCAAAACTTTCAATTTTCATTAATTTTCTTTGAAAACTATTTTCATTAATAATTAATTTCATACCTTATCATTTCTTCGTAATTTTTTGTACTTGTTCATTATTGCGACACAGCAATTAAGTAGATATTAGTTTTATCTGACATTCAATATTTTGACGTTTGAATTTCGCTCTAATAACAAAAAAAAAGCACCTTATTTTCATTATCGTAAATATAGAAGACTTACATCAGATCTGTTGCTAATGTTGCTGGTTAAATGGTTGGATCATTCTACCGCCCCAAATGATATCTCATTCCTGACGAAATCCTCTAACTGTATAAGAGCTAAATATGTCCTAAGAGTACTGTGGTCACATCTGGGGAAGAGCTGCTAAGAATACCCTTTCCTGCCTCGAAATCTAGTGGGTGAAGCCCCCCCCATACCTACAGACATTATGAGTCTATCTTTGCTTAATGATTTTTTTCTTGGCAGATGCTCAACTGAGCCTCTATCTACGCCGCACCCCTGTAGAACATTTACAGTAGACAATCACTTGTCTAGCTACAACAATTGCCAACAATTCCCTGACTATCTATCTGAACGTAAATTCCATGAACAAAGTTTCTTTCCAAGAACTACCCGTCCCTGGAACATAATACCACAGAGCTGTTTCCCAGCTGACTAAAACATGTCCGTTTTCAAGTCTAATGTAAACAAGTTACTATTAAACAGTCTTTTCAAATAAACAAACCCTACCCAAGTTTCACCATTACTGATCATCACTGTGTTGTCTTACCGGCCATTTGACATTCATTAATCCTTATCCTTAAGTGTCTTCGGGCCTTGATAAGCAATAGTTCCCCCCCCCGAGTAAAAATCTGTATTCCTTAGAATGCCTTTTGTATGCACATAATCGATCGATCGATCGATGCCTCCATTTAGTCTCAAGAGACAATGGACATTCCTGTAAGAGTAGCTGCACGTGTAATTATGAGGCAAGGGTTATGCAATCTGCAACCACACCTCTCCTGAATCGGCACTACTTGGGTTCAAGGAGAAGTCCAAGACTGACTGGAGAAAATGCCGATATGTGGAGATCACATACAGCACCCATTTTAGTACTGATCAGGTTCAACATTGCTTAACTTCAGTGTGTCAACGTGATTATGCGACCAATACACTATCTAATATAACCTATGCTTAATATTAGATCATTTTTTTTTATAGACAACAAAACAGGAAGTTCTTGTGTTCTGAAAGCAATATTTGTGAAGAAGATTCGACAAGCAATCATTCTTCCAATGGTGTGATGCCGAAACAGATCTTAAAAAGAAGGTGAAAAATATTTATATCTTTGCAAAGCAAACATTTCTCGGTCATGCAGCAAGGGAAAAGGGAATCTTATTTCCCTTGTACCGACGACTCCGAAATAAATTTGAAAATATATAACAATGGATTATAGATTGGAAATAAATCTGACATTTGGCCGGGAACAACAGAACACAGCAGGATTCATGTTCCTGGGCTGGTAGAATCCTCATTTCTAAAGTTATAAGTTTTTTTGGTTATTGAGGGCAGATGATCAGTGCAAAAGCAAGTCAGAGGGAGACTACACTAGCCACCTTCTTGATAGTAGGAGACTAAGATAGATGACACGATAGATGAGAAAAATACTTGGCTTTTGCAATTGGTAAATTCACACGTTTGTGTAAGAGATTTTTTTTTTTTTTTTTTTACTTGGTTAGAAAGAGATTATATCTTTCGTTGCTGTGTATAGAACAATATTGTGTGTGCATGCGCGTGTTATATAAGTATTATTGTGGCCTTCGAAAGGTCACTAAGAAAAACATGGACACGGAGATGAAAAGATAAAATATATTGAAAAAAAAAAACAGCATATACAAGAACAACTGTCGTAGTAAGTACAGCCAAGATGACAGACTATGAAAGTACACTGAACAGTATTTATCACTCTCCCATCGCGAGATGATGTGGCACAAGGTTGGTAGGAACACTCTGGCCCTGCAAAAATGTCTGAGTAGTCCTGTCGGCATTTCTTGGTGAGGGTGCCTCAGATAACAAGCGATAAACTTGCTCCTCTCAAAAATCGGAAGGCAAGGCCTGGGAGAGTGAACCTTCTAGGTTTACACAGAACATTTTGTATTAATCCGATTGCAAAAAGGCCATCGAAATGACCTAGTTTCTGTCAGTCTGATTGTCGAGTTTGGAGGCTGGAACCTTGATTTGCGTATACTACGAAAATACACTGACCACCCCAAGAATCGTAACTCTCAGTTAATGCATATAGTTCAGAAGAGTTCATATCTTATGCACGGGGTGGGGTGGGGGTGGGGCGAGTTCCCCACAACTAAAAGTGTATGGGAAAAAAATTATCTTCAACATTTCGTTTTTATTTCAAGACTCCCTTGAAATAATGAAATACAAGCACACTATTTAAAATTTGGTGCATTTATAATTTTCCCACTACAAACGCACCAAATTTTAAATATTGTACTTGTATTTTATATCTTCAAATCAATCCTCTCAAGAAAGTCTTGAAACTAAGACGAAACAATGGTGAATTTAGTTGTTTTTTTTCATTTTCATCAGGTTTGAATATTATTTCCATAACTTTCATCATATCAGTATACATCTTTCAGTAGGATGCCACACATTCACCCACTATCTCATATATTCCAACCCAGAGATCTTTTAAAGATTCTAACCGTTCCTTTAAGTGCAACTGTATGTATGTCTCTTGCACTTGGTACATCGATTATATTTGCCAGGTAGATGAGTGTATATGTATGTGTTTATTAAAATATGTGTTCATCTAATATATATATATATTAACAAAACACGAAGAAAACCCAAAGATCCTCTCCCCTTCAAATGCAAAAAAATAAAATAAAATACACTACTGAATCAAGATCAACTCGTGTTTTGTGTGTGTGTGGAGGGGGGGGGTAGCTTGTGTTCTAAGTTTCTGAATATCTTCCGTGTTATGATTTTGTTTTCTAGTTTTATTATTTCCTTTTGTTTTGGCCAGATTAATTTCTAAAGACACCTTCAAGAAATGCTCTCTTTCCACTATACAATTTACAGCTCAATATTAATCTTTAATACAGAGACGCAGAACTCTTTAAATTAAAAGACTAATGGAAAAATACACCGGCTCGTTAACACCAGACAGTGAAAAAGCTTCAATTCAAAGGCAAAGTTCATACGCCATCAATAAGTGCCGAGCCATAAAACCATTGGTATGACATAATCCCATCTGCAAATATCATTTTAAATATATTTGACTTTTACTCTGGTAATTGAGCACTCTTGGCAATTTTTCTTCCAACATTTATATATCATCACATATATATATATGTGTGTAGGTTCATGTAGGTTTATATATATATGACGCAGAAAAGTAGTTTGCTTGAAGCATTGCTGGTAAATATATATGGAAGAGCATAAGAAGGCTATAGCAATGCAGGGAACCGGCTATTGTATATGTATGACGTATGAACAAAAATAGACAAACGAAAGAAGGTCTTATTTGTTTTGTTATTTATTTATTTTTTTGTATATCCATTTATTTTTAAAGATAATCACAATACAAATCAGTAAACATAAACTTATTGTTTGATATAACCGAGGTGGTAGAGGTCTTAATATTTCGAGAATATCATCTCCTTTTCAAAAGAAAAGGAACCAAAGAATAGAGAGAGAGAGAGAGAGAGAGAGAGAGAGAGAGAGAGAGAGAGAGAGAGAAATTATGAAAATATATGGTAATTAAGCTACACATAATCTTCTGCATTTCATTCCTGTAGAGATTCGTTAGGTTAAAATGTTACCTTGTGTTATATATATATATATATATATATATATATATATATATATATATATATAGTGCTTAGTTTAGCTAGCTAACCAATCAGGAAAAGTAAAAATGAATCTGATTGGTTACCCAGCTAAACCAAGTACCGTGTGTGTCTGTGTGTATATATATATAAACACAAGATAACACAAGTTCAATATATTCTAGCCTGATGATTTCCTACGGTGATGAAACGTGAAAGAGTAGACGTAGCTTAATTGCCATATATTTTCATAAATTAATACCTAGCTGTACTTGCATATCGAGTGCTGTTGAAGTAACTACTGAAAATTGATATATATATATAAATCTACATACACCAACACACATACACAAAGTGAAGGAATACATATATAGAAATGTATGCACATACATAATGAATGTTTTCTGTTTGTTTCACGCCCTGCAAATAACCAACCAGAAAACATCAAGATTGAAATCAGGTTTTCAAAATCTTTGTCCATAGAGATCTTCATTGTAAATTCTTAAAATTTGAATTACCATAATTTTGGTGCTATTTTTTTTTTATTTTATTTATTTTTTTTAGAAATATTATATTTAGGCATTTTCCTTTTATTGTGAGTATTAAGAGATTGAAAATATATCTGCGTAAATAAAAGTTTTTCTGTGTGTCTGAAAGAAATTCTCACAAAAGGTTCTTCAATAGCAACGAATTGATACTCATTATCTCAACGGCAGAGTCATCTTAACACAATGAAAGTCGCATCCACATTTGACAAAAAAAAAAGAATTTTGGTTAAAATCCATTTCATGATTTTTCCGTTTGTATTATTTGGATGACTTGGACTAATGTTCTCAACTTGGGTGTTATTTTTCACAACGTTTCGGCCAATGTAACCTCCGAACTGCTTCAGGCATATCTTGTTGAACGCAGGGAATGTTTCTGTCAAACTCAGGGATCTGCACGGAATTTCGAATGGAACACTTTATTTAATCCACGGAGACAGTATGATCACATTCTGTCAGCCCTACTCGAGTACTAGTCCTAAGTAATTCGCAATTGTATATTGAGTGTCACTGAATTTTACCAAGTACATTACCCACTAAACCATGGGTCCCTGTGAACAATTCTAGTACGAATTTTGAGAGCCTTAAACTTATTTTTTGTTTTCTTTAGATGTACAATATTACTTATTATTACTATACATCACTATATATATGTATATATATATATATATATATTTAAATAAGGGAGTAGTCACCAACAATGTGTATTTTTTAACATTATTTTATTATTCCGTGTCTTGGTTTTTCATTGAGAATTATGTTTGGATCATTGTAATAAAAAAAAAAAAAAAGCAATAAAAATTCAGCATACCAATGTATAATAAACACTTACAAGCCTCCACCCCTTGGAAAAACTTCAAACTAACGAAAATCGCCATTTTTACACATTTGAAAATAATTTCTGACGAGGACGCATCAGACCGTCTGAAACGTACGTAAACGATTTCAATGACTTAAAAACATTATTACAATGATCCAAACATAATTCTCAATGAAAAACCAAGACACGGAATAATAAAATAATGTTAAAAAATACACATTGTTGGTGACTACTCCCTTATTTAAATATACATCTTTCTTTCGTTGGAATTTATTAACCCATTTTATATAAATATATATATATATATATATATATATATATGAGAGAGAGAGAGATGAAAAATTATGAATCCTTTAATTTATAGTCCAATCAATTAGGAGAAACATCTTTTTTCTTTTTTTACATAGGAGTCACCATTTATTAAGGCCCGGAGGCCACTCGAGGATAAGGGTTAATGAGTGTACAATAGTCAATGGAATAATATTGTAGTAATCGTTAGTAGTGGAAATTTGGTAAACTGGATTACTTAAGGGTATGGTTCATCAAGAATTTGTTTATGTTGGACTTGAAGACAACCAAATTGTAGTCAGCTGGAAAGCAAGCAAATAGAAGAGAGTTCCATAGACGTGCAGTTCTAAGAAAGAAGCTTTGTTCATGGAATCTAGGTTTAGGTTTAGGCACAGAAAACGAGTGAGGGGAAATTATTGATAGTGGTTTCAGTTAGATGAGTGTTTTTCGTGAAAGTTTGGCGAGGGGGGACCATAAATTGGAGCTCAGACGAACACTTAATATGAAAATAACGATAAAGCAATGACAGGCTCGCAATATCTCTTCTGTGGGAAAGAGGTTGTGGGGAAGAGAAAGGGGCATCCTCTACTAGGCTATGAAGTCTATTTTGAACTCTGCCAAGGCAGGATAATGTCTTTCTAGCACCTCCTGCCCAGATGTGGCAACGGTACTCAATCCTTGGACGTATCTGGCTAGAGGAACACATTGGTTTTTCAATTGGAAAATTTAAATTCTTGTAATTTAGACATATTTTTCATTTTTTTTTTTTTTGAAAATGCTGAAAATGATTAAACAAAACAAATAACCCCTCCCCCCAAAAAAAACAAAAAGGAACGAAAACAGCAACATATTTTCAAAACGAATCGATTAGAAAATCACATGGGTTTTTTTTAGTTGAAAAAAAAAAAATAAAAATAAATAAAGAGGAAATGGAAAATCATGAAGATGTAAGGAAGAAAATCTCAAGAAATATG